>NC_028646.1:61711858-61805366 GCF_001406875.1 Solanum pennellii
AAGTTCAGAGAGTTAATTTCTGTGGAAGATGTGTGACGGTCCATCGTGCCCACGACGGTCCGTCCTGCCATTCCGTTACGAAGTTCAGAGAGTCGATATCAGTACCCAAATTTCAGAATTCTAAGTGTTTTGGAACGAGACCCCCCCACGACGGTCCGTCGTGCCCATGACGGTTCGTCGTGGGATCCGTCAACTCAGCCAGTTTTTCCAGAAATAAAATCTGCTGCTCAAAACGACTAAACAGGTCGTTACACTAACGAGGTGTGGTCCAATCGATGGTGCGTCGATGGACACTTAGTCAATTTATACAAAGGATCATTTTTCATAGTCTCTGACCAAAACGACGGACCAACAGGACGGAGGGTCCTGTGGCCGTCGTCTCACAGACGGACTGTCGATCGGGGTCTCGTCTATGAGGGGCTGGTTTTGCTGCCTTAGTTCATTTAATTAGTTGTCTTCGTTAGGAGTTTAATTAGGGTTTAGGGGAGGTATAATTAAGTTATTTAAACATCTATATAAATCCCCTAACCTAATTAGACTAACCTAAGCTCTCATTATTCCCAAACCCAAAACTCTCTTCCTTCTTTCTTCTTTCTCTCTCCCAAAGAAACCCTATTGAAGACCAAGCTACAGGTGGATTCAAGGGATGCAAAGGGTATAATTTATCAATCAATCTTCATCAGTTAGTAAGCTATGGGATCTCTTTCTCCTTTGAGACCTTTTTCCTCAAAGGGTTCCATTAAATTGGTTTCAAAAGTGGGGTTTTCAAGTGGGTTTTCATCCAATACGAAATTGATGTTATTAATTATTTTGTTTATAATTTATTTTGGATATTATGAATAAATTATCATTTAATTTAACTCAATTATGGTAAATCTTGATGGATTGGTCTAGTTTGTAGAAGATGACCTATTCCTCTTAACCCTAGGTTATGATCTTGATATCAATTGTGTAATCTTGGTTCAATTGAATTGGTTATTGGTTGAGTTACTACTAGATGATTTTATTGTACCAATTATGAATAGATTAATACGAATTTGAATCCTATCATGCTAGTTTTTGAGAAACTGATCTAGTTTATGAAGTGTATTATAGATTGGACCTAGGTCTATTATCTTAAGCTATGAACTTATGATGGATTGTGATGTGCTGATGCAATTGGCTTTTTATAATGTTGGTTATTTGTATGTGATGATACTATAGCCTTGTTGGGTTGAATTAAGGGTTGCTGGTAAGACCTTGATGATGAATTATAAAGGAGACTTGGTAAGTCTTGTGATCCCTATTCTTTACTTCAATTATGCTTACTTGTGGTTGAGTGATGATGTTATATTGAAGTATGTCTTGTATTAGGATTGATAGGGTTGGTATGATGTTGAATTGAAATGTCTTGACTATGGATTTTGAGGTGTTGGTTAAGATGTAAATGTTATAAGGATGGTGATAGTTTACCAATGTTTCTTATCATTATGTGAATATGTTAATGTGCTAACCTGACCTATATGAATTGTAATGAAAGGACAATACTCATGCAATTCTTATTGATCTATGATGATGATGTTTATACAAGGGATAGACTCTATGACCTATATTAACCTATGATGATTAATAAAGACATTAAAGACATTTCAAAAGGGACTCTAGCTTAGCACCGAGTGAACTAGAGTGAAGAGTGTCCCTTACCACATTGGGAAGGTAGGATGACTAATGTACTATTGAGATTGGGACTCCAATGCATGTAGCATAAGGAGGGTTCCTACTATATCTCTTAGTTCTTGAACTATGTTGCCCCCATAGGAATACTAACTAGTGGATCCACGTAGTTTCTATGTTCATGTTTTGTAACTACCAAGCAAGTAGTCCGCCTTCTTTCGGTGTAGGGTTCCATAACACCAGATTCCATATTATCTCATGTGGTCTATGTCGGTTAAGGCAAGATGTCCCAAAAGGTAAAATGAACTAAAGGATTGAACTCTAACTAAGATGACCTAAGGGGTTTAGCTTAGTCTAAGTAGGGATATGGGACTCTACCTAAACATTGCACTAGTTAGCCTTGAGGGAAGTCTTAGGAGGATGTTCTTATGTATGTATATGCTTATAAATGTAAATGATATGTACATGATGATCTTACACGTTAATGACACTATGTGATGTGGATTACTCTTATGAGCATGTACTTGGTCTCTATTGCTAAAGTATGATATTATGTACTCTTTATGTTATGTTATGTGAAGTTGGGCATTGGTTATGATTCTTGATAGGTTTACTTGATTAAGTAAGGTTATGGGGCTTTGCTTAGTCATTGCACAAGTGGACTTAAAGAAGGTCATGAGTAATGGTCTTGCTTTTGTTATGTTGACATGTACTATTATTCATGCTTGTTGCTATTATAACTTGATGATAGAGTTACTTTGATTATGTGTTTAATTATATGATATGCATGATAACTTGATTAGACTTTGTATTGTTGGTCTTGTGATGCACATGCCTATACTTAATGAATATGTCTTATTGATTGGTATGGTCTTCTTGAATATGCATAAGGCTTTCTAAATGTAAATTAGCATGTTTTAAATGAAATGTCCCTTTTTAGAATGATTTTATTATATGTGTGAATATGGTATCATACTTAGTACAAGTGGTGTACTAACCCCATTTCTTCCTTTTTTTGCCAATATTTCAGGTTCCGATCGATAAAGGGATTTTGAGATGACTCGAAGAAGACTTGGAATTCTCAATCATCCAAGTTGAGTAGGCCCTCACTTTCCGAGAGCAATGCCACTATCAAGCTTATGAAGTTCTTTTAGTATTGAGACTCTTATGTTCTTTCCTTTTCATTTGGATACGAATCATTGTATGACCTATATGTGGTCTTGTTATATTGATGTATGGGCTAGGCCCAAATTATTACACTATGAGATGAGATGACTATTTGAGACTGTTATATTCTATATATCTATGTGCAATAAAAGTCCTATACGAAGGGTCTAAGTATACTCTATATAAATATGTGCTATGTGTATGTAGAGGTCTATGTAAACCTCATCGTAGAAGTAATGAAAAGTTTTACATTTCTGCTAATTTTGACCTATGAATGTAATGATGTAAGGTAAGAGGCTAGTCTTAGTCCTCAAAGAGGATGACTACGCCGGTTACGTCTAGGGGGTGCTCCCCGGATGTGATACTTGCCTTCTTGAGTTATCTCCTTAATTTTGGACTCCTCAATTTGTTGAGCATACACCATGAGCCTAGAAATATCCATGTCATTAAGAAGCATTATCGTACGACACTCTTTCTCTACCAAGCTAGATACTCCCATCACAAATTTTTTCATCCTAGCCCTAGGGTTGGCTACCATGGTTGGGGAATACTTAGAGAGTTGGGTGAGTTTAAGGAAGTACTCTTTCACACTCATTTCCCCACTGACGAAGATTCATAATTCAACCATTTTCTTCTCCCTCCACTCTAGGGGAAAGAATCTATATAGGAAAGACTCTTTGAACATCTCCCAATCAACCAAACCATCTCTTAAGGGTCTCTCATCCCTCCATTGCTCAAACCATACTTGAGCCACATCCTTAAGTTGGTAAGCGGATAAATCCGATTTATCCCTAGGGGTCACACCCAAAGCATCCATTAATTTCAAAACCTCATCTATGAAGTTTTGGGGATCTTCATCCACCTCAGTGCCATGAAAAGTAGGAGGGTTCATCCTCATGAAATCACAAATTCTAGAAACGGGAATACTAGCATGAGGTTGAGGTCCAACTCCTTGGATAGCTTGGGCAGCAAAATGATTATTGATGACATGAGCTTGAGCCGTCATGAGTTGGGTCAAATTCATTAGGGCAGCCCTCAACTCCGAATTAGTCATATCCCCTTCAACAAAGGGAACTTGAGGACCTTGGGGCATAGAACGCACTTGAGGCTCTTGAGGTTCTAGAGGCACTTGAGGTTCTTGAATGGAAGCTCCTCATTTTCTCCCTCTAAGACAACTATAGGAACTTGGTCAACACGGGGAGGGATCCTCTGATTAGCTACACATCCCTCCTCCCTTCTAGCGGTTCATCGTATCCATGTCCTATAAACACAAAGAAAAGAGGTTGAGAGATATATCTTATAGAACTCAACTATAAGGCACGACATTAGAAAAATGAAGAAAGTGAAACTTCTATCATCTTATAGCCTATTGTCCATGGATGTGTCGCGACTCACACCATTGAACAAGACTCTACTAGACGTGGCTTGTAAGACTTTTACAAGCCCTTTAACTATCATTCATTGCATAAGACATGAAAAGTAGTGTGGAATTAAAACTTTTCACGATATTTAATATAAAAAGGAATTCTTTCATGAATACTAAAAAGATCTCATCGTCACAAGCCAATTTAAAGACACGACATAGTATCTGAGGGACACGTCCCTTTATATTTGAAAGAAATACATAGTAAGTCTTAATAACAAAACTAAGAAACATAGACTATGTCCTAGAATATATGAGGACATACCAAATCTTGAGAGAGTAGATTTCCCAAGCTTCACCTTCTAGACTCCTCCTTGCTTCCAAACCTATACTTATAAGAATAGAAATGTATGGGGTTAGAACAAATAATGTACTAAGTATGGCATATGCAAAAACATGCAAAAAGGGACATTTTAGTATAAATATGTTTTCATGCCAATTAAGTAAAAGATACATGAATATAAGAGTAAAAAACATAAGAATCATCATTTAACACTTAGAGAAGGATTTTCATAATTTTAACAAAAAGAGACACTTTACAATAAGCTTTTCAAAATTTACAGTGAACTCTTGAAACATTACCGTAAACCAAATTAACTCCAAAATAGTGAACTTCCAAGGCCAAGCAAAGAGGAAGTAAACTCATTTCTGAAGGAGTTTCCCTAGCTAAGGTTATCCTAAGACTCAACAAGGTAATATATGAAGGAAATGCCCATACACCTCCTTCAATACACACCTAGGTGATCCCCAAGACTACCCCATCTAGGCTTACTCTCCTCAGGAGAACAAGTCCCCACTCAATGACAAAACATTAGAAAAACGCTCAAACAACACACCAAGACTTCCCTTTCGGAATTCCTACTTAGTGCAATGAGTATATGGTGTCCCATTCCACCACCTACCCTAAGTAGTACACTCGTTTAGAAGACTTAGCTACAATCCAAATAAGACTCACCAAGATTCCCCTTTCGAAATGCCTACCTAGGGCACTGAATAGATGGCATCTCATTCCACCACCTACCCTAAGTAGTACACTCTTTCAAAAGACTTAGTACTTTCAATTCATATAAAATTCACCAAGACTCCATTTCGGAATTTCTACCTTGTGCAATGGATAGATAGTGTCCCATTCCACTACCTACCCTAAGTAGTACACTCTTTTAGAAGACTTTGTACTTTCATTACTTTTGTGGGGGTTAGCTTAACCGACATAGACCATGAGAGCTAAACATGGAATCCAGATACTTCTCTTAACGGAGAAGGGTCCCCCACTTGCCTAGAGTGAGGTATTTCTTTTAGATTTTACATGGCTTTCTCAATAGCTACACCTATGCGGGCGCATAGTCAAGGGATAAGGATATTTCCTACTAAGTAACTCATTCTCTACTAACGAGGAGTATTCATCTGAAGAGGTACATTGGAATACAACATCTCAACTCACAAAGTGTAACTACCCTTCTTCATTTCCTCTCAGTGCTAGGCATAACTCCCAGCAGATTCTAAACATTATATACTATAGGTTGAGGATAACTAATCAACACCACATCTCAACTCACGAAGGGCATTCATCCTCTGACCTATCTTAGAAAGCTCTTAGAATGTAGTGAGGTTGCTACTGAACACTTCATCTCAACTCGCGAAGAGTGTTCACCCCAAAACTCCCCTTTTTGACTTAACTTAGCTTCATTCATTAATTCAAGTGTGTATGTGTGTGTGTACATGTGAACACACCTTGCACATAAGCATCATTTCATTTATATTCAATTCAATATATGCCTAGACCTTGATTCATCACATTACACACTTTAACATGCTTCACTTAGTCATATAATTCATTTAGACATAACTCTAGTCTACTTCTCATAATAAGCTTCACAAGCCACATTACCAAGAAAAAAATCACAATCATCTTACTTCACATAATATGTCTTCATGGCCTCTTTCACAATACACAAGTAACTTCACATTCATTCAATTCAAGTAAATACTGCCACCAAGAAGGTGGACCATACCACTCAAGAGCAATTCATAATGAGAGTTAATAATGAGACCAACTTACCATTCTTCCAAATCTTTCACACCTATTTACAATTTACTAAAGAATTCACCATAAAATATCCCTTAGGGCAGTAGCAAAACAACAACATCAACCCAAAGAAACCAAATCTCAAAGACTACAAAATAATGCTTAGTTAACCCATTCCTTAAGCCAAAATTTGATTAAAATCTTTAACATGTTTTCATTGAAGTTTTAGCATTAGAATCACCAACTAACATTAGAGGCATAATATTTGAACCATTTAAAACATTTTCATGCAAGACCCACATTTAGAGTTAAAGATAGAAGAAGTTAGGGTTGAAAACCCTTTTTGAAAATTCATTAGAAAGGACTCCTTGAATGGAAGAGAGTTCAAGGATGACTACCATACCTTAAATAGCAGAAACCCTAATGATATTGATGAAGAAATCGACCACCAACAGCCCTCCTAGCTCCTTCTTGACTTCTAGCTTCTATGGAGTTTGAGAGAGTTTTAAGAGAAAGGGGTTTTGGGTTTTAGGAAATGAAGTCTAAAATTAGGTCTTAGGGTTTGAACCACTTTAATATACCTAAAAGACCCTAAAACTATCACCCTAGGTTCATAAAAGACTTGGAGTGAATTTACCAAACACCTCAAGCAAAATCAGATTTTTGACAGCTTTTTGGCAGCTCACAGACGGCTCCAACCAACGGACCATTTGTCCATCAACGACCCATTGGTGGTGGTCGTTGGTTGGGTCTGAGACTCTCCAAACGTGCAGGCCTTCAGGTCCAATCAACGGACCAATTCGACAAGCTTTTGGTTGGACCATTGGCCGTCGATTGGTCTCATTGGTGGACATTGCCTAGGCAGTCTTGGGTCCTAGTCTTGGGCCCTTCTCTAGGGCCCCTTGTGGGTCCTAGGTGGGGTCGTACCCTAAAACATAGTCGTGTAGGTCTTAGGAACATCTCACACCAATTTCAAGCAAAACGAACACGTAAAACTCACTCAAACACATGAGAACACACAAGCACTATCTAAGGTATATCTTCCGAATGTCATGGACGTTCTTGGACGTTTGACCTCAAAACTTAACCAAACTTCACACACTACCTAAGGACACTAATATAACTCATTTTATTATAAAATTAATTCAAGAAACAATCAAGAAGCTCTAGATCACCTTAGTTCGTTTTAGGGTGTTACAATTGTATATGTATATAGGTTAAATAATTATATATTATACATATGTATTTGTATATTCTGGTGAATTATAGATACACAAACGTGACTAATTATATCAACTCAAAGTCAGTCCACGTAATTAATGTATAATGTTAGTCGCAAGTGGTAATTATAGCAAACTATAGTTATGATAAGTAATTAAATAGTACTTGTAAATTTGCTTTGTTGTGTAATTTTCCTATTATTTTTTTTCAAATTTTTTGGGTAAGTACATATGGTGTATATATGTTTGATATTTATTGTTTGTACTTCATTTATCACGACTCTAAAACCTTTTTTTAATATACATTTTTCAAGTCATTCTTTGGAAGTATGGTAGATGATTTTTTTCTGTAAGTTTAAAGTTTATCATTCATTATTAATTTTTTTCAAGATCCTGAACCGTATTTTCTTAAAGGGCCTTTTTTCAAGGCTTTTTTGTACGATAAATTATGGAAATTAGCAACTTATTTATGAAAAATAGTTATAGCTTTAAAATTGGGATAATTGTATAGAATGACAAATTAATAATATAAAATAAATATAGTAGCTACCATTTGATTTATTTGTGTTCCATAGCAAATTGTTTGCCAGTCCCTCTCTCTCTCATATTCTCACTTGCCACTCTCCCTCTCTCGCTCGCTTCCTGTCGCTCGCCTCTCTCGCTTTATTCAATAGAATTATATAAATTGTGTTTGTAATTGTAGAAAGCGAGAGAAAATTATATATACACATGCAAATACATATATTTTTGTCCTATACACTTATAGTTATACAATAAAAGTACTCTCCTGCCCAAGTCTCTTTTGTCTTTATCTCTTTCTCGTTTTATACAAATTCAAATTGTATAATTTCTCTCTTTCTCGTTTTATACAATTCGATTCAATTGTATATTCCCTGTCCAAGTCTATTTTGTCTTTCTCTCTTTCTCATTTTATACAAATTCAAATTGTATATGATTGTCCTATACACTTATAATTATACAATTCGTTTTATACAATTATCTGCTCAAGTCTCTTTCTCTTTCTCGTTTTATACACGTCGTTTTATACAATTCGCTTAAATTGTATATGTATAGTGAATTATACATATATGTGTTTGCTATGGAGCGCAATTGTGCAAACTTTGTTATAACATATAAATATAAATTTTATGTATGCTATACGTGAAAGTTGCCCTTTAAAATATTATAACAAAGAACAAGCAATATGTTGTTTCATAGCAAATATCCCCCCCCCCTCTCTCCTCTCTCTCTCTCCCTCACCCTCTATCTCCCCCTCTTTGTTTTCTCTCTCGTGCCAATATGAAGAAATTCATTCAATTCATGTATCAGTCAATCGAATATAAGCGAGAATTTTGTCTTTTATTTCAATTGTATTTTGTATTTTTGCATTAATTGTATTTGTATTCATATTAATACAATATGCATTCATTCTCTCTTGTCAAATATATCCAATCAAAAAGAGGATGAATACAGTTGTATTTGTTGTATTTCAAATACAATTACAAAATAAATAAAGAATACAACCCAAAATAAATACAAAATACAATTTATTGTATTTCAATACAATTCATACAAAATACAAAATACAATGTAAAATAAATACAAAATACAATCATCTCTCATTTCTGTCTCGATTTCGCTCGTCTCTCTCCTCTCTCTCACAATGTCGCTTATCTCTCCTCTTAATATGTATTTATTTTGATACAAATCATTTTGTATTTGTATTTTTTTCTCAAAAATCCACGAAAAAAATACACTCTCTCTTATGTATTCCGGATCTCGCTCGCCTTTCTCCATCCTCATTTCCTAACATTTTGCTATTATTCATAATTGAGCAAACTATAGCTATATAGTCCTATTTAGGCCTAATATTTGCTATTTTTGAAAGATTCCTTTTTTGTAAGTATGAAAAATGATCAATAGAGGTTTCGTAATTAATGATTTTTCAACCCTAAAATAATTAAGATTTAAGCATATACTAGTTAACAATTGTTATTTTGAAAAAAAAAATCAAAGTTATTAAACAACACTTACATATGCGAAACGGATTCAATAAGTATAAAGATAAACAAAAAAAATTAAGTAAATAGCTAGGTAACAATTAAACTAGTAATAAATTATTTAATTAACAAAGCTAATTAGCATACACTAAATCATAAATGATCTTTAGCGGCAATTAATTAGCAATTGGTCATTAAATATGTATTTTTAGCGGTAATTAGCACTCTTTATATATGTCCCTAAAGGTTTTGGCGACAATGGATCTAATGGCACTAGACTAACGCCCGTAAAGATTTTAGCACTCTTTATTAATGTGTCTATTTATTACCGCTAAAAATTATTTTTGTTATAGTGATACTAACAATTAGGGGTGTCAATGATATGGCTCAGTCAGTTATTATTTAAAAATTATATCATTTCAATTTTTTGGGTATTTTATAATATATAATCAAAATTAGATTTTTTAAAATTATCCCAATTATATCGGCTTCTCTTCGGTATCGATATCGGTACACGGTTTTTTCTTACTTTTAAAATATCATTCAAAATATACTGCTATTTAAATATTTTTTTCGCAAAGATGTTCTTGAAGAAGCGTTTTGATTCTTCACCAAGAAGAAAAGAATAATAAACTTTGTTGCCGTATTGCTTAATTTTAAACATTTAATAGGAGTGTTTGCATAGGTTTGTTGTATTGTTTGATAGAGTATTAATTATATTATCTTTATTTTTAAACCTTATTAAGTAAAGGCTAATTAAAAAGTAATGACCCAAAGTCGTCTAGTCACCAGAGGCTTAGGACCTAGATTATATTTATATTTTAAAAATGTTATAAAACATATTATATATTAAATTTAACATATGGTTAATATATATAATATATTTATATCATGTAAGTTTGTTCTGTTCCATTCAAAAAAAAATTATTTTTTCAATAAATTAGAAAGATCATCCAAATTATTTGGGATGATTATACACTTGAATAAAAATTTACGATTTTATTAAAAAGATAACATAAATCGGTTAGATTCTATTTAATTCAATTAGATTGATCGATTTGATCGATTTTTCATATTATGTTTAACACCCCTATTAACAATTATGCAACGTAACCGATTCTCTTAGATAACTACAGTAAAATTAACAATAAGTAAAAATAATTCAGTAGTAACTAGTTAATTAAAATAGTCAAACAATTTAATTACTCAATTATACAAGTAATAAAGAATCTTCTATCTATATATCATAGGAGGAAAAAAAAGCTTACATATTAGCACCACAAAAATTGTATATACATTAAAGAATTAATAACAATTTTAAAATAATTTAATTTATTTTATTTTTAAAAAAACAAATTTAAAAATTAGATAAAACCACAAAAATTATCATAGCATAAAATTCTTAATTTTGGTTCTGATTTGTGGAAACATAATTATTGTAAACGAAACAAAATATTTTGATTGAGTAGTATTGTAATTGTTTTTAAAAAATAAATATTATAATATTGTATTTGGAAAAAAAGTGTCAGTTAAATATTTTAAAATTAGTAGGATCTTTAAAATTTATGTAGTGTTGTTATCTTTTTAATATGAGTTAAGAAAAGAAAAGTAGTGATTCCTAAAATATAGGTTATTGATTAATATAGGATAATTTTATTTTTAACAAAATGTCTACATGTCAGCACCATAAAATTAAAAAATTACTAACAATTTAAAATTAATTTTTTTTATTTTATTTTTTTTCAATCTAAATTTAAAAATTATGTCAAACCGCAAAATGTATCATACCACAAAATTCTCAATATGGGTTCTGATTTGTGGAAAAACAATTATTGTAAATGAAACAAAGAATTTATTGAGTAGTATTGAAATATTTTTAAAAAGTAATATTAGAATATTGTTTTGAAAAAAAGATTGTCAGTTAATTATTTTAAAATTAGTTGGCTCTTTACAATTTAGGTAAGTTGTTATCTTTTTAATTTTAACATTTAAGAAAAGAAAAGTAGTGATTCTTAAAATATAGTTTACATATTAAAATAATATGACTTTATAAAGAAAATATATCAATATCTAATAGGAGAGAAAAAAACCTACATGTCAGCACCACAAAATTTAAATATAAATTAAAAAATTAATAAAAATTTAAATAAAGTTTATTATTTTATTTTTAAAAAAATAAATTTAAAAATTGCATAAAACCACAAAAATTATCATAATACAAAATTCTCAATGTGTGTTCTGATTTGTGGAAACCCAATTATTGTAAACGAAATTTTTTTTTAATTGAGTTGTATTGTAATATTTTTAAAATAAATATTACAATAATGTATTTGAAAAAAAAATGTCACTTAATTATTTTAAAATTAGTGGGATCTTTAAAATTTATATGTAATGTTATCTTTTTAATTTTGAGTTAAGAAAAGAAAATAAGTGATTCCTAAAATATAGGTTACCCATTAAAATAGGGTTACTTTACAAGGAAAATCTATCAATATATAATACGAGAATAAAAGAAGATGCTTATATATAAGCAGTACATAATTTCTATATACATTGAAGAATTAAAAACAATTTAAAAATAAAATTTTTATTTTATTTTTTAAAAAATTAAACTTAAAAAGTTATATAAAACCACAAAATTATCAATGTGGTTCTGATTTGTGGAAACAGTATTATTGTAAACGCAATGAAATACTTGTAAAATCGTCAATATGGGCTAGGCATGTTGGACTGGTCTGGTCTAACCCGAGATTTAATAGGGTTGGGTTAGGATTTTTGGAGCCCATTTGAGAAAGGGGTTTTTTAGCCCGGCCTGAATAAGTCTGTTGATTTATGGGGCTTGAGATATATGGTAGGGCCGGCCCATAGGCCAATGAAAATTAATTAAAAAATATAGTATAATATTAAAATTTAAAATTAAATAGAATCTAAACTCAAAACAATTAGGTTAATATTTCTATTTAGATATTTATATTCTTATCTGAAAAAAATTAAATAAATATTATAAAGATAATTTTATTTGTGGATTTGATTAAAAGTAGTAGCATTAACATCATATGTAATATTATTTTGTCGATATTTATGATAATATTTTTAAATTATAATTTATAATTTAATTTAATAATTCTAAAAATAATATAATTTTAAAAAAAAGTGAGTTGGCCCGGAAAACCTGTAACCCACGTACTTGTGGGTTGGGCCAATCATTTTCTGGCCCACACTAGAAATGGGCTAGCCCGGCCTGATCCGTAAAATGTCGAAGCATGTATTGGTTAGCCCGAATGGGGTGGACTAACCCATATTGACAGCTCTACTGAATTGTATTGCAATATATTTAAAAATAAATATTGCAATATTGTATTTGGAAAAAAGAATGTCAATTCATTATTTTGAAATTAGTGGGATCTCAAAATTTTATGTAATGTTGTTATCTTTTTAATTTGATTTAAAGAAAAGAAAAATAGTAATTCCTAGAATATAATTTACTGATTAAAATAGGATAACATTATAAAGAAAATTAACTCTTTAAAACATAATAAAAACAATGAAACATATATTTTTAAAAATAATAAAATAAAATAAACTATTCAAAACATTGAAAAAAAATCAGCCATTTGATTATTTATAAATATCCAAAAAACAACTATTTCTAAAATGTCATCAACTACTATTTCTTTTAATTTGGCCAAACTCATAAATAGATCCCTAAACTTGTTAGGTTTTCTCCTCAGGTACCTCAACTACGTCATTTTCCTATTTAATCATTGAATCACCCATAATTTGTTCGTTTTAAAAATCGTTGCCTGATTTTGATCGACTTTTCTATTGTAAATGCCTTGATCAATTCTGTTCGTATTTGAGTGATTTTGATTGAAGGAATGAAGACAAACTGTGTGTTAGTCTCATTTGTTTTCTAATGTGTTCAAATGACTTCAAGTAAAACATAATTATTTTCGAACATTTTCATTATCAATTGAACCAACGAGTTCTGGAACAACGTATGTATCCTCTATCAATACTCCTTACAAAATCTGGTTCCAAGATGTTTAAAAGGAACAAATTATGGGCGGTTCAATGATTCAATATGAAAATAGCATAGTTGTGGTACCTAAGGGAAAAAACTCAACAAGTTATTTTTAATTATTATAAAATTATTATATTTTAAATCATTATTTTAAATCATTCTCGCAACACGAATACATATTAAGTAAATAATTATTTAACTAATTAGCTAGAAAAAGCCAAAAGCAAAACTGGCTGTAATCCTGAAAATTGAAACTATTACACGTTATACATGCTTAGGAGTACCATTTATGCATTACACAATATATCAAAAAGGTATTTTAATGTGAATTTTTTTCGTGTGAATATAAATTTTATTGAGTTTTAATGTGAATATTGAATATCGAGTGAAAAAAATTTAAAAAGTTTTTGACTCATGAGTCACCCATGTGGACAATCAAATTTGACTCGATATAATTTTTTAAAAGAAAAATTATGTAACTCGACAAACATCTACTAGTGAATTACTAAATATAGTTATAGTTTAAACTAATTATCAATAGGGGCGGACGTGCTTCTCCAATTTTAGGTAACAAACATTGATGATTTTTAATTTTTCAGATTTTTATTTGTATATTTTGTATTTTTACCTTCATTCGAATATTTTTCATCTACTTTGATTCATCGTTTATTTTAGGGATTTAGTATTTGTGTTATTGTAATGTATATTTTTTTGGTTAAAGTATATGTATTGTTAGTTCTTATTAGTATGTTTTCATCAATTTTATACAAATTATTTGTATGTAAATGCATTAGTTATATCGATACAATAGATGATTGAATTGGGGGAAAGGTACCTAGTAACATCTGGCTTCTGAATATTTCCCGTTTATGTCTTTTGGTGAGATTAATTAATATTTAGGATTTTGTAAAAATATAGGAAAATTAGTTATTGAGTGCTAAATATTGTGAAACGTATTAAAAAATTATTTTTCAAATTTGGTGCAAATTATTAGTTTTAATCTTTGAATTATTGATAGCCTAAAAACAATTCTTCTACCTTTTTTTATGAAGAAATATGAATATTTTATTCATAAACGTTGCGTGTACAAATCTGTCCTTCACTAGATTCTTCTCTTTCTTAAAATTTATCCGAAGATCGTTAGTGGCGTATTTTTTGAATTCGGATGATTTTGATTTGATTTCCATGTTTTGAGGACCGTTAGTGGTGTATTTCTTGAATTGGGTTGATTTAGACTTGATCTTCGTGATTCAAGGGCCATTAGTTACATATTTCTCGAATTAAAATGATTTTAATTTGATCTCTTTTTAAACATTTGATGGATTTGATAAATAAATTTAAATATATCTTAAATATATCACATGACATAATAAGTTATCTCAAAGTCTTATAAAAGCATGTAACTCTTAATAAAAACCCTTAAAAGCCACGAGAAGCTTTCCGTTTCCCCTAGGCATCTGCGACTGCTAGATAATGTGGATGATGATTCATTCTTCTTTTTATCTTCTTTTTTACTTGGTTGTACGAAATTGACTATATAAAGAAAACACACGTGGAGTCCATTCGAATAAAGTCTTAGTTAATAATATATCCTTAAATTTACTTTTAGCTATATTACAAGTGAAGACTAGCAATAAGTTTACATTCTTGTATTCGATCTCTACTTCGTTACTTTAATTTTTTTTTACAAAAAATCGCAATCCTGATCAATCTTAATTCGCTTGTCTTTTAACCCTTGTTTACAACTTCTATTATTCACATTTCATGTTTAATAAACGTAGAATTTACAATCAGCAGTCAGTGTTTGCAACAAGTGGAAATACCATATTTGCCAATACATTATAATGGAGATATATATCACTGTCCACTATAGGTTAATGGTAGTGTATATCATTTCCAAAAAATCTTGCTTTTATGTTACTAAAGGCTTACTTGCATGCACACAACACTCAAAAAATGAGACTCATTACAAATATCTTTTGTCCTTTTTCTCTTAATAATTCCTTGATATAACGGTAAAAGTTATTGTTTTGTGATCAAGAGGTCACATGAGCAAATTATGCAAACGATAACCTTATGTAGAAATGCAAAATAAGACTGTATACAGTAGATTCAATATGGTCTAACCCTTCACTAAACCTGGCACATAGCGGGAGCTTAATTAGTAGTTAGTGAACCTGGATGACTCTTTTTCTTTCTGTTAATAGTTGTTAAAAGTTTCATTTCTCATGTCGCCACGCCACCTTGATTATTTGTGTCCTTTAACTCTTATTCATCCTAAAGGTTGTTTATTAATGGAATACACTTTTGATCCTCTGGCCTTTTGATGGTGGAAACACATGTATAATGCACCAGATTGACAACACTAGTAATTTTCTCTTATTCGCGTCTGTATTTAACCATTACTCTAGTGTAGTTCTGAATATTAGACTTAAATGGGGACATTTCTTGGACATCTAGTACCTGGCTTGGCCTTAGCCCTCCTTGGTTTTTGGCATACAATTAGTACTATTAGAGCTAACTATCATAATGGAACTACAAAATTCAAATCAAGGTTTTGGTACCCTTTTAAGGCTACTCCCTTCCCTACTCTACAACACATCGATCTCATTCTTGTCTTGTCGTTCTCCTTATTTTGCATAGTTATCCAGTTCATAGACTTACCTTCTCTTCACTTATCATTCAAGCTTCATAACATTGAACATGCTACTATGTTCCTTCACTTGACTGTATTCGCGGGTTTTACTCTTCTTGCTGAGATAAGTAACTTACATGAGATCCTATATGGGATCTTAGGCATACTTGCTATGTCTATTTTCGGTCAGGAGCTTTTCTTGCTTCATTATCATTCAACTGATCATGTAGGACTTGAAGGTCATTACCACTGGCTATTGCAGCTTGTGGTGTGTATTGCCCTTATCTCGGCTCTTGTTGTCACTTGCTTCCCTTCTTGTTTCCCCGCAGCACTTGTTCTTTCAATTTCAGTCATTTTCCAAGGTGTTTGGTTTATGAACATGGGATTTAGTCTATGGTTTCCTCACTTTGTTCCACAAGGATGTGTTATGCAATCAAGTGAAGGTCCTGAAAGCAGCTCTGTGCATGGAGCGATCATGTGTCAAACGGATGAAGCTGATACAAGAGCTCGAGCTATGGCGAACTTGCAGTTTAGCTGGGTAATTGCAGCTATCTTGATTCTTGTGTCTGGTATTTCCCTTATGTTCGCCAAAAATCGAGCAGATAGGACTCTATTGTCTAAGTATGAACAGCTTCAGAATAGAGGCAGAGACAACCCTGTAACAATTAATTGCTTGAAGTAAACTAGTAAATAAAGAAATGTACATTAGGCATCAAATTGCAAAAATAAATGAACTTCAATCGATGTGTGAGGAGGACGAGTTCTGGGGTGTCTTCGTGGTACTAGTTCTGTGTATTGCAGTCACTAGACTGTCTAGCTGTACTTATCAATTGAACGAAAGTTTAACTTAGTTTCGTGTTGTTTTTTTTTTTTAAATTCAATTACTAAATTTAAAGTCGGGGTCGTGTTGTATTCAGCAAAAAGAGGCAGAGCTGACTGAGGCTAACCTCAATACAACACTTTCAAGCCAAAATAGGAGGTGATATACTATCACCGAAAAAACCAGAAAGCACAAAAACATTTCTCTATGGACAAACTAGCTGATGAAGAAGTTCGCATTATCAGCTTTAGTTCTAATGTTAGGCATTTGCCTCTTGTCGAGTTGAACCAATCCCTTAGCTTGTCTTTGTAGCTGGATGAAGGAGTGGAACGTGCTAGTGTGCATAGACGTGGAAGTCAGTTTTGCGAGAAAGTCAGCCACTTGGCTTCCCTCTCTGTAGTGGAAGATATTTCAACTTGACAATTCTGTCTATAATCTGTTTTAGTTTCAAGTTAGTAGAGCCTCCATTTTTCACTATGTTGGCAATACTCAGAAGCCATCAATCGAATTAATGAATTCCTTCTGAACTCGAATAGACTTTCTTTGTTTGGCCTTAGCTTCGGATGACTACTCCAAGTATGAGACAGATCAAGAATGTATCATCATAGGCCTTCTAACTACACAAAAGTTAAGCTTTTGGCAATAAATCAACCCAAGCAAATGATGTTAATTGTTATGCTACGTTCAAGTTTCCGCAATTTCCTTTTCCTCCCTCTCCTAAGGATCACACATATCATCTCAATGATACGAAAATATTAAAATTCGATACACTAAGGCCCCATAGAGTACGATGCTGTCAAGAGAGGAAACAGAATACAGATTTTAACATGTGAAAACTCAATTTTTTTTCAATGCTTATTAGTTCAATATACATAACCAAAACAAAGAAACTCTACATTAATGCAGAGAAAGTCAATCTTGGTGAGGAGAAAAGAAAACAATAGCGAACCGACTATTCAATCAGCTTCCTCAACAGCAGCTTCGATTCGAAGAAGTACAAAACCAACAGCTACTCCAACAAGAACCAGAGCTGGAATAATAGAAGCAATCTTGAAAATCTCAACAGCAGCATTGCAAGTAGAAGACAAAGCTCCGCCTTTGCCTTGTGATGATGATGATGTTGTTCTTAAGGAACTAACAATGTTTGCAAATGACTGTTCAGTACTCAAAGGGAGGCCTAATGAGGCAACATTGTTATGTGCCTTAAGCCCTTCAAATGAATTCAAGCCACTAATGTACTTCACTTTGGTTCTTTTCTGGGAACACTTGTTTGTGCCAACTCTGGCTGCTAGAGTAACTGCTGCTGGAGAGAGTGTCACTGAACCTGTTGCCATTGCTTTCTGACCACCAACCTATATAACAAGGGATACACAGTAGCGGAGTCAGGAGGTTCATTCAAATCCACATTCGCCAGAAAATTGCACAGATATAAAATCAAAAGGCATAACCAGCTTCAGAAGTGCTCAAGTAGACACTTAAATTTGTAAAAAAATCGAACAAGTAGGCACAAACATCCTACGTGGCATAATACACGTAAGACATCATATAGGACCGAACTTGCCACTTAGGACGAATGAGTATACTTGTTTAATTAAATACAAGATTATGTGCACACTCAAAGTTAGAGACATAGATGTCAGTTGAGACCAAATTAAATGACACATTTATGTATTATGTCAAATCAAAACTACATTTTATTATTTATATACAGTACATGTTAGATTCTCAATGTATTCAATTCTTTATATTTGAATCCTCCTTTTGAAAATTCTGACTCGACCACTACTATTTAAAACTACATATGAAGTGGGATGGTAAAAGTGAGATTGAAGGCTAAAAGAATTTACATATTAATCTAAAAGATAATGATATTTTCAGTTTTTACTTAAAAATTAAATTTCAATTCAAATGTTATAATTTAAGTTCTAGAATTAAAAGAAAATATTAGTTCATGAAATCAAGATATACTCTTCTAAATTACCTTCTTTCAACTTTATAAATTCAAGCCTTTTTCTATGAAGTAACAAAGTCAATTTGCACTATATAGAGCTTTGTTGTATGTTGCTCAAGACTCTCCAAAAATGTCATTGAGTTGTGTCGAATCCTCCAAAAGTAATGCATTTTTACATAATTCAACAACGATATCACAACATTCTTGGAGAGTCCGGACAACATAGAAATATATATCTTTAAGAAGAGTGATTTAGTATGAAAGAAATACAAAAGCAAAGTCTAAAAAAGATTGGTTTTACCTGGTTGTGATGGCTTGTGGAGTGATCTAAGTTTTGGAAAGTAGAGAGAAAATAGACGAGTGAACATTTGAGTGATATGTTTGAGGTGAATTATTAGACAAAATGGATAAGGAGATGGATGGCTGAAATTGGAGCTAACTTATAAGCTGTTAAATATTGATATCTCCTAAATTTATAATATTGCCTAAAAACATAGTTGACTTTTTCTTTTAGTTGGGGATGTCAATGATTTTTCTAAAAATCGATTTAACGGATTGAATTAAATTGATCATTAGGCTTTTAATAAAGTCATAGATTTTTATATAAATTAATAATTATACCGAATAGTTAGATAGATTTTTAATTTTATATAAAAGAAATATTAAATCATATCAAATAAATATTGTATGTGTAAAATATATTTCATCTAACAAGTTTAAAAATAATGAAACATTAACAGCTAGAGTTTCAATTTTAAAATCAATTACGCTCGTGTAATAATTAGTAAGCTACAAGTTGGTATTCTAACAATCTTGAGTAGCAAGCTATCAAGTATTAATTATCTGTTCTCTATGATTTAAATTTCCAACAATCTTGAGCTCCATCTTGATTGATTTATTTATGCTTGTGTGATTATGTGTCATGCGAAAGCTAGCAAAGCAAACCTCGAAAGATCATGAATAAGAAGAAAAAAAAGAGAAATATATCAAAAGAGTGATTCGGTCATTGACCTACATTCACAAAGAAAATGAACAATTCATTATATAAATATGAAATTATAAAATATTTATGGTACAAAAATATTTATGGACTAGCCAATCCTAAACATTTTCATAAAAAAATACCTATTTATGATAAAAAAAAAAATTCAGGATAATTAATA
Source organism: Solanum pennellii (assembly GCF_001406875.1). Taxonomy (NCBI): domain Eukaryota; kingdom Viridiplantae; phylum Streptophyta; class Magnoliopsida; order Solanales; family Solanaceae; genus Solanum; species Solanum pennellii. The sequence goes on from NC_028646.1 coordinate 61,731,941, forward strand.
TCCAACAATTTTTGTTAAAGTCCTACAAAAGTGATATCGTATTGTAACTTCTACTTCGGACTTTTACATTATATTTTCTTAAAAACAAAATTGAAAAATTAATGTAATCATATCAATACTGAAAAGAATTGAGATGAAGGAATGATTTTTTAAATATCTAATTTTGATTATATAAAATAAATTACAATAACCAAAAAAAATTGATATGATATGAATTTCATAAAATTAATGTTGGAGCCATACCATTGAGGCCCCTACTGGAGAATGCCTAGTCTTCTTCTATACCTATTAAAATTTTAAAAACAGCAAAGTTTGCTTCATAACCAAATTATGTTTGCTACGGAGCATCTGATTTGTATAAATTGTGGTGAGTTATATAAATCGGGTGTCTGTGTCTATGAAAATTGAATTTATATATGTATATGTTCTGTGTGTTAGGTTAGATTGGCAAGCGAGATAAAGAGAGAGAGGCGAGCGAGAGAAAATACAGAGTGAGGTGAATTGATATATATATCGGTTAGATAATTACATATATGTAACTACTATGTATATGTATCAACTATTGTGTTTGTATATGTACATAGAATTTGAATTCGTATACAATTGAATCGAGTTAAAACATTTGTATTTGTATATCAAATCTCCTCCTCTCTTACAAGCACAAATTATACATTGTATTTGTATATTTTTGTTTGTATAAAGAGACAGGGGAAAGACAAAAGAGAATTAGAGAGGGGAAATATTTGTATTTGTATATGTATAATTATAAGTGTATAGGACGGAGAAATATGTGTTTGTATTTGTATATACAGTCTCTCGCGTTATACAAACACAAATGTATAAAGTAAGAGAGGCGATGAGAGATGACTGAAAAAGAGAGAGTGGCGAGCAAGATTCCAGAGAGAGGGGAAAGAGGCGAATAACAAGAAGTTTGTTGTGAATTGGAATTAAATGAAATTGTAGTTATAACATTTATTTTGAACTAATAGTTTGCTATAATACATGATTTTTCCGATTTATTTTGGTCCGCCTATGGGCTTTCGAGTTTTTCTCCATTTTTGTCTCTCAATTTTTTGCTCACTCTAGACATGCTTGGACCTCAACACGTTTCATGCTTATCATAATTTGGATCGAATCTCACGAAATATAACAGTTTAAATTTAATTCTACTTTCCGAAGTGTTATAAACAGATATCAAATTGGACAAATCAGGATCAACTTTGATATGCAGAATTCACCGCTATCCACCTAAATTTGGATCAACTTTCACTTAGATACTTTAACTAGGAGTAGGGCGGACCCACATAGGTAGTTTCGGGTGCTCGAGCACCCATTGACTCCGAAATCTTTTTGTATATACATACATAAGCACCTATTGAATAAATGTATTTGTGGGCACGCTGGTTTTCCTTTGAACAATTAGGCGCGCAAAGCCATCAAGCGGTTCGAATCCCAACAAGCCCAATTTTTTTTCAACGAATTTGCATCCTTTTTTTGAGGTTTTCTAGTTTTTTTTTTTACTTTTACCAGCGAGTTTTTGCACCCATTTTTTTACTTTTTTTAAATTAAGGATTCTTTTACTTCGAATTTTGTATATGTTTTGACTTTTTCTATTTTTAATTAGTTTATGCTAAATAATGAATTTTTCTTTCTAATTTATTTTTATTTTTTCCAGTTTTTTTATGCTTTAAAACCTTTTTCAAAGCCCGCTTTTGAGATTCTTTCTTTGAACAAAACGACGAAATCATTCTTCTTCTTGTTTCAAAGAGAAAATAGCTAACCCGATAACAAACTTCAAGCTTTTATCTTTTTAAAATCAAAATATAAAAGAAAGGTAATATTATTTGATGTTTGATTAAAGTTGGATAATGAAAAAAAGGTTTAGAGAATTAGGTTTTGAGATTTTCATTGTTTATGGGCTATGGCTAGTACTCTTAAGTCTTAAAGTAGATTTATATATGTATATATATATATATATATATATATATATATATATTTTTTGTTACTTTATAAATAAGTTTAGACTTTAGAGCCTCACATATTTAGTGCTTCGTGATTAAAAATAATTTTTTTGAACACTTTTGAAATAAACTTTTTCTTATTTTATTAAAGAGTTTGAGTTAGTATACATTTATTTTTTTTTATTAAAGAGTTTGAGTTGGTATACACTTACACTATGTGATTGCTAACAATTTTATGTTAAAGGAAGTGAGCAGCCACAACTTGTATATCCTGGATACGCCACTGACTAGGAGACCTTCATTAAGCAAAGATGGAAAACACACTTTCACAAACTATTGAACCAAGAAAGGGATAAAGACATCATGTTAGGGAGTTGGAGTACTCTAAGAGACATCAAGATTTTGGGTGTCGTAAGCATAATAAGGTGGTGGAGGTGAATCATGATATTAGTAGGACAAGTAAGGGAAAAGCGACATGACCTGATGAAATTTCGGTGGAGTTTCGAAGAGCACGAATATAACAGGTTGGAGTGGTGACTAGCTTGTTAAATGCTAGTTTTAGGACGACTAAGATGTCAAAGGAATGAATGTGTATTACAATGGTTCCATTGAACAAAAATAAGGGTGCTATCCAAAATTGCAACAACTACATGAGTATTAAGTTTTAAGCCACAATATAGAAGTATGGGAAAACGTGGTTGAAAGTATGGAAAAGGGTGGTGGGGATGAAAGGATGAGGAGAAGTCTGTCTAGTTTTGAGGATTAAATTGAGTTCATTCTTTTAGAATACATATATGCAGAGCGAAAACATATTAGGATCTTTACTGCTTACATGAATAATAGATAACTAATATCGTTTATGCTAAAACAAATATCATGCTAGAACACATAAACATAATGAAATTTAATTCAAGAATTACCTCTTGAAGCGTGAGCGGATACCTTCAATCGAATCGCCAAGATAGACAGACTTTCAAGCGAATCGACAAGATAACTATGGTTTTCTATAGTGATCCAAAGTCACATCCAAACTCTCTCAATACTTGGGTGGGCAAGATTGAAATAGAAAACTAATCATCTTTTTTCTAGGTTAGGAGAATCCCTATTTATAGAGATTTCTTCCTAATCCAAAAAGAACTAGAAAACCTTGTTTTTCAAGAAGACTAGAAAAACCCATATTATTCTTCCTTTTTGTATAGAAATAAGATTCTGAGTTCTAGTTAAATATGGGCACTATAGGGACCACAGAATTAATTACCGAGGCTTCCTATTATAGAAATAATTCCAAATAACTAATTTGAATTCTTCTTACCATAATAAATTACAAATCATTCCACAAGAAATTCGTAATTGCACTCCTCTATTTCGTAATTCCCTATTAAACACTTATGTAATTCCCCATGTTAAGATTTCAAATACTAATCAATAAATGAAATTACTGACGAATTTAACTTAATGATTAATTTTCTTTTGAGCACTACTTAACTTATTTCATGTGTCGGATTCATAAATCCACTTGCAAGATTTGACACGATGAAAACTTATAAGTTTCTCAAAAAGGCATATCAATCAATCTCTATAACGAGACATGGATTCCATCAACTAACTTATTATTTCACCAATATGTATTATTATCATCCAACTTACCAGGCATATTGACCCATCTCAGAATCTCACCTTTTAATAAACCAAAATGATAATTAATATATACAAATCATAATAGTTATATCAAGATTAATAATATAAGTACATTTAATAGTTTAGAGAATATATTTTTGTCAGTCAGTCTAAAATAACTATCTCTACTCGGTCCCATTCAATACATACAAAATGTACTAGCACAAGAAGTTCGACCTATACCGTTCCCATAATCAGGACAAATTACATATAATCATGTGCTACAATCGTACCCGATGGCATGTCCAATTTCTATCCTAGATTGCGAACCAAAAACTTTATACTTATAAGAACCGATGATTTAATCCTCTGTGTATAAGTTAAAAACTCTACACACTAAATCATCTACTATATAAGTAAATAGACACCATAAACGAATTATGATCTATTGAATTTTAGCAAATGTTTATTCTCTAATAAATATTATTTCTTAACACATGGTTAATAGTATATATTCCAACAATCTCCCACTTAGATTTTTAACCATCACAATTGTTATAGTGTACTATATCCAAATGCATGGTTAATAGTATATACCCTAAAAATCTCCAACTTAGATATTTAATCTTGAATATTGTTAGAATACTATGTCAAAACACATGATTAATAGTATATATCCTAACAATCTCCCACTTAGACTCTTAACTATGCATTTACAACTTTTGCAGGCATCCCTTAATTTCTTATCGAAAGAAAATTTACCAAGCTATTTTCTCATGCAATTTTGTCTAGTAGTGCTTCGTTGTAACAAATCGATTTTGTACTAGATCTTGAGATACCTTTTCATGAAACCCTCCAAGAGTGTACTTCTTTTCAGGAACTCTATCATAAATGTTCTCTCAAGCATACAAAACAACTCAATCTTCGTTATGATTCTCCCACTACGACTAAGTACTACTATTATAATCACACTTTCATGTTCTTGAGTTTTAATATTTTCTTCAAAATCTTTCGATAATGAAATATTAAAAACTTCTCATGAAATGTTCTTTTAATTTGATCAATATCACTCCCACTACTTGAGATAGTAGTTTTCTTATGTCTAGTAACGTTTCTCCCACTACTTGAGTGCAATGGGATGTCAATTCTGACATACCCATTAGATGTTCTTGAGCATATGAATTTACAATTGACTTATTTATTATTTCTTTGTTCAATTCCCGTAAAGATAATTTACTTCTAGGAACATGGTTTACTAAAATTATCATTTTCTAGAAATCAGAAAGTTGTGTTAACAATTGACTTATTTTCTTTAGGACACTGTGATAAACGTTGTTTCATTTTTTAGGATATTCAATTAACACACACATTTCGTTCTTAATTCCAATTTTTCTTATCCTCCCACTCAGCACATGTGCTGGACAATCCTATATTTGAACATGTCACCGATTAGACTTACGTCAAATCCAACTAGTTCAATAGTTGCTCAAGATACTAATATGAAAGAAATTGAATTCAAATTGTGATATGTAGTTATTAGAACCTATCCCAAAAGAAACAAAACTAATATTAAGTCAATAATTAATCTCATCATCTTCATAAGCGTCTAATTCTTTTCTCTTCTACACTAATCTATTATAGAGTGTCTAGTGTAGACAATTGAAAGACAATTATTCTATAAGATAAGTAACTTATGAGCTAAGAGATTTACGTCACTACAATCAGATTGTAGTGACTTTATATATTTTTCATGATAATACTTTCACGTGTTTTAAATATTTTGAGTTTATCAAGACATTTACACTTATAACACATCAAAAAATATATTTATATCACGAGTAATTTTCTTGAAAACTCTCAAATTCACCTCTTGCCCATATGCTCATTTATTACACAAATCAGAATAGATTAATTATAACTTATTACTACCTCTTAAATCCTTTTTAAGAGGAAAACTAAGTTCTCTTAGTCATTTTTCCTTCTAAACAAAACGTACATGTTGGTAGTGACTTCACTTTCAATGAACAGTTATGTCCATCCATTAACCAACCTCAAAACTCTATTCAGAATAAATGAGTTAGACCCTAATGTACAGATAAGTCTCATTCAATTTAAAAGATATTTTTCCTTATGAGACAGATTAGTATAATTTAATTCTCTCATACTTATAAAATAGTCACGCATCAATATACCACAAGAAATAAAATATTTATCAAACTCATTGATAGAAGAGTTACAAATGAATATATTATATACTCATCTCTTATCTGGTTAGAAACTGAAAATAATTTCTTCTAACATAAGGTACATATACAATGCATTCATTAAGTTAATATCTTATCTCTACCAAAAGAAAATCTTAAGTAGTACTAAATGGGTGTGTAAAGTCTTTTGAGAATATGAGATACAACACTTTAAATAGATCATAATATTTTGAATAATCCCGAATAATGAAATTCGAGGCTCATTTATACATATATATCCATGCATCTCGAATAGCCAATCGTTGGTATTGGAGAACTACTCAGGCAATACACATGTACAATGACCGATTATTCACTCCATAAACTTATACAGATCTAATTCAGTTGGAGAATCTACTGTTAGTTTTAAGTCAAGTGAAAATCCTCTAACTACATTTATCCAATCTTATATTACTCAGTTTAGGAGAGTTAATATAGATTATCAAAACTAGACAATTGAATACATAGTGGCTTGTATCAATTTCATCCGTTAGGGAGGAAGGTCTAAGCCAACACATAAGACTAATACTTCACTACTATTTAATCAATTATGACCAAAAAATCATATAACGATCCAAAAAAAAAAAATTAATATCTTACTAGGTCGTTCTTATTAATCTACCAAATTTCAGATCAATCAGAGTTCTTTTTTTTTTCCAAATTCCAAAACTATGATCAATTTGGTTGAAAACGTTGTTTGGTCATAATAGAATTTATGATTTTTTCCCTCAGTAATTCTTAGCATATATCATCATTTTGTGAAATAGATAAACGAATTAAGAATAAAGAAAAAAATTCTAAAATTCCAAAAGGAAAACATTTTTATGTATACATTGAATATTGAAATTCAAAACACACGTCATAGATATCAAAGCATCTTGAACAATGAATTTTGATGAAAAAATGTCTACTCATGCAACATATATATATGGTGTCAGATATTCACTTCAACAAAATTTAAACAAAAGTCAACTCAGATGGAGAGTATATGTTAATTTAAGTTAAGTGAATATCATTATCCCTAGATCCATTGATCCAATCAAATATTACTCAGTTTAAGAGAGTCGATACAGATAATCAAAACTAGAGATTAAATTTTAATGACTTGTATTAGTTTCATGCGTTATGGAGGAAGGTCTAAGCCAACACATGAACTTAATACTTCACAAAATTTAGTCATCAAGACCATAGAGAACAAACTCTATCACCACTATATTATAGTCGAGTAATTTTTTTCGGTAAAATTTATTTTTCAAGATACAAAAATTATCTAAAAGTATCATCTGAACGATCTCAAATTACCAAATCACTGCATAAAAATGAGTATTTTAAATTTGATCGTTTCTGATGAACCTTTCGAATTTCTGATCAATTGGAGTTCGAAAATAATGTTTATCTCAAAATCTCTTGATCAAATTCAGATTCAAACGATTTAAGGAAAAATGAATAGATCCACATCCTTATCATTTATCAATTTATGTTAACTCATCATGTGTAATCATGTACCACATATAACATAAATAAAACCAATATAAAGGATGTTATTCATACTAAATCACATTTTAATTCTAAGAACAACTTTAAAATCATTTTAACGACCTCCAAAAGTTAAAACAACATAACAATGAGTACTTCTACTAGGCCGTTATCAATGAACTTACCAAATTTCAGGTCATTGGAGTCTATAAAAATATTTATTTCCAAATCTATGACCAAATTCAAGTTCAAGTGATTTAGATATCTTTAGGAATTAAAAACAATATGACCTACATTCTTATCACATATCAATTCATGTCAAAATTCCAAATTTAACATAAACACAATTGATATAAAGAATGATCTTATCATACATTAAAATCAAATTTTAATATGACAGACTACCTAAACCCATCTAAAAGATTTTTCATGGGACCATCAAATTTCAAGTCAATCAGAGATCATAAAAATTCATGACCATCTAAACAATGACCAAATTTGAAAAAAATAATTGTTTAGGCATAGTTAAAGACTAAAATAACTTGAGTCATATTGCTATTCTCTTCTAATTATTATCTCATGAGCATAATTCATACCATGTGTCTTTCCTTTAGCTAAGACACACAACACCTCCTTATATTAGAATTGTTCCTTCAATTAATACACTTAAGATTTCAAGATATTATGTTTTCTCCCTTTAAGACCGGTGAAACCCTTCAATATCTCTTCTCATGAATTAATTAAGTATTACTAGTATTTAATGGTGAATCTCCATTTAAGTAAATAAATATTCATAACTAGTATTCACTTAGGACAATTTATACACGATACATTGAGAATATTCTAATGACTCAAATAAATAGATCACTTTCATAAATTCTATTTATTAATCATAACTCTCAATTCATATATTGTAATCTCACATATATATAAAAAAAATTTAAAGAATTTTATACTGATTCCAAATAAATAAACCACATTAATAATGACTATTTATTAATCAAAAAATTCTTAATTCATAATATGTAAGAATAATGCTCATGTAATTATTTAACAAAAGAGAACCCAAAATTTTCTTACTCAATACACCTGAACAGTGGGTTCCGCCCCTGCCACTCTAGTTGAATAAACCATATAGGTGTCCATCTTATTTAATTATATATATAAACAAAAAGGAATTCAAAACCAAGAAACTCATGGTAATGACCACTGACATTAATTCCAAAATTCACATTTAACTCATTGTCAAAGCAAATTAGGAAAAGAATGTTTTAACTTATCAAAAAGCTATCATGTGCAAAACAAAATAATCTTTAGCCGCCAGTGACGATGATTTCACTTTGTCCAAAGCGACAAATATAAATATAACAGAATAAATATAATTTTCCAATTTCTTCGAGAGTTGAGTTACTATTCGCTATAATCACAACAATGGTAAAAATGTTTTTATCAAACAACTCAAGATTTTTGGATTATGTCGTCCTCTCTCCGCAAGCTATTAAGTTTTACATGTGATTTTCGACAAGTCCATAAACCACGAAGACATGTATAATTAAACGTATATATGTGATCTAGGTTATCTATTTTGACGTAAGCTAGGCTCTTGATGCCAATTGTTAGAATACATATATGCAGAGCGAAAGCATATTAGGATCTTTAGTGCTTACATGAATAATAGATAACCAATACCGTTTATCCTAAAACAAATATCATGCTAGAACACATAAACATAATGAAATTTAATTCAAAAATTACCTCTTGAAGCGTGAGCGGATACCTTCAATCGAATCCCCAAGATAGACAGACTTTCAAGCGAATCGACAAGATAACTATGGTCTTCAACAGTGGTCCCAAGTCACATCCGAACTCTCTCAATATTTGGGTGGGCAAGTATTGAATAGAAAACTAATCATCTTTTTTCTAGGTTAGGAGAATCCCTATTTATAGAGATTTCTTCCTATACAAAAAGGACTAGCAAAACTTGTTTTTCTAGAAGACAAGAAAAACCCATATTATTCTTCTTTTTTGTATAGAAATAGAATTTTGAGTTCTAGTTAAATATGGGCACTATAGGGACCACAAAATTAATTACCGAGGCTTCCTATTATGGAAATAATTCTAAATATTTAATTTGAATTATTCTTATCATAATAAATTACAAATTATTCCACTAGAAATTCGTAATTGCACTCCTCTATTTCGTAATTCCCTATTAAACACTTGGGTAATTCTCCATGTTAAGATTTCAGATACTAATCAATAAATGAAATTACTGACGAATTTAACCTAATGATTAATTTTATTTAGAGCACTACTTAACTTATTTCATGTGTCGGATTCATAAATCCACTTGAAAGATTTGATACGATGAAAACTTATAAGTTTCTCAAAAAGGCATATCAATCAATCTCTATAACGAGACATGAATTCCATCAACTAACTTATTATTTCACCAATCTATATTATTATCATCCAACTTACCAGACATATTGACCCATCTCAGAATCTCACCTTTTAATAAATCAAAATGATAATTAATATATACAGATCATAATAGTTATATCAAGTTTAAGAATATAAGTACATTTAATAGTTTAGAGAATATACTTTTGTCAGTCAGTCTAAAATAACTATCTCTACTCGGTCCCGTTCAATACATACAAAATGTACTAGCACAAGAAGTTCGACCTATACCGTTCCCATAATCAGGACAAATTACATATAATCTTGTGCTACAATCGTACCCGATGGCATGTCCAATTTCCATCCTAGATTGCGAATGAAAAACTTTATACTTATAAGAACTGATGATTTAATCCTCTGTGTATAAGCTAAAACTCTACACACTAAATCATCTACTATATAAGTAAATAGATACCATAAAAAAATTTATGATCTATTGAATTTTAGCAAATGTTTATTCTCTAATAAATATTATTTCTTAACACATGGTTAGTAGTATATATCCCAACACATTCTAGCAGTGGCGGAGCCAGAAATTTTATAAAGTGTGTCCAGAAATAACAGCTTGCTATGTTAAGGGTGTCCAAAATATGTTACAAAATCATTTCGGATACCATTTTACTTGTATATATGCTATTTTTTTCCCTTACTATTATGTGGCTACGCCACTGCATTCTAGGGCGATCGACCACAAAAGCCTCTCATCTGGTGAGGAAATTTATAGAGAAATATCGAAAAAGAAAGATGGACTTATATATGGTGTCTTAGTGTATGTTATTTGTGGATGACATAATACTAATTGATGAGACGCGCAATGGAGTTTATTGATAAGTTTGAGGTATGTAGACAAACTTGAAAATTATAGGGTTTAATTTGAGCTGGGCCAAGATAAAGTATATGATGTGAATTCAATAGTGTGATGCATAAAATAGGCGTGGAAGTGAGGCATGACACGCAAAAAATTCTTGGGAGAGACAATTTCAAGTATTTTGGGCCTATAATTCAGAAGAGTAGTGACATCGATGATGACACCACACATTGTATTGGTGTGGCGCAGATGATTTCCTTTGGAGTCTTGTGTGATAAATATGCACCACCAAAATTCAAAGATAAGTTTTATAAAGTGGTGGTTAGAACAATATTATTGTATGGGCAGAGTGTTGGCGAAATCAAGATGATTTGGATATATGAAGAGGAGACGCGTAGATGCACTAGTGAGGAGTTGATTATAGCAGGTACGAGCAAATGTAGAGATAAATCGAAGAAATATTGGGGAGAGATAATAAGACAAGATTATATGATGCAACTTCAGGTTATCGGGGACATGACCTTAGATAGAAGGGTGTGGATGACACATATTATAGAAAGCTAATACGTAGTATTGTGTTGTCTTGCTTAGGGTGGCCACTGTTTGTCATTCTACTTGTTGGATTACTACTTTTTTTTTTGGTCTTTATTATTGTTTTCAATAATCTATCCTAGTTAGTTTTCTATTGTGTTTTGATTATCATATTATTTTATTGTTATTTTTGGCTCCTTTTTGGTACTCTCTACATCGTTTCCCTTATTACTCGGTATATTCTCTTCCTTGTCTCATTTTTTTTCGTAACTAAATTTTTTGTACTTGATGGGAGTCTTTCAGAAACAACCTATTTGTCTTTCGAAGTAGTGACACAATTCACATACATTATATCCTTCTCATATCAAATTTCACTAAATATGTTATCGTTATTGAGGAGATCAAAAATAAATATAGTGATAGAAAAGTGCCTATTTGTACAAATAAAGGATCCACAGTTCATTAGTCAACATGACATTAAATATTTTAATAAAAAAAATAAAATTACTCAATATCGTGTTAGAAACGCCAACTTCCCTAACCGTTTTTAGGACAAAAAATAAAGATCCAATTCCACTTGCCCCATAGTTTTCCCCTCCACCTCCCTTGCCGGCTTTCCCGTGCGCAAAGCAATCCCAAAAAACCCATCACACACAAAAATTATCAAACCAAATCAAATATTTTCAATAACCAATTTCTTAAACCTTTCCTTATTAAATAAATAAATAAATAAAATTAATTTTTAAAAGCTTATTGTAACCCCTTTACGTAGAGAAACGGTCATCACAAATTCACAAACAAGATGATCAATTTCAAGAAATATTTCTAAGAGATTGAAGAACATAACATCCGTTTTTTTTAAAAGAGGTAAATTTTTATTTTTTTTTATCACTTCGATTCTTATTTATTCCTTGCTTTCACCGTAATTAGAATCAAACATAAATTTATTTACTTCTTATTTTGTATCTCTTAAAAAAATTGTGATATCCAAGAAGGGTTGGAGTATGTAAACAACATCATGAATATTGAGGCATAATTGATTTTTCTTTTGGTTTCCACCGGTGTCTGGAGCCCACATTGGAGCTCCGACTTAATCTGAATCGCTCAGCAGAGCCCATTTTGGGGTGACTTGAACATGATTTTCTCTATACCCGAGGCATAATTGATTAATAGAATGACCAAAACATAACTTGTTGATGATTTGATGGTAGCAAAATTTGAATATTTGATGTTCTCTGTTGCTATATGGTTGGTGTTTCTTTGTTATGAGATTAATTTGGTTCTAATTGTTCCAAAGGTCTAATACTTGAAAAAGGGGATCATAATATTTGGTGAGGATGGGAACCATCTTGGTGGTGCTAATTTTGGTTTCGACGATGGTTATGATGAACAATGTGTATGCTGGAGATACGAATTCTGTTTTTGATCCTTGTTCGGATACACGAGTTCAGAGATGGGATGGTTTCACATTTGGCCTTGTGTTTTCATCAAAGGAATCATTTTTCTTCAATGAAACACAGCTCTCTCCGTGTGATCGTCGCCTCTCCCTTACTGGAAATTCTGCTGAACTCGCTGTTTTTAGGCCTAAAGTCGATGAGATTTCACTCCTTACAATCAATAACAGCAACTTCAATCCTGTATGTACTCTTATATCCCATATTGTTTTCTTGTCATCCTATGCTTTCATTTTCATTTCGTTCTTTTTTTTGTTCTGTATTTCATTACTTTTATCTGTCGTGCTAGTCTTCTTGTGAATGTGTATATACAAGTGTTTTCATATCGTAATTAGCTAAGAATCTTGTCATATAGATGTAATTATTCTATGATACTGTGTTTATCTCTGTAGTGTATTTGCTATTGACTTTTATGGCTTAGCATAATGTCGAACAGCTTATATCACTGCAGTAACAGAGCCACGTTTTAGTTAGGAGGTACTCCTTCTCACAAAAAATTATGTCATTTATACATGGTTAAAATTATTTTTTAGGTATATATAGTAGATTTCAACCCCCCTTTGGTTAATTTTTGTGTGTTTGTTTCTTCAGATTTTGAACCTCTTTATTGAAAATCCTGGCTCCGCTAATATTAGCAGGTCTTTCGTTAAGCATGTATATCATGAGCTATGTAAAACTCTTGCCTACTATGTCAGGAACACCAAGTAGATTATTGATCTAATAAGAAATTTAAATACGTACCGTTTGCTTGGTTTGTTACATGTAGCTATAGGTCTTTATATTCTTACATCGAAAACAAACAGAACTTTTCTCTTATGATAGTTTGCCTGTTCTGCACACTAAAATGTTTAATCATTTGGATGCAATTTGCTTGACTGTCTAGGAAGAAACAACATTTTCATATAATGGCAATTTGTCACCTTTCACCTAACTGCCTAACAAACATGTTTGGTAGAATTTGTATGTTACAACAAAGAAAAGTAATTCAAGCTTTTGTTTTCTCCTGCTGACTACAAATCTGTCTTGTCCAACGTCTTTTTTTCCATCGAAAAATTGAACGAACTAGATGCTTAAACATCAATCATGGTATTAGTGAATTTTCCCCCTATATTGTAAGTTTATAATAATTTCTTTAAAATAGCGGCCAGTGTCAACTTTCACTTCAACTGTACAGTACAGATTTGAACTATCGACCTTTGAAATTCTCCTTTTTAGGTTCTCAATCTCCTTATGGAAGAATAATCAGCACGTACTTCCCATTGGGAAGTTGGAGTATATACAAATAAGTACATACAGTTGACAAGAATGATGAATGCTTTTCAAAGGAAGACAGTTTTTAGAAGCTCGCTCTTAAGTCTAAGCCTGCTTCAATTGATCAAAGTACGAAAAAGAAAATAAGAATAATTGAGTATAGACGGCATCATGGGTTATGAAATGTTTTGTTCGACATAGAATACAGTCAAGATAGCCAATTCTTGAGCTACAAAATTGGGTGTGTTTCACCCTTTGCAAGTTTACCTCCGCAACATGTGCTTTTGGGCTAGATCCAATGCCCAGCGCATTAGTCTAGGTGCACATAAGCTGGTCTTAACCAGCGATATTTAAGAAGAAATTATGAGCATTTGACTAATTAACCATGTCGTCATGTTCCTAAATCACTGTTGAAATATGCTGATCTTTATATGCTTTTCTGTAGTAATAGTTAGTGTTTGTAGTGCATCGTATTCAATGATTTTGTTGAACCTTTTCAGAGCAAATCTGGTGGTTATATGGTTGCCTTTGCTGGACGAAAGTATGCTGCTCGATCATTGCCTGCTTTTGTGGCAGACAGTACTCACACCGTTACAAGCTTCACTCTGGTAAGTTTTATGCAGCATGAAAATCTCAATTGTGTCGGCAAACATTAAAGAATTAGCTTCTTTGGCATCATTGAACTTTGTCCTCTGACTTGATTTAGGTACTTGAATTTCAAAAGGGCACCCTCCAGAACTTGTTTTGGAAAAAATTTGGGTGCGATTCGTGCAAAGGAGATTCTTTTGTTTGCCTCAATAAAACTGATTGTGCAGTCCCCAATAATAAGTGCAATGGCAATGGCGGATCCATTGACTGCAACGTGAGCATACAATTGGCCTTTTCAGGAACAGATAAGAATGAAGATGTGCTGAACTCGTGGTACGAGGTTAAAAACCTCAGACAATACTCCCTCTACGGTTTGTTTCAAGATGTTAGTGATTCTCTCACGAGTCCTTTTAAGAACCTCTTTTAGGACCACATAACGAGTTCTTGTTTGTATGATGTGTAATGACCATAAGATCTCTGTTGTGCTTATCCACGTAACTAGAATATATATCTCCTTCTTGTTGAATAACTTGGTGATTACTACATAGAATCAAGCCTGTTTTTGCTTGTACAGATCTTCTCTCAAGATGTTTTGTTGTTTATAGTTTCTCATTCTTTATCATTTTGATGCTTCTTGTTTTGATCTATCTCTATCGAAATGAACGTGGATTTCTATGGCTCAAAGAATTTCCATTTCAGTCGATTCAATTGTTATAAGCTATATAGCATTCCTATTATAAGGATTACATATCGACATACAAGCCATTATATTCTTTTCCTAAATCTCTCCTTTTATTCTTCTGTTCTTGAGTTGTCTTCATTAGTTCATTATCTCGATCCTCAAATCTTATTGATTCCTGCAATTGAGATAACATACAAATATGTACATGACTCATCACCTTGTCTATATGACAAATTGCTTCTTGCTATCTTATAAGTTCTGTATTTAAACTCTCTGTTAATGTCATGACATCTAAGAAGAAAATAGTTCAAGTTTTTGAGTACTTTTAACTCAAAAGATTGCAGGTTCTCTCTTTAACGAATCAGCACCATAGGCCATAGGATTGCAGCATCCCATAACTAGATTCATAACAGGGGACCGTGTAACACCTTGATCCTCATAGTCCTATTTCTAAAATCATTTTCAAAGCATACTTTCTTTATGAAATCAGAATGGCTAGGAGTATCTCAATTCTCCAAGATTTGATTTGAAACCGTGATGTAAAGCACACATTGCCCTCTGAAATTCGTCTAGATCATTAACTATAAAAAGTAAAGCTTGTTTGAGCTAATATAGGGATTTAAGTAGACTACAGACCTTGATGACATGAGTGTAAAAAGAAGGTTCAGTATCATAAGAAGAGGCTGAAGTTAACATGAAAGTGATCATAGAAATGTATTGATTTATAGGATAAAGATATGCATATGCGCAAAAAGTAAGGTAGTATTAACATAGTTTGTTAACCAAATTAAATGTTGGGAAAAAGGACAAATATACCACCGAACTATCGTAAATGGTATGCAGATACCCTCCGTCATACTTTTGGGACATTGGTGTCCCTGCCGTCCAAAAACTAGAGCATATATGCTCTTCTCTCTAAGCGAAGACTAAATAGGGACACGCGGGCGTTATCTTATCCGTCAATAAATGTCGGATCGGTGGATAAGATTATGACACATGTATGTCCGTTAGTATGAAGGGTATATATGTTCTAGTTTTTGGACGACAGGGGCACCAATGTCCTATAAGTATGACGGAGAGTATTTGCATACCATTTTTGATAGTTCAGGGGTATATTTGTCCTTTTATCTCTTAAATGTTTAACGTTCCTACCATATTTCCTAGTCTAAGGCTTGGATTGGCAACAACAACATGTAAAATAATAATAGAACTAGGTGAACAAATATAGAGAAAGCATGAGATGAAGATATTGGACCATGGTCCATGAGACATGGTGGTAGGTGTAGAATCTAAAGTTCAATTTTTTAGAGGAGCGATGTGAAAACACAAAATTATAGGATCTGAGAAATTAAGCCTTAAAAACTTAAGTAGATGTCTTCTCTAAATATAACATCACTACTGACTAAGAATTTGTGAGATGCAATATCATAGACTTTATAATCTTCATGTGTTGGATCATATCCAATAAATACAATAGAAACATATTTAGGAAAACTAAACAAAAAGATTTGGTAATAATATTATAATAAGAAAGGATAATGTAATTTGCTTATATTATGGTTTTGTATCAAGATTTAAAGACAAACTAGAACTGTGATTCCTAAATATCTGAGTTCAACTAGATGATTAATTCACTAATTAACGACTTATTTAGGTGAATTTACGGTACAAGACAGATGAATCTATTCACCTTCTGATAGTCTCAAATCCATGTTAATGATTTTTTTTTTAATTTTATTTTCTTTTTTCAAGAAAGTCAGAATACATATTGTTAGAATTTGTGCGTTCACTATCAGTCAATGGACCAGGTCCCTTGACACACAAATAACGATATAACAGAAAGTAAATGTAGTTTAACAACAGAGGAGTTTTACGTGGAAACCTCCTTGCTCAAGAGAGTAAAACCACGACCTGTCTCACAGAATTTTCACAACCGTTTCACTAATCTTCACAAGCAAAAGTAAATCGGTTACACAAATGTGAGAAAAAATTTTTAATCTCACCAACAAGCAATAACTCTATTGCTTGATGAGCCTAAGTAGATGTTACTCTACCCACTAAGCTATCACTCTAGACAACTTAGAATTTTCTAAGCAACACAATGGTTACCCACTAAATTAGTTCAACTAACTAACTTAGAATTTCAGATCAAACCACACTGATTCCTTTATAGATTTAGGATCAATTTACAATGTAAGATCGAAAGAATATATTTTCAAACAACTACACAATATACTCCTGAGTTTAGGTTGTTCTTGATGATTCTTCTCCTTGATTTTCTTAAGTCTTTGCAAGAGTTCTTGAATGTGCTTTTATTGTTGCAAAAGCTGAAGAGCAATGTGTGGAAAGATGACATTGTATAGACAAGTCACTTTCCTTAAACCCCTGCCATTGGTTGGAAAGGTCTGACGTTTCTGATGCAGTTGGGAACTGTGCACTAACCTTCTGTACCTTCTCCAGCTGGCAGTTAACGAATGATTCATATTGAGAGCCGAGTACCTTCACAAGGTCCCTGAGTTTGTTACATCATCAAAATTACAAATAACACATATGATTTCTTGATATTTGCAACCATTAAAAAAAAAATCATTAAAAACAATTAATGCACAACAATCGCACCGTGATGAAGATTTTAATGTGAAGAATCCATTATCTTCATCCATACTTAGGGTTCCATAATCCTGGTTATGAGATTTAGCTATTCATAATTAGTCGCGATAAGCAACAGAAATTAAGTAAGCAAAAAACATTATGATGAAAAGAAATGGAATATATCCGACTTAATGCACAACGCTTGCAACGACTCTTATTGTACCATAATATCGGGTGTGAACGCATTTAACATTGCTCAACTCAACTTCTTGAAATAAAGATATCTCAACCTCAACGTGCATTACTGCTTCTGTTTCAGATACTTGCAAAATGATTTCCAATAAAGATATCTCAACCTCAACATGCATTACTGCTTTTGTTCAGATACTTGCAAATCGAGACTTGTCCTGGTTGATATTTTGATAAATGTCTGATAATCCAATAGAGCATTAGACAACTTCTCACGCCAAGATATATGATTATCAATTATCTTCTTCAGAATTTTCTTGATGTGCTTGTTGGAAACTTTTACAACTTCATTCATTTAAGGACGATAAGCGAACCATATTCTAGTAACTGATGTTGAATTACTCACATATTTGTTTCACTAAGTGATTATTTAGATTAGCATAGTTGTCTATGATGATGGATTCTCATGGTTGTATATGTATTGTCACATTAAAATTGAGTAAATTTGAGTAAATGCAAGCAACCTATCTTGACGCTATCTAGCATGACAATGTACATTGATACAACAAATTTGAGAGAACACCCTAATGAGTGGCCTAAAGTCAAAAATAAGTTGGAGGCCTAAATTTAAATTATTTTTTTATATTTGAGATTCAAGTTATTTCTTTCTTTTTAATAAATAAAAGTTTTAATTTTTTATGATCTTAAACTAAAAATATATATATACCAAAATATATTTTAGTCTTGTGGTATTAAGCATATCATGTGAAAGTTAAATTTAAGAATTGATCCATAAAAAAGAAATATTCTTTAATGTTTCGAAAAAATGAAAACATTACTTATTTTTTTGTTAAAAAAAACATAAGATAATTTTATTATTACTAAAAAATAGGCCCTTCATTTTGAGGGCCTAAGACATATGTCTCATTTTTAAAGGCATTGAGCCACCCCTGATTACATCAAAGTAGTAGTTATGAATAGTAATTAGACAGCTATAGCTTGTCTTTTAAGCAGCTGGCTTCCACGTAGCTACTAATGGTAATTATGTTCCAAACTATTGCTCTTTATGAAAGTTCCTCATTAATTAAAGTATACATAAGGAATCATATTAAGCCTAACACAAATTTAAGGGATCATTTTAATCATTTCTCAGAGATTTAACTTGTAATAGATGCATAGCAAGAAGCAACAGATCGTTCAAAAGATGGATTTTCCAGAGGTTAGCTATGTCCATGCTGCTTCGAATGAACTCCAGAGAGGACCAGAAACTTACTATATGCAATAACTTCTCTTGCAAACCAAAACTACATTTGTTTGGATTTGGTGTGTAAATACCGGTATAGGGGTCGTTTAGTGGTTGGTTTGGAAATGAGTTATGTAGGTATTAAATTTTACTTTAGTAATAACACATTTGATAGCTGGTTAGGAGGTAAGTTATTCATGTATAAAATTAAGAAAAATTTTAATATGGTAGAGGTCCAACAAACAAAAGTTGGGTGAGGCTCCATTAACTTTTTGATACATGGATAAGTGGGTCATTTATCTACTTTAAAGTTATAATGTTACCACTAACAAGAGAAACTAAAACGTGAATTTATTTCCTCTTTGTTTTAATTTTTGAGATTATATTGAATATGTTAAGTAGTCATATGTTGGTTTGAAAAATTTATTTTGATATGCTATCTTTTCTACGTAATATAATTTGTATTATTTTTCTACTTTTAATTTTTTTTAATTTGTAAATTAGTACTTCAAATTTTGTTGAATACGTATAATTTATTTTATTTTAAAAAATTATTTTATTTTATTGTTAATTGTTTTAAATAATGGTTTATTTAAATTAAAAATGGCTAGATTTAGAGAGAAAATCTCTTATTTCTTTTCAACATTGATGTAACTTTTTTTTTCTACCATTAGCAAAAATGTTTTTTTAAAAACTTTTTTTGATTCAGTTTGAACATCGAAATATGTTATTTCGATTTACCATCCTCTGATTTTAAAACATATTACGAAAGAGAATTCAAAATTTAATTTTTCAACGAGTATAAAATGTGGATTCACAATCATTTTTTATTTTATTATTATATATTTAGTGAAATGTATTATTTCTAATGGGACAGGGATTAATTATAAAATTTATTTTACTTTTGTTATTTTTGTTCTAGGTTTATAAAAATTCTTCAATCTAATATAAACTACAATAATAATAACATATCCAATGTAATCTCAAATTCATATAATATTAACTATTAAAAAATAAAAGAAGTAAATGCACCTATAATTTCTCTTACATTTTTCTTATATTTGTTCAACCCAATTTATTGTGTAAATATATTTTCTTTCTCTTGTTAGTGGTAACATTTTTGCTTTAAAGTAGATAAATGACCCACTCTTATTCATGTGTCAAAAAGTTAATGGAGCCTCACTCATCTTTTGTTGGTTGGACCTCTACAATGTTAAAATTTTTCTAAAATTAATATGTTGTTTAATTGCAATTTAGAAATCTATATAACCAATAAATGTATAAGTTTTGAGATACCGTATGTATTATTTTATACATGATAGAAGATGAAATAAGTAATTACATGAATAAATAAAGTAGATTTTACACAAATTGCATAGTGTTAAGAGTTAATTACATCATATCCTCTAGGGTGCACAAAATCAAGCCGAAAACCGAATCAAACCGCAAGCCGCGTCAATCCAGAAAAAAATCCGACTAGTGCTTTGGTTTGACTTGGTTTGATATTGGAAAAAAAAACCCGACTATATTTGGGATGATTTGGTTTTAACTAAAAAAATAACCCGAGACCATACTAACCCGATATTATATATGTTATTTTAAAATTATTTTATACATAAAAAAATTTACTTCGATATAATTTTAAAATATTTCTTATACTATTTCATAGTTTTATTTTTTCATATACTACTTCAAGTTTAAAACTTAGAATCGGAATGGTTCAATAAAGATTGTAGTTCATAAATGTTGACAATTATAATAAAACTTAAATTAAAATCAAATCAATACTAATGCAAAAAAGAAAATCAATTCAACACTAAGAATGACAATAATATTGAATATTTATTCTTTATTTTTACATTGGTTTAGATAATTAAAATACATAATCTAATTTTAATTTTTCTTAAATATTTAGTAATGTAACTAATACTTATTAAACTTATTTTAGCATGATTTAGACTTTTAAATTATGATCATTTTCATGACTTTACAATTTTATTTTATATGATGATTTCATTATTATTTTTAATTGAATATTTTTGTGCCATCAATACTCATATCATATTTTGTGTTATTTTTTTAAGAAACACCTTAGATAATTGTATTTTGGTTGGAATAAGGAAATATTTGAAGCACAAGTTACTTATATGTTTGTATGCAAACTTTACCCAAAAAATTTGAAATATTTGAAAAAATTCGAGGTTTATTATTTGATTTGATTTAAAAATTAAAAAATTCGACACAATGGTTTAGTTTGGTTTGGTATTTGAAAACCAGAACCAACCCAAGGTTGAAAACCCCGAAAAGAATCAAATTTTATTAGTTTGATTTGGTTTATAAATTTAAAATTTTTATACAAATGGTTTTGTTTGATATTTGAAAAACCCCAATTAATTCGGTCATGTACACCGTTAATATCCTTGCTCTTTTTTAAATTACAAAAATTTCTTAAATTTGCTGGAATCCGAATGCATCCCAAAACGTCCTAATACATAGCATCTTGGTTTCAAATACATCTCTTAGTCTCCCGATACATCACGTCTCGATTTGGGATACATCGCTCAACATCCCGATACATTGCATACATCCCATACATTGCATAAAGTGATGTATCCGGTTTGATACATCGCGAAAGTAACATCACGATGCATCATGTACGTCTCGATATATCACATAAAGTGATTTATTTGATCGATACATCGCGTAAAATTATGTATTCGACTGATACATCACGTAAAATAGAGTTCGGAACCTAAATAAGCCACAAAAATAAAAGTGACCAAAATAAGCCACTATTTTAGAAAGTAACTAAAATAGACTTAGTGGAAGAAAAAATTCCACTTTATCCAATATTCCAAACATTTTCCGTTAGTCTATAACAGGTATATTTAATATATACGGAACTATTTCTTACACTTTATAAAATGTAAATTTTTCTTACACTTTGTAAAGTGGAATTTTTCTTACACTTTATAAACTGGAAGAAAAAACAACATTTTACAAAGAGGAATATTTTTCAAGTTTTGCACTCCTTATGATGCTTTTGTAGTGTTTGTCATATAATAATATTAATTTGACATATCATAAAAATAAAAAAATTATTACACTATGTTTTTTTGTTTTTTTATTATGAAAGCTCATTCAAGCTCTATTTAAGGACATTCAAACATAGCACATTCAACATCTTTAGTTTTCTATTATTCTTCATTTCAATCACAAAATACTGTCTTCTAAACCAAAAATTAGAGCTTCAATTTATTGGGATGGTGAAATTATACATGATGGAAATGCCGTTTAATATAATTGTCCTCGCAAACACAATACAAAATATTCAATTAATATCTGATATCATATATTCCTTTCATCAACTTATAAAAGAATTGATGTATAAATAGTATTATTATGATTGTAGTAGAAAAATACCTACTTCATTTTTATCACAAGGACAAGTAAATTTTAGAGAGTGGATTATCTTTAATGATTAATCGTTGACCGACTTTTTGAGGGTCCAAATGATTACATAGATCAAATCAAGTTAACAATACTTGAAATCTATGTTATATAGGAGCCTAAGACTAGCCAACAATGTTCTCCTTTATCGGTCGATGTCCATCCCCAATTAGAAAATCATAATAGCGTTGATGGATTTCCTATAACTCAATCTACTGATTTTTCTAACATGACTCATTATCAAAATATTCTTACCGATCGATATGATTTTAATTTAAATGAAACTATCAATGAATGTGACTGGTAATGCTCAATAATTATATTTTGATTATTATTTGGTCAATTATTTATTAATTTATATGATTTATTATTATTATTATTATATATTTTGTAGCGGTACTTCAACAAGATAGGAATATTGCTCCAAGTTATGGACTAGATAATTATTTTGGTCAGTTCTCACAGTTTGAAAAGACGGAAAATGTTGGGACATTCTCAAATTTCCATGTCTCCCATATTTAAAATAGTGACTTATTTCGATCATTTTTATTTTTTGTGTCTTATTTAAGTTTCGAACTCCGTAAAGTAGGGATGTTTGTAATTTTTTCAAATGATAAAGAACTTAAGAGAATATAATCAAATAACTTGTGTATTTGGATGAATTTTTCATAAATATATTTTATATAATTGATTTTTGAATAAATTAATAAAATAAATTTCCTCATAACTAATCTAGGTATTATTAATACATGGGAAAAGAGACGAATTTACCCTCAAACTTCAATAAAAGGTGTGTATATACCCTCCCTTATACTATGCGTACACGTATATCCCTACCGTTCAATTAGTGGTACATATATAACCTTGTCACTATAGGACCCATATTTTATAACACGGGTCATGATCCTATTATACTACCGATTCATCCCTTTTTTAAACCATAACCATAACCCGCCCCATAACCCATTAAAAGAATCCTAAACACATACACCCTAATCTAAACACTCGAAGAAAGATCCATCGCGTTTCACGCAAAATCCTAGTCGTCTCCGCCGCGATTCACAAACCAAAGCCCTAGTCGTCGATCGTCTCCGCTGCGATTCCACTTTGTCTTCCTAGATTCGAACTTGTTTCAATCTAATCTATCGTGTGCTCGTTAAAGGTACCCATTCGATTTTGAAGTTTTCCTACTTTTTTTATTTTCGTCGAATCTATCTGTTGTTGCTGTTTTTTCTTGTTGTTTCTTTCTTTATTTTGTATAATATGCATTTTATAGTGAAATTCGTTTTAGGTTTTAGTGAAGTATACGTTCCAGAAATGAAGTTCACGTTTCCTTGAACATATTATTTTTTATTTGTTGGTTTTGGTAAAGTGTTAAAGAAATATTTGTTTGTATTCATGCCCTACCACCACTTTATCTTGTATTCATGTCTACCTACCACTTTATCTTTTGTGGGAATCTCTTTATCTTGTATTCATATCTACCTACCACTTTAGTTTTTTTAGAAATTTTTTGTTGTGGACCACTTTTAGTCAATTAGAGATTAAGAATTTGGGACTTGTCGGTGCTTAGTTTTTAAGGCTTTTCATAGTTTAGAGAAAAAATTGAAACTGTAATGATTTTTTGTATATGTAAAGTTAGATTGAGGGTTTATAATTTATAGATTGGGATGCTACTATAAAGATATTTTTCAAGTTACAAATTCCACTCATCTTATGAATAATGACATAATAATTACTGACCAATTTGATTATGTGAAAAAAGTATTGTCAATGCCTTATAGCAATGAGGCATGGAAGAGAAAAAGTTAAAGTTTTATACATTCACGTTGTATAAAGAATATTTATTCAATCAGATCAAAGAGAATTTTATATATATATATATANTATAGAAGATATTTGAAAACCACATAAGTTAAAAAGGTGTTAAAAAAAATGAGTTAAGGGATAATAGAACCTCAAGGGTTACTTGCATATTTTTCCTTATTAATATCATCAACGCGTTAGGCTTAGGAGCTATTTATTATTATTATTATTATTATTATTATTATTATTATTATTATTAATTGTTGTGTTATTATAAAGTTGAATGTGAAGCAAAAATCTGGGAATCTTTTGTTGTGGATCACTTTTAGTCAATAGAGATTAAAAAAATGGGAATTGTCTTTTCTTTTGAATTAAAAAAAAATGAAATTCCTTCCCTTGTATTAAAGATTCTAACTTGGGATTCTAACTTTAAAACATTATAAAATTGGGACTTGTCTGTGCAGGTTATTGTGTGACTTACTTAACTAGTATGACTTTCTTGACGTACTTAATGTGATTAACTTACTGTATGCGACTAACTAACTTAACTAATGTGACTTACTTAATGTATGTTAATAACTAACTTACTGTATGTGACTAATTAACTTATTGTATGTGATTAACTAACTTAACTAATGTAACTTAACTTAAAAAAATCATTAGTTTTTTTTTGAGCAAATGCAATGTTAGAATGGAATTGTTATTGTAACACAATATATTTAAATTGTAATTCTCTTCAAATGATGTAGATACCATGATAAAGATGATACTAAATTTGCACAATATGTAAATTTTGATAAACTATGTATTGTTCTTTTTACATAAAAAAATAAACACTTGTTAAAAGAGTAGTCGAAAATAGTTGAATAGCTCACTGTTATTTCATCTAACTGCCTTATACTTACTGTTGCTTATGTTATTTCATAATTCTTTTTAAGTCATTAAAATGGTTGAAGTTACAATTTACTTTCATCATGATGGTGAGTGGCTAACTAGTCCAGAACCACACTATGATAGAGGAAGTGTGACTTATTGAAAAGGGTATGATCCTGACTTTACATCTTTTTTAGACTTAGTTAATGAGTACACAAATAAGTTAGGTTTGTGGATGTGCAAGAGCTTATTGTTCTTGCTCCAACCGAAAAATATTTTGAAATAATAGGTGATGAGGGGGTTATGACCTTAGCATCTTTTATATCTAGTGAGTATAAATCAATTCACTTGTTTGCTACGGATGAGTATGAATTGTCTGTTAATGTAACTGATATTTTGATGCATGATGAGTCATTTTTACTTGCACCAATTATTAATGAGGGTATATATTATAGTGAAAGTGATGATGACAATAATAATGGAATGATATTTAGTTGTTCGGATTATGACAGAGAAGAATTAGAAAATTTCGTCACTAAAAAAAGAGGAATATAACTGATAGTTTGCAAGATTATAAGGAGAGTGTTAAGGGTATGACCTTCAAAGACATAGCTGAAGCAAAACAGTTTTGTAAACTTTATGCTTTGGCTAAGAAGGTAGAACTTGTTGTGGTGAAGAGTGATAAAAACAAATTGAGGTACACATGTGCTTCTAATGGCTATCCATTTTTACTTCTTATTTCTGGGGATATGACTAATCCTGGTGATAGTGTCAAAAACACTTGTAGATCATACAGAGTGTGGAACATCATATGATAACTCTGCAGTAGATTACTCCACAATAACCTTGTATTTTAAGGACAAATTGCAAAGTGACCCCACGTACAAGGTCAAACAAATGAAGACTGATTTACATAGAGTTTTTGAGCTCAATGTTAGTGAAGCGAAGTGCAAGAGAGCCAAAAAGGAGATATTGGAGAGTTTAGAAGATAGCTTTGTAGACTCTTACAATAAATTAGAGGGTTATGCAACTGAATTGAGAAGTTGTAATCCAGGGTCTGACATTGTAATAGATTTATCTAAAGAGGCACTATCTAATGGTAAGAGAAAATTTCTTAGGATGTACATCTGTTTCAAGGCAATGAAGTTGGGTTTTAAGTCTGGGTTAAGACCACTGATTGGGTTAGATGGCACATTCCTTAATGGAAGGCTAAGTGACAAGTATTGTATGCTATTGGTCAAGATAGTAATAACTCTTTCTACCCTCTAGCTTGGGTTGTGGTAGATAAAGAGACTAAGAGGACTTGGACATGGTTTATGCAACATTTGCAACATTCCCTTGAGCTTCAAAATGGTGAAGGACTGACATTCATATCAGATATGCAAAAGGTAATATTATACTACTGATTTGCAATTTAATCTTTTCTTGACACTGTTTTCTTTATTAATTTTAGTTGTTTTAATTTGATACTTAGGGGCTGCTTGAAGCAGTAAGGACAGTCTTACCTTAAGCACATCAGAGATACTGTGCAAGGCATATTGAGGCAAATTGGTGCCAAAGATGGGGCAAAGGTGAGCTGAAAAAGTTGCTATGGTGGGCTGCATGGTCACATATACAGAGGAGTTTGAGGACCAACTTCAAGAGATCAAGAAAGTTAATGGAGAGGCTGGACAAGATTTAATAGACAAGTATCCTCCAAAAGCATGGTGCAGAGCCTATTTAGATACAGTGTGCAAAAATCAAGCTGTGGACAAAAACTTTACCGAATCATTCAATGATTGGATACTTGAAGCAAGGTACAAGCCAATTATTGAAATGTTGAAAGACATTAGGGTTAAAATAATGGAGAGGTTTGCAGCAAAAGAGGTTGTTGTGATGAAGTGGAAAGATGATGGATTTAGTCCCAAAAGTGACTTGTTGTTTAATGAGTATTTGAAGATTTTCAAGGTTTGTAAGGTGAGTGGCGATGAGGATAATGGCTATGAGGTTACTGAAGGTGCAGATAGACACATTGTCAACTTAAGAGAGAAAAAATGCACATGCAGAACATGGGATCTGACTGGAATTCCATGTCCACATGCAATTAAGGCCATGGAGCACAAGAAATTGATACCAAAAATAGAAATTCATTCGTATTATAGTAAAGAAGCAGTCTTGGCAGTTTACAAACACAAATTATAACCTGTTACGGGAGAACCATTCTGAAAATGCAACCTTTTTCATGTTATTGAACCACCATAATTGGTCAAGCTTGTTGGTAGACCTAAACTAACGAGGGAAAGAGAAAAGAATGAACCTGTTAACAGGCAAGGAGTATGGAAGCAAACAAGAAAAGGAAAAGTGATGACATGTAGTAATGTCGAGAACAAAATCATAATGCAAGAGGATGTGAAAAGGTAATTTTTATTTCTCTTTAATCTTTAATTTCATCAAATAATTATTCTATTTCACTACTTAATTCTATATCTTCTATTATCATTAATAAGGCAAAACAGGGGAAACAACCTACTAAGAAGCAAGGAAATCCACCTGCTAAGGAAGAAAAAAAACTGGCAAGGGAAAAGAGGCAGCCTAGGAGAGATTTAGTTGATGAATATGAAGATGAAGCTTATGAGGAAGACATCAACTGCACAGCCCCACAACCAACACAAGAAAGTCAGTTTGAATATGCTTCTTTTAGCAGCTATTTTCCAGTAGCTGAGGATGATGATGATGACCCTAGTCTAAGGCCAAGAACAATCTCAGAAAAATCTTTTCTATTAAGATTGAGAAAGAGACCGAACCCACAAGAACCAATTGGGAGTAGAGTAATAGGCTTCAGAGGTGACAAATTTAGTGTTAGTGAACCTACAAATCTCCCCATAGCACCAACTGGCTTAACTTGGAATGGACAGGATGCAGTTACTACAAATCAACTACAGAAGTTGAGGCCAAGAAGGGGATGATGCTATTGTGTTTGTACTGCTTGTATATGTTGGTGCAGTTTTTGCTACTGTTTGTGTAGGTTGGTGCAGTTTTTGCTACTGTTTGTGTAGGTTGGTGCCTTAAATGATGTTAAGGCTAAACTTATTTTTTTGGTATGTTTTGTGTAGGATTGTGCCTTAAACTTATAGTTGTAGTTTTGGTTCACTTCTACTTTGTGTATAGACTGAGCGTATCAGCTAAAACGAACAATCGTTTTGCTTATACATGACCAAGTGAATGTTATATATAGTGTCTTGTATCTATTGTGTTCTTTTAATGTAGTATGCAGTTTGTGATTTGAAATGAGTTGCACTTTTCTTAAGTTGTTTTGTTATGTATCTTTCCATTGCTCTTTATTGTTATTTTGTTATATATCTTTTTAATCTTGCTTTTACTTTCTAATTTATGAAAACAATGAGTTAAGATATGAAACATTTATTCAAGAAAAAAATAGTGGCAATACCACAAACTTTATCCATCTTCAACGTAAAGACTAATATAACACAACTAAATACTACAAACTTTAAGGCAAAAGACACAAAATAATGTTTCAAATCCAACACTTGAAATTTACAATAAGTTTGAAGCAACACTTGAAAATAATGATCAACATTCAAACATAAGATTCACTATCACTAATACATAAGAAACAATTGAAATGAATAATACTTGAAAATTGCAACAACAAATACCACAAACACAGTAAATGTCAATATGAACAACATCTTCAACTTCGACACTTTAGCTTTCAAATTTCTTGATTTATTCACCTCGAAGTAGTTTAAACTCTCTAAATTCTCCAATTTCTTCTTCAAATTGTCTCTTTCAATCTTAACCGCATTCAAGGACTCTCTCAAATTCTCCATTTTCAACGTAGAAACTTGCAATTTAGACTTCAATAAATTAGCTTCAATAGAAGAATTTTCTGAAGAACTGTCTTCCCACCTCCAAAATCCACAATTTTCAATCTAATAAAAATAACAGAGAAGAAATCATGAACACCAAAATACAATCACAAATCATATTCATTTCCTGTTAGGCGAAAAATGTACCTTAGGCTTAGAACATCTATAAAATCTTCTTTCGGGTTCAATGGAGTCCTTGAAGTGAAACAACGAGCCAATTCACCACAAAAACAAGTCATCGTCATGGAGTTACTAATTGAACCACATGAACTTTCAGACATGATTTTAGGTCTGAATTGAAGGAGACGATAGATAGATGAAATAGAAAATTATGACCAACACATGATAGATGAAATTTGAAATTATGATCATCGCGACGAAGACGAGCTTGAATCAGACGAAGACGGCGGATTTTTCTTTAGGTGTTTAGATTAGGGTGTGTGTGTTTAGGATTCTTTTAAGGGATCCCTTCTTTTAATGGGTTATGGTTATAGGTTAAAAAAGGGATGAAACGGATAGTATTAGGATCATGACACGTGTTATAAAATATGGGTCCGTTAGTGACAAGGTTATATATATACGACTAATTGAACTGTAAGGATATACGTATGCGCATAGTATAATGGAGAATATATACACAATTTTTTATTTAAGTTCAGGAGTAAATCCGTTCCTTTTTTGTTAATACATATATAAACTATAACCAACTATCAAACACTTTTTAAGACTTTATGCTGCAAATGTCAATTGGGCTATGGACTGTGGTCCCCTGCTTTATCTGGATAAGTCTTGAGGCCGGTCAAGATAACACAAGATTTCAACCACAACTTTTTAGTCCCAAACTAAACAGGGGCAGCAAACGTTGTTGGAGTTATTTGAATGTTTTAATTTATGCATCAAAATATATAGACATGAAATTTAAAAAAATATTTGCTCATAACTATGTTTAATATATATCATTAAGAATAGGTCTTAATCATTAAAATTTAGAACAGAGTTTTAATACTATTAAGAGGTATCAGTTGTGTGGATGATATTCATTATGAGAGATTCACGATTACCAGTCACCATCACTAACCATTTCTGTCATCACAATCATCATTATATCTTAATTATTTAAATTTTCATTCAGAATTAGATATCTAGATCATAATGAAAACAAATCAACATTCTTGTGTCATAGCTCAATAATTAAAATTAAGTTTATTGTCGTGAACAATCAATCATCATATTGTAATCGAAAGGTTTGATCTATAGTCATATGAGCAAATCAACAATATTCTTGTACTTCTAGATATACAAAGCTCCACATACTTCTTTTACAATCAAAGATGATCGATTTAATTCAATGAGTTTCATCTTTATGACACAATAATGTAGTTTGAATTAGTATGAATGTAATTACTCCTTCCGTCCTATTTTATATGTTATTTTTTGAATTTTAAAATTTAATTAAATCTATCTTTGATCGTAAGTATTTCATAGATCTTTTAAATAATTTGAAATCAATTATTGTGACTTATAGTATTTTTTACGTAATTTACAAATATATAAATTTCATTTCAAAAAAATTGAAGATTTCATGCGCAAATTCTCGGTCAAACTTAAACAGTTTTGATTGTCGAAAAATGAAAAGTATCACGAGACAGATGAGTATGTTTAGGCTTAATTACTTGTCAACATGGGTTGTGACACACCGATGGAAGTGCTTCACCCTTAACCAGAGATCTCGAATTCGAGCCCCCGCTATGGTGAGAAAATTTTGTTGGGAGCGCCACCCTGAATGGGCCCTGCAAAGCGCAATTTGAATTTAGTCTGAGCTCCAATGTAGGCTCCGATACCGAGTGAGAAACCAAAAAAAAAGTTTTGGCTTACCTCCGGATAAGGTCAATAATGAAATCATATCCAATTGTAATAATATGTCATGGTTAATACAAGTTTTCTGGTCTTTTTCAGGCAACTAATACAAAAAGGAAGAGGCACGTTACACTACGTACGTATTAAACACGTTACACAGTGCTACTATATATAAGTTCATCAAACTTTATGTATTACAACAACTCATATGTATTATTTATTTCTGGTTACTCTTCTTATTTAATTCCTTAATTAGTATTATGGCTAAGATAATTATTATTAGTAGTAGATTATTACTTATTATTGCAACAGAAGTTTGTCCTTCAAATTCAACATATGTGGTGAAGCGTCCAATTCCTGAAGTGTTGGCAACCATCAATGAAGAAGAGTCTTATGCTTGAACAATGGTTTGGCCAAATCATTGAAACAAAATACAACATCACATGCACATCTCTTTATTAATTTTCATGTAAATTAATTCTATCAAGTCACTTCCAAAATAGTATATAACTATGGTATGGGTCAGGGGTTATCATGCATGTGGTATCATGTACTGTCTCTTCTTCTTTAAACTATAATATGATAACGAATTAATGCCTACCATGTAATTTTATCAATGTTTGAAATTGAACTACTTTATTATTCATTTTATGCCCATTAGGCCATTATAAGTTTTTCTAATATATTACTCTTGTTGGTCTTAATTGGCTCACAATCTGAACTTTTTGTTAGGAAGAGTTACTTTGTAAATCTTTTTTCATTTTTTTAATGCTTCCTGTATAATTTATTTTTTAAAAAAAGAAAAACTTTTATACTGATAGAATACATGCGTCCACTAGTAATCATTGGACCAGGTCCCTCAACAGAATAATAGTGCAGAAAATAAATAGCTCAAAGTAAATCAGACACGAGATTTTACTTGAAAACCTCCTTGCTCAAGGTAGGTGAAAATCACAATCTGTACTCACATGATTTATAACCAGACTCCATTTCACTCAAAATGGAGCAAAACTTCAGATTACAAACTCTCGTAACCTAGGAATTAAAACTCTTTAATCCCTTCTCTCTTATTATAGCAACTCTACGGCAAAAGAACTAACCAATAACTCTATTGCTCACTAAATCAACTAACTCTACTTGATCTAAACGTCAACTAACCAACAAGGCTAACTCTAACCACCAACTACATATCTCAAAGATAGGGATTTAAACAAGCAGCAGCTTTATTGCACCGTACATCAACCAACTCTAGTTGAAACTCCTAGGCAACTCTACCCAAGAGAACATCCAAACAATGATGTAAAGAGGCTTGACTAAAACAAAAATGATTCGACTAACTAACTCTAGTTAATCTGACTCAACCGAAAGACTTAGACAAGCAACCGATCCACTATCATTTATAATTTAGGAGTAGTTTTGCAATTTAAGAACACAAGACAAAAAACTCTAAATACAACAAAGACGCTAGCTTCAACATTCCATCCGGACCTTTGTTGAGTATGAGCAGTGTTCTTCCTTGTAGACACAACTTTTCGACAGTTGTCTTTCGTCTTTTTCATGTACGGAGTCTTTCATCGACCAGGTCCCTTGTTAGATCCGAAAATTTATTAAATCATCAAAACATCAAATTTAACTTAAAATAACATATATCAACTATTGATCCCAATTAACAATTCATGTCATTAAGAGTAAAATATTTGGAGTAAAATACATAAGACTAATATACAATTTCCAAAATACAGAAGTAATGTCACTTTTTGAAACAGATTAAAAGTGAAATAAAATAAATTGAGAAAGTATAGTTGTATATACTACTCTATTTTCTCATATTTGTTGAACTATATGCGCTTCGAGGAATAGTTTTGGTATTATAATGCACCCGTCCATATATATAAGATAAATATACGGTGTAATTTTCTTGCTCAAAATTTTGGATGAACACCTGACGACCCCCTATATTCGCCCTTGATCGTACATATTTCTGTACAAATTAAAATTATGTTCAAACTTATTATTAATCGAACTAGTCCCTTAGAGGTGAAAAAGAGAAAAAGAAAAAAAAAAGATAATGCATGGACTCCTTAGAGTAAACATTGACTTAAAAGAGTAACGCATTACCAAACTATTATGCACACTATAATCCGTTAATTGTCTCTAAAAAAAAACATATTTAGCAACACTGGATCACTTTCGATATATTGACAGTGAAGTCAAACATTTCTAAGTTGTGATGAATTAAATGAAAAAATATTATCACTAATATAATGTCCATTAGTTTTAGACGGTAAAGAATAACAACATACTATATATATATATATATATATATATATATATATATATATATTATTGGTGATTTCCCCTTTCAATAGGTTAAAATATGGTTATCAACAATTGTTTCTCCTCAAAGTTTGTGTATGAATTGTTTAGACCCTCTAATATTGTGTGAGGTTAATTTAGAAAACATCAACAAACTCTCAACCTTGAACCATCCTTCTTTTACCTCCATATAACACCATCCATTTTCCTTGTCAACAAGATTCTATAAGCAGTCTTGGGTCTCACTTAGGGGGTCTTCACAAAAAAAAAGAATATGACAGTTCCTCCAAACATAAAGGCCTTAGGTTGCTTTTTTCTTCTTATTCTTCTCAATCTTGTATCATCTTCTTATGCATTAACTAATGATGAAGTAGCTTTCATTGCGCGTCGACAACTCATTTCTGGTACTGGTGATCTTCCTAATATAGTTGAATATGAGAAGAATATTGACTTGAAATTTGAAAATCCTAGGCTTAAGAGGGCTTACATTGCTCTTCAAGCATGGAAGAAGGCGATTTACTCAGATCCTTCAAAATTCACTAGTAATTGGGAGGGTGCTGATGTTTGTACATATAATGGTGTCTTTTGTGACAAAGCACTTGATGATCCTAACATCAATGTTGTTGCTGGGATTGATCTTAATAATGCAGACATCGCGGGGCATCTTCCCGTGGAGATTGGTTTCCTAGCTGATGTTAGTCTTGTTCATATCAATTCTAATAGATTTTGTGGAATAATCCCTAAGAGTATTAACAATCTTAAGCTTTTAGACGAGATTGATTTTAGTAATAACCGTTTTGTGGGGCCATTTCCTAAGATTGTCTTGGAGTTGCCTAAACTTAACTTCCTTGATATTAGGTTTAATGATTTTGAAGGGTCAGTTCCTTCTGAACTATTCGATAAGAATCTTGATGCCATCTTCTTAAACAATAACCGATTTGTTTCCACTATACCTCCAAATATTGGAAATTCTAATGCCTCTGTGGTGGTTTTGGCGAACAATAGGTTCCACGGTTGCATTCCTCATAGTATTGGTAAAATGGAGAACACATTAGATGAGCTTGTTTTCACAAATAACGATCTCTCTGGTTGTGTGACCGAAGAGATATCTAAGCTCAAGAGCCTAAAGGTGTTTGACATTAGTAAAAATAAATTCGTAGGATCCTTGCCTAGAGGTTTGGAGTTGATGCAAAAAGTGGAAGTACTTGATATTGCATCTAACATGTTTAGAGGAGAAATTCCAAAGGCTATTTGTACCTTACCAAATTTGGCGAATTTTACATTCTCTTACAATTATTTTGAAAACTTGGATGAAGGTTGTGCACCACCACTTCCAAGAAATCCAGTGTTAGATGATAAGGAAAATTGTCTAAAAGGAAAACCAGGTCAGAGGAGTGAGAAAGATTGTCAATCTGTTTTAAGTAAAATTGTAGATTGTAGTAAAGATAAATGTAGATCTAACGGTGAAGGACCAGCCCCAAAGGACCCAAAAACCCCTATGCCACCCAAGAAAACCCCTTCAACCCCTAAACCACCAAAGACTAACCCACCCAAACCTGTACCAAGTCCAAAACTAAAGTCACCACCAGTTCAGTCCCCACCAACACCCGTGGCATCGCCTCCACCCCCAGTGCCAAGTCCAAAACCAAAACCTCCTCCAGTTCAGTCCCCACCAACTCCCGTGCCAAGTCCCAAACCAATGCCACCTCCCGTCCACTCTCCACCACTACCAGTGTCATCACCTCCACCACCAGTGCCAAGCCCAAAACCAATGCCCCCTCTAGTTCACTCTCCACCACCACCAGTGTCATCACCTTCACCTCCGGTTCCAAGTCCAAAACCAATGCCCCCTCCCGTCCATTCCCCACCACCACCAGCTTCATCACCCCCACCTCCAGTTCATTCCCCACCACCACCAGTATCATCACCTCCACCTCCAGTTCACTCCCCCCCACCACCGACTTCATCACCTCCACCTCCTGTCCATTCCCCACCACCACCAATATCATCACCTCCACCTCCAGTCCACTCCCCACCACCACCGACTTTATCACCTCCACCTCCAGTCCATTCCCCACCAACACCAATATCATCACCTCCACCTCCAGTGCCAAGTCCAAAACCAATGCCACCTCCAGTTCATTCCCCACCACCACCAGTCTCATCACCTCCACCTCCAGTTCCAAGTCCAAAACCAGTGCCACCTCCAGTTCATTCCCCACCACCACCAGTCTCATCACCTCCTCCTCCTCCCGTCTCCTCTCCACCTCCACCCGTCTTTTCTCCTCCTCCACCCAAACCTGTTCAATCACCACCTCCTGCTCATTTGGCATCTCCCCCTCCACCTGTATTCGAGGATGTTGTCCTTCCTCCAAACTTGGGCTCAATTTATGCCTCACCACCTCCACCAATTTTCCCTGGTTACTAAGAGGGATGCATCACTATTATTTCTCCTTTTTATCTTAACAAAATATTATTAGTTCAAAGAAATATGTACACATCCACATTTAAACATGCAAAATTAAAGAAAGTTTATTGTTCTTAGTTATCGATTATCTTCTTTTATCATTACACTTTCTTGTATTTGGATGATCATGGATGTTCTAATTCCACAAAACATGTTCACTTAACTTTTAAGTATATGCTACATTTTGGACATGCTTTTATACTTTTTCTTTTCTACATACTATATGAACTAATGCACTTCTCAAAAGAAATAAGCTCAAATTCACTTGTCAAAAACGAATCAACTCCTTTTTTGTATACTAGTTCCAGGCACGTGCGTTGCACGTGTTCCCCAAGCTAAATTGCATGAAGTTGTTGTAACGATGTGTTTGTATGACCTCTTTGATATTAAAGACGAAGAAACCACAAATATTGTGAAAGAAAAATAATTATATGTTAAATGTGCGTACATTTTGATTTAGTAATTTGCTGATAGAATAAAAATAGATCAACAAAAAAATAGTTACAAATTACAATAATTAATTAAGAAAAATATATAAAAAACTTTCACATATATAAGAAAATATTAGGCAAAATAGAAGGCATACCACTATATAAGAAAACTCACATATATAAGAAAACTTTCAAATTTTCTTTTCAAGAAAATCAAAAAAGTCTTTCTTTTTTAATGGAAGATATATGTACTTTTTTCTTGTAAAGACGGTCTTAACTTAACTAAGAGAAAAAATAATTAATTAAATTGGACAATTTGAACTTAAACTTCATATTAGAATTAAAATGAATTAAATGAAAGAAAATGAAGGATAGGAATCAAAGTCTCAAACATCTTTACATATTTCACAAGTAGCTAGAGACTTTTAGACTTTTAGTAGATGAATATGGTCAATATATTAAATTAAGTGCATTTAATTATTAAGTAACCCTTCAATTTCTTCAAATTTTATAATTTCAAAGAGTGTTATACTCTACACAAATTTATAGGATTATTCTAGTAATCCAACCTTAACTTTGTTAATTCACACTTTTAATAGAACTAATAATTCTATTTTTACTATAAAGTTTGTATAGTAAATCAGGAAAAAGTACTTTAAAAGCTATACAACTTACGTGGTTATCAAAGCAAGAACAATTATCAACCATGCAAAAACTTAAATCATAAAATTCAAAGTCTTATTGTGTACAACAATATTTTATTTGTAGTTATTTATTTATCAAATAGGAAAGAAAATAGAAATTTTTTAATAGTAAATAAAAGAACACCTCTAAAGAATCAACAAAAATATTGTAAAATGAAGCTAAAATTAACAATGTGAAAGAAAAAAGTAGTAACAATGTGAAAGAAAAAGAGATGACAACTTTCTTTATTCTCTTCCAATTATTCAAAATCTCTTCGATAGGATATAATTGAGGGACTCAAAGGACTGTCATGAATATGTCATTAACCCATTTCATGGATGAAAGGTGAAAGTAACAAGTATATTATTAATGAACATCAACAAATGTATAATATCTTCATTTCTAATATAATTACACAAAATAAAAATTCCACTTGAACACATAGAAGAGAAATCTTAGCAGATCTTAGTTAATCTACAATAAAATTATCAAACAAATATTAAGATACAATGAATGAAGAAGTAGCTGTCATCAAAACTAAGACAACATATATCATGACATAATTTACAGATCGGAAAATTAGTGAAGCACACAATGGTATTTATAGCCAAGATATATAAAAACTCAAAAGTCAAGTTAAAAAAAGATCATTAAAATATCATTAAATCTCTTTATTAAAGAAGTGAAAGGACACTTTATATTTTATTCTTTAAAAATGGTTAGATTTTCAAAACTATTAAAATCCAAATTCGTAATTATTCTTTAAAGTTAAAACGTATGACTATAAGTATTCAACATATGTACTAATACACATAAAAGAATATAAAGAACCAATTTTGAAATTGTTAAAACATTTATTGTATTGTAGTCAATATGATACTTAGCATTTATATAAACATATATCTACATTTTTTTTACACAAATTATTAAAGAAGTATTTTCTTTATTTAAAGATAAAAATGTTTAATNGGAAAGAAAATAGAAATTTTTTAATAGTAAATAAAAGAACACCTCTAAAGAATCAACAAAAATATTGTAAAATGAAGCTAAAATTAACAATGTGAAAGAAAAAAGTAGTAACAATGTGAAAGAAAAAGAGATGACAACTTTCTTTATTCTCTTCCAATTATTCAAAATCTCTTCGATAGGATATAATTGAGGGACTCAAAGGACTGTCATGAATATGTCATTAACCCATTTCATGGATGAAAGGTGAAAGTAACAAGTATATTATTAATGAACATCAACAAATGTATAATATCTTCATTTCTAATATAATTACACAAAATAAAAATTCCACTTGAACACATAGAAGAGAAATCTTAGCAGATCTTAGTTAATCTACAATAAAATTATCAAACAAATATTAAGATACAATGAATGAAGAAGTAGCTGTCATCAAAACTAAGACAACATATATCATGACATAATTTACAGATCGGAAAATTAGTGAAGCACACAATGGTATTTATAGCCAAGATATATAAAAACTCAAAAGTCAAGTTAAAAAAAGATCATTAAAATATCATTAAATCTCTTTATTAAAGAAGTGAAAGGACACTTTATATTTTATTCTTTAAAAATGGTTAGATTTTCAAAACTATTAAAATCCAAATTCGTAATTATTCTTTAAAGTTAAAACGTATGACTATAAGTATTCAGCATATGTACTAATACACATAAAAGAATATAAAGAACCAATTTTGAAATTGTTAAAACATTTATTGTATTGTAGTCAATATGATACTTAGCATTTATATAAACATATATTTACATTTTTTTTACACAAATTATTAAAGAAGTATTTTCTTTATTTAAAGATAAAAATGTTTAATTAATTATATAGATGAATTTAATTAAATATTTTATAGCCTTTTCATTTAGTGTAGGGGTAAAATAGTAATTCAACTTTTACTTTGAAGCTTCCCATTTATAATAATATATGATATGATNAATATGATACTTAGCATTTATATAAACATATATCTACATTTTTTTTACACAAATTATTAAAGAAGTATTTTCTTTATTTAAAGATAAAAATGTTTAATTAATTATATTAGATGAATTTAATTAAATATTTTATAGCCTTTTCATTTAGTGTAGGGGTAAAATAGTAATTCAACTTTTACTTTGAAGCTTCCCACTTATAATAATATATGATTTAGAAAGTGAGTATAATAACCACGCACAATAAAAAGAAATATTTGAATCATCATATATTGTAAAGTTGAAATGTAACATTTAACAAAAGAATCAAATTTTACCATCCTATAGTAATGAGATGGCAAGTACTTGTCCATTTTAAATATGATAGGAGCATAAAATAAACAATATTGGTAAACATCTTGAGCTGAATGACTATGACTTCCATTTCATGTTAATGGATGGTCTTTAATTTCTCAAATATAAAAGGACTATTAATCTCCGAAGTTTTTCAGGGATTTGTTACCTATCCTTATATTTGAGTCCTTTTATACCAAAAATAAAAAAAAGTTTTTGTAAGAGAAGTAAAACAAATGAAAACGTTTCATGATATTTTTTTCTTAAAAATGTTGATGAAAAAAAATTTAACTTTAATTTTTTCTTTTTTTCTTATAATATGTTGTTCGGGCCAATTTGGGTACACTTCAACTATAATCCGACATAGTAATTATCGATAATAAATCTTTCATCAAAATTTGAACAGATGAAAAGAATTCACCTAATAAATTTTTACATGCACTAAAGTTTTTAACCTTGAATTTTTGCTTTACGAATTTTATCTAATAATAATGCTCTAAATACAATGAAGAAAATAACAATACTCTTAAAAAAGATTGTTTGCAGATTAGGCAATCTTTTGAGGGGTGAACCTATTAATCGTAAAAATTTATTATTAAAATATCACACATAATCAAGTTACGACTTTTTCTTGTCCATAATCTCACATAAAGTCAAATAATTGTATTTCACCCAATTTCAATCATCCAGCTAATTGTCATGCACACAACAACATTCAGCAAGTTCTAGCACTAAAGTACTCGAATTTGTTACATTCTACTTGCATCATGGTTAATCACTAACTAGAAAGAGTTGCAAAAATATCCACTCCTCAAACTTAATTGAACATTTAGACAAAAGTCTTAAAAAATTGGTACTTTAGACACCATTATATACATCACTCAATATTCTCCAAAACGTACGACACCCTACTCTCAAATTTTTGATACTACACTTTGGTCTCTACTCATCCAACACAAATGTGGAATTGTTTTTTATTTTTTCATTTATTAAAAAGTTTTAGTAGAGAAAAGCTCTCCACGAAGAAACAAAATGTTGTCGTTTTTGCGGCCGATTTAACTGATTGCGACGACTTTTTCGACGATATTTTAGCTTTCACAGGTGAAATCATTCTAGTGATCTAGTCATTCCTTCCATTTTTACACCATTTTCTTTCAAATAACTTAAAAAAAAATTCCCATCAATCTTGAAGCTTGCAAAAATCTTCCAAAATCACTTCATAACTCATTTTTAGATTGTCTTTAGTTGTTTAGAAGGACAATAAATACATTTTATCCATTTCGAGCTTGATCTGAACTCATTCTCGTTCATTCGCATTTTTTATGGATTGTGGACCAGTCATCGACCACTAGATAACAATATTATAATCTAGTATCTATCAATGTAGTCTATATATGGCAGTAGCTGAATATGTTGTTGCTGCTGGTGACTATATGGGAGTACGGGAGGAGACTCCCAAAAGCTGGTTTTGGAAATCTTTTAGTAAGACTATAGTTCCTATTGCGTTGTGTCGCATTGGTTCATATGACGATATGCTTGCGAGCGTAATTGAGGCAGTGAGTTATCTTACGAGCCAGACAACTTGATGATAAGCTATCAAATGTACGGGGAGGGAAAAAATACATCCCACATTCATAAAGAATGATAGGCATGTGAGCTTGTACATGATGGATGTTGATGTTGATGGCTCTAGGCCTATGTTGAGGATAAATGTCATTGCGAGTTC
Source organism: Solanum pennellii (assembly GCF_001406875.1). Classification (NCBI taxonomy): domain Eukaryota; kingdom Viridiplantae; phylum Streptophyta; class Magnoliopsida; order Solanales; family Solanaceae; genus Solanum; species Solanum pennellii. The sequence continues at coordinate 61,772,801 of NC_028646.1, forward strand.
TCCAACTGAACAATGAATTCTTTTAACGACAACGACTCGGTTGAAAATGAGAACTTGGGTGATCAACCAAATGAGAAATTTTGTGATCAATCAAATGACAACTTGGGTGATGATTCAATGAAGAGAATGATCATTCATTGGATGTTGAAGATCATCCAGTAGATGTGGAAGATTTTGAACCGTTCGAAGAAGATGAGGCAGATTCGAAATTGAGATCACAACCCAGCTATACTTTCTCAGATGGAACTAATTTTTACATGAATCAAACATTCAGTTCAAAGAGTGAGTTTCAATTGTTATTAGCCGAAGCAGTAGCGAGAAAATCTTTTGATTTTGCTAAAGTAAAGAGTTGTAGTAAATACTTAAAAGTGAAATGTGTCTCATATTTGTGCGTGGATGCTGCGGACAAAAAAATATGAGTGTTCGGATAGATTTATACCTACAAATATATTGGCGATCACAGTTGTGGTGTTGAACATGCCATATACAGTCATAGAAAACTCCCGACCAAAGTTATTGCGTCAATCTGTGTGAATATTTATCACGATGGCAAGGGTCCAAATGTTAAAGAGATTCATATGACCGTTTTAAATATTTTTCATTGTAGTACAAGATATTGAAAATGTTGGAAGGGTGGTATGACTGCCAAGGAAATGGTTCGAGGGACAACAGAGCACAGATATTCATGCTTACCAACCTTTTCATATATGTTAGACACTCTTAATGTTGGTTCTAGATATTCCATCATGGTAAGAAAGGATACTCATAGATATTTATGTATTACTTATTAGCTTTTGGTACTTGCATTAGAGAATTTCTCACATGAGAAAGGTAATTGTGATCGATGACACTCATTTACATGGTAAATACAAGGGAGTATTGCTGATTGTTGTTGCACTATATACGTAGAATCATGTTTATCCAATTGACTTTTATGTCGTGGACAAAGAGAACGGAGCATCTTAGACGTTCTTCTTTTAAAAGTTGAAGGATATTGTGGTCGATGAATCAGATTTATGTTTTATTTTTGATAGATACAAGAGCATTGTCAATGGTATTTCAAAGGTTTACAATCATGCTTATCATAGATGTTGCATGAGGCACCTTGCTGAAAATCTTCGAGTAAGTCACCAATGTGGAGATTCCTTCTATCTATACTACAACGCAGCAAAGACATATACTTTGGAGGAGTTCAACGATCATTTTGTGGAATTCAAGGATAAATCCCCCGAGGAAGCTTTTGTCCTTGAGCATGATGTTGGTTTTGAAAAATGGAGCAGAGCATATTTCCCATGCAACATGTATGATGTGTTGACCACAAATATTGCCGAGCCACTTAACGCTATGTTGATAGATGAAAGAGAGTACCCCATTGCATCCATATTTAATTCAATTGCTAAGAGATTTGAATAATTGTACAGGAGAGACACGCATGTCCTTAAATCAAAGGGTAATAATTAATATGGTGACGGCTGCCGAAAGGATCGCAAGAAAAAATTGATCGAGGGTGACTCCTTGTACTTAGAGAACATAAATGGGGATGGAAATCAATTCATCGTGTTTGGTTCAAGTTACTTCCATTGTTAACCTATTAGAAAAGTCATGTTCTTGTAGGTAATATGATTTGGTCAAGATACCGTACACTCACGCAATGGCTGCTTTGAGATCGAAGCATGGAGATGAGTATAATATAAGCATCTACGAATATTCTTCGCCTTTATATAAAGCTGAAACATACCTCCTTACATACTCTGAATCTATTAATGTTGTCCCTATCGAATCGAAATGGAGTATGCCAGAAGAATTGCTAAGCGTGAATATTGTTCCACCCATTATCGATACCAAGCTTGTAAGGAAGAAAAGAAAATGTGTCAAGGGTGTCGACGAGAATTTCAAAAGCAAGAGGAGGAACAAATGTTCAATTTGTAAGAGATCCGGTCACAAGAGAACCACATGTATGAACAACAAAAAATCTTATATAGATTTCACTAATTATCTTTTTGTAACTAAGCTACTAGATGTGAATGTGTTGTTTATTTTGGACCCCAATATTTTGGTCAATGTAAGGTCAATTATCGAATTTATGCATGATCTTACACTGTCTATTACTGTTTATTATTGAGTCCACTCGTTGTGTATTAAGGTTGTGAACAGCTAATTTTTGACGTGTTTATTTTACTCCTATAATATTTTTAGTAAGGAATTTATTTTTATTTGTATTTTGGGTATTTATTTTTATTATTTTATTGGCTCAAATGACCCAATTTCGTTTAAATGGGCTGATTTAGATCAATTCTGATGGCCCAATTGATTTTGACCCGGTCCATAGAAATGGTCAAGATTGAATCTCAATCATTCATGATATTTTGATCCAAGGGCTATTATTGGTCCCAAACAAAAATACAAAACTCCAAAAAATTAGCATTTTTTTTAGATTTTTTTTCTTTCTTCTTCCCCTTACTACCATGCGGCCGGCCGGCCACCGCTACCGCCACCACCGCCCGGTGGCCACCACCTTTTTGGCTGGAAAAATCTTTAAAATTTTACCATCATTTCCTTTCACCCTCCTCTACCTAAATCTACAAACCTTTCATCCATATCTATAGCCAAACTCCGTAGATCTAAGGAAAACCAAATATGAATTTTTACTTTTTTCCTTAGATTTATAAAGTTCCGGTCATTTCCATCCCAAACCCTTTACATAAATGTGTAGAGATCTTCAAGGGCTATCATTTGATATGAATTTTAAGTTCAAAATTCGTCAAAAAAAATTTTGGCAAAATTTTCCGGCGACATTCATTTACCCGAAAGTTATATCAATCTTTCCTCTCTCTCAATCTTTATCCAAATTCATCATTATCTTTTTTCGTTTGACCATATAAGTCGTTTGATGTCGGATTTGGGTTATTAATGTTCTTTAAGTTTATCATGTTGATTTTGTTGCTTGAAGTATTATTATTATTTTTTTATTTTCGTTTTATGTTTTTATTTTTATTTTTACTTTTTTTTCTGCATTATTTTATTGTGTTTGATCTTTAAATTTGTTTAGATGTTTAGACTTTGTGTTAGTGGGTCGATTTGCTTGGGTCTTGATGAAATGGATCAACATTTGGGCCTATTTTAGATTTTTTCAGATGGTTCATTAACTATTATTCAAACAATGAATAAAAGAAATGGGTCATCTAAATGACAGTTGGGCCTATTATTTTGTGATGACCCATATAGCTATATTCAATTAATGAATAAAGTAAATGGGTCATCTAAAAGGGCAAATGAATCATTCAATTAATCTAATTTTTCTTAAAACAAAAATAAAAAAAAATAAAAAAATTTCATTGGCCATCTTGGGTGGCACCTTGGGAAAACAAAGAGTCCAATGCATGCATTGACTCTTAAGTTTTCAAGAGAAGTGGGAGGTTTAATATTACACCTATTTAAACCCCCATCTTTTTCAAAGAAGAAGAAAAAAGAAGAAGGAGAACAAAGATTGAAAGAAAATTGCAAAAAAAAATTTAAAAAAATCTTCTTCTTAAAAAGAAAAAAAAAGGATATTTCTATTGGGTTGTCTTAGGAATTCAATTGAATTTGCTTCTACTATTTGCTTGTCATCAACTCTAGGTATTTCTTTTTACATTTCAATGTAATCTTGAATTAATGTTTATGTTTTTTTTTCTTGAAAAATTGTTGATATTTTTGGCTAAGCTTATTATGATTCTCGTGTGATTATGTTTATCCTTATGTTACTTAGTTTGTATATTTTTATTAGTTTATTCTATAGTGTTTCTCATATGATTGTGTTTATTGATGTACATATATATTATTAATCATATTTAGTTTAAATTTTAGCTTTAGTAAGTAAAAAAAAAAGTAAGTAAATAAAATATAATAATTGCAACTTTTTTTAGGTTTTTGGTAACTTTCTTCTTTGAAGAATGAACTTAAGAAAAAATAAAACAAAAAATGTAAAATTAGTCATTTTCGCAAAAGGGTTTAATCTGGTCATTTTTGCAACAAAAGAAAAATGTAAATCTTGGTTATTTCTGTAAAAAATGTAAATCTGGTTATTTCTGCAAAAAAATAAAATTTGGTTATTTCTGCAAAAAATGTAAATCTGGTTATTTCTGCAAAAAAATAAAATCTGGTTATTTCTGCAAAAAATGTAAATCTGGTTATTTCTGCAAAAAATTAAATCTGGTTAGTTCTGCAAAAAAAAAGTGAATATGGTTTTAACTTATTTTTTTTTAAAAAAATTCTCTTAAATAAATATTTGAATTAATTATTAAAGTATAAATACAAATTTGACTAACTTGACTTAATAATCCAACAATAAGAAAATTTGCTATATTGCAATCTTCTATCAAATAAGTCAAGGTAGTCATTTTATATAAAAAAAAAATTGTTACCAAGTTGGTTATTTCTTAAATTTTTATCAATATATATATATATATATATATATATATATATAAAGAATTTAAAACTAATATATCACTAGTTTAAAAGAGTGTTTAATTGTAATTTGGTAAAAGTTTTTTTTTTCTTCTTTTGTTGTCATTGTCTAGTAGTAAAACTTATTTTTTTTTCTTTTGATAAAACCATAAATATAAATGCTAGAAATTTTGTAATAACAATAAATAAATAAATACTAACCATTTCTTCGTTTATATGTTGCACCATTTTCTTTTATTCATTCTTATTATTATTTTTTTAAATTGAGTAATTAATTATTCTTTTAAAAATAAAATAAAATAAAAGAAAACTTCAAATACCATCATGTGTTCAGTTACGATCCTTGGTGTGTATTCTTTTCTAAAAAGAAGGGTCTTGTGTGCGGTTACGCTCTTAGGCCAATCAGTTTTTTTTTTTAAAAAATAGTAATTAACACACTTTTTCCCCTTTTATCCAAATTAAATAAATAAATTATTTTAGCCAAATATAAATTAATAAAGCGACCGTGCTAAAACCACGGGACTCGGGGGGTGCCTCATACCTTCTCTCCAGTCAATAGAATTCCTTACCCAATCTCTGTTTTTCGTAGACCAAAAAAAAAGTTTTTTTTTGTTTATTTTAAACTAAGAACTATCTGGTGACTTGGAACACCTAAAAACTCAATTCCAAGTGGCGACTCTACAAAAAAAAAATTAAAAAACCCGTCGTATCCTTAACAATTGTTAAAAAATAAAAGAGGTGTGACAGATTTGACGACTCTGCTAGGGATCACTTCTTTTAGAGTTCGAACTTTGTACATTAACTTTTTTTTGGCTATTTTATTTATTTGGATAAATTTTTGGATTCTAATTGTGTTATTTCAGCAATTTATTGTTTTGATATTGTATTGTATATAAATTATTTCTCTCGCACACCCTCTGAGTCTCTGTAATTTTGTTATACACTATGTGTGCGGTTACGCTCCACAGGACTTCTGTCTAGGATGAGTCAGTGTGCGGTTACGCTCCTGATTCTAGGGTGTTACACATGTTAGGCGGGGTTGGACCACCAGTTAAGCCGGAATAGCTCTGCTACCGGTACGCTGACCCTCCCCGACTCGAGTTGTCCGCTCGAGCAAGCCAGTCTAGACACCTTCATAAATGTTAAACCTAGATAAAATGTCTCTGGTATGCTGTTTTTTTTTCATCATGTACATTTGACCTAGCAAAATTTAAGATATGTATCCATACTAGACCAAAATGTTCATTTTATATGCTATGTAAAAATAGTTGATTCAGAAGGCCTTGACATTGTTGACCATCTTCAAAATAGCTTTGCGAGTTTAGTTTTTTTTTTTTTTTTAAAAAAGGTCAAATAAAAGGGGTAGTATTTCCAAGAGAAGTTTTTCTTTTATGAACTACGCACACCTGATTCTCACTAAAAAAGAGATACGTAGGAATCCCTTCAAGGGTTCGGTGTTTGTAAAAATTGGTGTTTTATTTTATTTTCTTAAAAAAAAAAACTTTTTTTTTACTTTTCTTTTTTCACTCTGTTAGAGTTTGTCATAAAAACCTTTATTGGATTCTATTTAAAGGTAAAAATGGCACCATTGACAAGAGGACGAGGTTCAAAAAGGACTAGAAGCGAAGGAATTCCAGAGTTCATGATCGTAGATACTATACCAAAAGATTTATGGCAATGGTGGACAGACATGGGAAGTCATGAGAAAAAAAGAGTAAAGGAACACTTGGGGCATTTACTGCATCTTATGGAGAGTGACCCTAGAAGGGATGTGGTCGAGGCATTGATTACTTTTTGGGATGTCAAAAATAATGTATTTTATTTTTATGACTGTGAGATGACACCAACTTTGGAAGAAATTGCCGGCTTCATGGGGAAGGGGTCTACTGTTCGAGGTGCTGATCTACGCATTAAAAGACCCATAATTCCGAAACATGTTGATGCCAAAAAATTTCTGGAACTGCTCAAAATTAATCAAATAGAGAAAGAGAGTTTGAAAAATGGGTGGGTCTCATTGGACTTTCTATACCAGAGATATGGCCAAAGGGATGGTTTCAAGAACTATCGAAACCAGTTGAGTAATCAAGGGGGCGAAGAGTCTTGGAAGGCAAATGGATGTTTTGCTTTTATAGTCCCATTTTTGGGGCTCATTATTTTCCCCAAAAGGAACAAGCATATTGACATTCGTCTGGCTGGTGTGGTGAAGGCGTTGACTACAATGGAAAGTCCAACTATTATTCCTATGATCCTAGCAGATATGTTTCGTGCATTGACTAAATGTTTAAGTGGGGAAATGTACTTTGAAGGCTGTAATATTTTGCTCCAAATATGGTTTTTGGAACACCTTTATCACCATGATCGCGCGCCTAGGCTTACTCCAGATTGGTGCAACTATGTTTCCTCTCATAAGGAAAGGGAAGCCAAAATTGATTTTCCAAAAGGAATAATAGCGTGTGAATAAAAACTTTCAGTGATCACATCTGATGAAATAGTGTGGAATTATACCTGGTTCCCATGGTTCCCAGCTAAGGATGTCATTTGCATGTCTATTGGTATCTCATTTCTTGTGTTGATTGGTCTTAGAGGTGTTCAACCATATGCCCCACTTCGGGTTATGCGTCAACTAGCCAGAGTTCAAGAAATCCCATCCAATGATGATATGAGTAGGTTTGCATATGACACTCCACCAGGTTTTGCTTTTAATAGCGAAGAGATTATGAAGATTTGGTACGGGAGTATTATTTCTGAGCTAAGTGAAATGGTTGTGGAGAAAGATAAAGGAAAGGTGGTTCCTGGGTACCTATCTTGGTTTCGTGATCCAATGACATTGGTGACACTCCCGAAAGATCCAGCAGAAAAAGAAGAGATCAACATATTATTAGACATTTGAAAAAAGAGTTGGAGAAGGCCAAAGCAACCATTGCACGGCAAGAAGTACATGTCCAAAGAGGAAAAAATCACAAGTTAGAGTTGCAAGATATGGAAGGAGAATTGAAGCATGCAGAGGGAAGATTAGCCCGATTGGAGGAAGAATTGCATAGTAGAATCCACTTGGCACGACAGATAAAAAAGGAGCAGAGTTTTGAGATCTCTCGATTGAAGAGGGACTGAGTGGCATTCGAAGAGGTCGTGCACTATCGAAAGGGAGAACTTAAGCTCCATAAGGAAAAATTCGAGAAAGAAAGATTGTGTTGGATGCATTAGTTAGAAGAATGTAAGAGAAAAATCAATCATTATGTTGATATCGAAGCGGGGCAAAGACAATTGATCATCGAGAGAGCAACACTTCGCCATCAACTTGAAGCAGCAGAAGGGCGAGAAACCCTCTTGAGGAATAATCTGGGTGATCATCAGGCTTTGTTAAATGACTGTCATCAAAACATGGGAAGGGCTAGACTTCAAGTTCATCAACTGGCACAGCAAACCTCCTATGTTATTAAAAATCAGCGTCGTATGAATGATCAAGAAGTGGCTGAGCAAGCACGGACCATTGTTCCCCATCTGCCGAAGGTGTTGCTTAATTTGTATGAGACCTTGGAAGGAAAAAGAAAGCCCCAAGAAAGTGATGAAGATTGAAGAGAAGTTTTAGTTGTTTTTGTTGTTCGTTTCATTTTGTTTGTTGAAAGACTTGGTTTTCAGTTTAAAATTTGGTGTTTAAGGATATTATGTTGATCCAGGTTGTGTTTAAACCTTTTGTTTTTGTTGTTTTGTTGAAGTTTTGGTGAATGAATTCCAAATTAATCTTTTTGAGTTGTTTAAATTTTTGAACTACGTAATGATCTGATTCATGCAGTAACATGATACGTAGGCAACCTTCAAAGGGTCCGATCAGAATTTATTTTTCGAAACTTTTTCTTTTTCCAAAGCAAATATGGTATGAAACAATGGCCTTCTGAACCCATGTTACTATGTGATTAATAAGTGTGTGATTGATTTATAAAATTGTCTAACCCCTAATAAGTTTGTTCATTTCACATCAACTCTATTTAGCTTTCGGTGGTTAGGTTTGTGGTAAACTGGCAGAGCACCCGTACTTTACCAGGTCTAAGGTGAGAGCGTCAATGACAACCAATACTGAAACTATGGTGAATCCAGCAGACACTCCAATTCATTCAACAACAAGAGAGACAGTCACTGTTGAAGAAAATCGTACGCTGAGACATATTATGGCACAATTGTGGCAAGCCTAGGCCAATGGACAAGAACCACCAACGTCTATTCCTTTATTTCCTGAGATCACTAGTATCTGATCTTCATCTTCTCAGGTCCCAATATCAGAACCTTTCTTCCCTCCAGGGTATGGTCCATTTGATAATTGTGGGGCCGGGGCATCAACAGCACGTCCTCAAGGCATGCCATTTAGGAATACTCCCACTGTCACAATAGCTGCACCGGTCTATACACTCCTACAACCGACTGTGACGCAAAGAGCAGCTCAAGACGGACAGTTCACCAATCATCCGGAGCAGTACTATACTCCTGGGATAGCATTTAGGGGCCCTAACTCTGTTCAATTTGGTTCCCCCATTGATGTTAAGAGGCCCACTCCAGGCTCAGAGCAAGAAGAAATGTTGAAAAAAATGAAAAGCATCGAGCAAAACATGAAGAGCATTCAAGGGTTAGGAGGGCACAAAAGTGTCGCATTCAAAGACTTGTGTATGTTCCCAAATGTCCACCTTCCACCTGGGTTCAAAACCCCTAAGTTTGATAATTATGATGGACACGGTGATCCTATAGCCCACCTTAAGAGATACTGTAATCAACTTCGGGGTGCAGGGGGTAAAGAAGAATTGCTCATGACTTATTTTGGTGAGAGCCTGACTGGTTTTGCCTCAGAATGGTTTATAGACCAAGATATTTCCCACTGGCACATATGGGATGATATGGCTCAGGATTTTGTTAGACAATTTCAGTACAATGTCGACATTATGCCAGATAGTAATACATTCTCCAATACAAGAAAACAACCAAGTGAAAGCTTCAGAGAATATGCTATCAAATGGAGGGAACAAGCAGCCCGAGTCTAGCCCCCATTAAATGAGCAAGAATTGGTTGATATCTTTATAGAGGCTAAAGATCCTGACTACTTCCACCACCTCACAACCGCAATGGGAAGACCGTTTCACACAGCAATCAAAATTGGGGAAATGGTCGAAAGTTGTCTCAAAATAGGAGGGATCGTGAGTCAGGCAGCAATCAAAGCTACCACACAGGCCATTCAAGGTGGTTCAACAAGTTTTGGAAATCGTAAAAGGAAAGAGGAAGTTATTTCACTGGCATCAGGGTCAAGGGGAGCTCAAAGAAAGTCTAATTGTCCTTACACATCAGTTCAGGGGCAACTAAGCTATCCTCAGCATTACTACGCTTATGCCTCTCAATATCTAGTATCTCCATCTCCGTACACGGTCTTAAATGCTCAGTCATATGTGCATCCTCCCAATCGCCCACATTTTTTAGCCCCATCTCAAGGAAACTTTCGCCCTCAACGGCCACCCTATCAGGTCCCTTACAACTCTCCTCTTATGCAGAATTATGCTCAAGATCAAGCACAGAAAAAGAAATTCACTCCATTGGGGGAGTCGTACTCCATCTTGATTCAAAAGTTAAGAAAGATAGGAGTGATTGAGTGTATCCCACCACATCGTCTGAATCCAAATGCTCCAGGTTTCCAAGCCAATGAAAGATGTGAATACCATTCATGAGCCCCAGGACACAGCACTGATAATTGTTGGACCTTGAAGGGAGCAATAGAGAAGCTGATCGAGCATGGAGTTGATGTTGTGACAGATGATCAAAACACTCCCAACGTGACCACTAACCCACTTCCAGCTGAAAACAACTTAGTGGGTATGGTTTGTGATGATAAAGAGTACAAACTCCTCAGAAAAATGGGAAAGTTGTTTAGGAAGATCGGAGAAGAAGATAAGTCAATGAAGAGTTTAAAACCAGTTGCATCTCTGAGTGCGGAAGGTGTCAATCTTGACACCAAAGTCTTGTGCGTCTCGGGGGTTTCAAAGGGGATTGATGTTCAAGCAGCTATGCCAAAGTTGTATGTATCAAAAGGCTTTTCATTAACACAACATGATTAAAATGGCTTGACCAAGTTGAAAGAGTCTATTTTTGTTAAGCCCGTTCAACAACTTCCAGTAATTGATTCAAAGGCTATCCCTTGGAACTATAAAAAAACCGCAGTGGTCTATCAAGGAAAGGAGATTGTCGAAGAAGTTGATGAAGCGGGGGGGTTGACACGCTCTGGAAGATGTTATTCTCCAAAAGAATTAAGAAAAGGCAAGATGACTGAAAATATCCAAGTACCACTAAATAAAGCAGTTACTGAAGAAGAAAATGTAGAATTTCTAAAAAAGCTTAAGGTTCCAGATTACTCTGTCGTGGAACAATTGAAGAAGACGCCTGCACAGATTTCACTGTTGTCTCTATTTTTAAACTCAGAAGAACATCGTCTTGTGTTGAATAAGGTTTTGAATGAAGCACATGTGCCAAAAGAGACCACAGTAAATCAGTTGGAGAATATGACCAGGCGCGTCTTCGAGTCAAACACCATCACTTTCACTAATGATGAGTTGCCCAAGGAGGGAGCTGGACACAACAAAGCTTTGCATCTTACAGTGACATGTGAAGGTTACTATGTAAAGAGGGTCATGATAGATGGAGGGTCAGGGGTAGACATATGTCCTCTTTCTACGCTGCAAAGCTTGAAAGTTAACACTGACAAAATTCGCCCCAGTAATGTATTTGTGCGAGCTTATAACGGCTCAAGGAGGGATACCATTGGTGAAATCAAGTTAAACATGACAATTGGGCCGGTAGTCTTTACGATTGTGTTCCAAGTAATGGATATGGAAACATCTTATAATTTTCTACTAGGAAGGCCATGGATCCACATGGCTCGAGCCATCCCATCAACTCTACATCAAGTTGTCAAGTTTGAATACAACAATCAGGAAATCACTGTTCATGGGGAAGATGATTCACCTATTTACAGAGATCCATCCGTCCCATACATTGAGGCAAAGGAAGGATGTGATTCTGTTGTTTACCAGTCTTTTGAGGTTGTATCAGTCGATCGCTTTAAAGAAGGAGAATCTATCATCCAATCATGTATCTCTTCTTCCGCTTCAATGGTAGCAATGACGATGCTCAAATATGATTATCAACCCGGTAATGGTTTGGGAGTATATTCGCAAGGAATCGTGGATCCCATTACTCTTTTAGGAAACCAAGGCACCTCTGGCCTCGGCTACAAACAAAGCAAGAGAAATGAAGATAAAGCTAAGAACCACAAAAGGATTGATTGGTCGTTACCACAATCGATTCCCCATATAACTCATTCTTTTATCAAACCTCAGGGTCCAGAATTGAAAGATCCATTCAGTCTTGAAGACATTGAAGAAATTATTGAGGATCTCAGTCAGTTGTTTTGTGAAGTAAATATGGTCCAAGTTGGTGAAGGCACAAGTCATGCCAATATGCAGCTCGTGGGCTCAGGTGTTGAGTTAAGCAATTGGGAAGCCACTCCTTTCCCCATAACGAAGGAGTCGTGGTAGTTTGTTTTGCTATTATTTTGTATTTTGTTGTTTTCAGGGTTGTGGTTCGAATAGTTCAAAGTATTTGTTATTGTCAACCCTTCTATCCCTTTTTGATGTCAATGAAATGAAATTTCAGTTTCATAGTAAATTTTGTTGTTTTTTTCCTCCCTTAATTCTTATTCTCTATTTTTCAGTTTTGTAAATGATGGTTTTGATAACATGACATGCTTGCGGAATTCACTCCCTGATTTCAAAGAGTTGTTTATTCTTTAATCACCAAGTCAAGAGGTGGAATACGATGAAGTAGAGGCTTTTAGGGAAATTAATAGGGAACTGGAACAGTTTGAGCACAAACCGAAGCCTAATCTTAGTGAAACTGAGACAATCAATATGGGAAGTTCCGAGGATGTTAAGGAAATAAAAATAAGTTTACATATTAATCAGGAAATTAGAGAGGCAATTATACAACTTTTGTTTGAATACAAAGATGTATTTGCTTGGTCTTATGATGACATGCCAGGTTTGAGTGTTGATTTAGTGGTTCATAAGTTGCCCGTTTATCCTGATTTTCCACCCGTCCAACAGAAAAGAAGGAAATTCAAACCGACCGTGAGTGAAAAAATCAAGGAAGAAATAATGAAACAATTGAATGCAAAGGTGATCCAAGTTATTCGTTACACTACTTGGTTGGCAAATGTTGTTCCTTTGCCGAAAAAGGATGGAAAGACAAGAGTTTGTGTTGACTATCGGGATTTGAACAAGGCTAGTCCAAAAGACAACTTTCCATTGAAAAATATCCACATCCTAGTTGATAATTGTGCAAAACATGAGATGCAATCTTTTGTGGACTATTATGCGGGGTATCATTAAATCTTGATGGATGAAGAGGACACTGATAAAACAGCTTTCACCACTCCATGGGGAACCTATTGCTACAGGGTAATGCCATTTGGTCTTAAAAATGCTGGGGGCGACTTACATGAGGGCTATGACCACCATGTTCCATGATATGATGCATAAAGAAATTGAAATATACGTCGACGACGTAATCATCAAGTCTAAAACACAAGTTGATCATATGCAAGATCTGAGAAAATTCTTGGAAAGAGTGCAAAGATATGACCTCAAGCTTAATCCAGCAAAGTGTGCATTCGGAGTTCCATTTGGAAAACTTTTGGGTTTTATTGTCAGTAGAAGGGGAATCGAATTGGATCCCTCCAAAATAAAAGCCATTCGAGATTTGCCATCCTCGAAAAATAAAACCGAAGTCATGAGTCTACTTGGGAGGTTGAACTACATCAGCAGGTTTATTTCTCAACTCACAACCACATGTGAGCCCATTTTCAAACTTTTGAAGAAGGATGCTGCTGTCAGATGGACAGAAGATTGTCAACGAGCTTTTGAAAAAATCAAGGAGTATTTGTCCAACCCTCCCGTGTTGGTACCGCCTGAACCTGACAGGCCTCTCTTTCTATATCTTTAAGTAACAAATAATTCCTTTGGGTGTATTCTCGGTCAACATGATGCTACAGGAAGGAAGGAGCAGGCTATCTACTACTTGAGCAAGAAATTCACTAGTTATAAGGTCAAGTACACCCTTTTGGAAAGGACGTGTTGCGCCCTAACTTGGGTAGCTCAAAAGTTAAGGCATTACTTATTGTCCTACACAACTTACCTCATATCAAGGATGGATCCTTTAAAGTACATCTTTCAGAAGATAATGTCAACTGGCAGACTCGCGAAATGGCAAATTTTGCTCACTGAATTCGACATTATATATGTCACTCGCACTGCAATGAAAGCCCAAGCTTTGGCAGACCACTTGGCAGAGAACCCAGTCGATGGTGATTATGAACCATTGGATACATATTTTCCAGATGAATAGATTAACTCAATTGAGGAAGAAGGTTCAAATGGAAATCAAGCCTGGCAATTGTACTTTGATGGAGCAACCAACACAAAAGGCACAGGGATTGGGGCAATTTTAATATCGCCCACAAGGCAACATTACCCTGCAACAACTCGACTTCGCTTCTTTTGTACAAATAACACGACTGAGTATGAAGCTTCCATCATGGGTCTAAATATGGCAATAGATTTAGGGGTGCAAGAATTAATTGTGTTGGGAGATTCTGATTTGCTTATCCGACAAGCTCAAGGCGAGTGGAAAACTCGAGACCTCAAGCTCCTTCCATACAAACAATGTGTGGAAGATCTTAGCAAAAGATTCATGTACATCGAGTTTAGATACATCCCTAGGTTTCATAATGATTTGGCTGATGCCTTGGCTACTTTGGCCTCAATGCTTCCCTATCCTGGAAACACTTACATCACCCCATTAGAGATTCAAGTTCGGGACCAACATGGCTATTGTAATACAGTGGAAGCAGAACATGATGGTGAGACATGGTACTCAGACATCAAGAATTTTTTGAAGACAGGGATATGCCCCGAACATTCCAACAGAAGCCAAAAAAGAACTATTAGACGTCTGGCTAATGGTTTCTTTTTGAGCGGGGATGTTTTATATAAACGAACTCCGGATTTGAATTTATTGAGATGTTTGGATGCTGAAGAAGCCGAGAAAATTATGAATGAAGTGCACGCTGGGGTATGTGGACCACACATGAACGGATATGTCCTTGCAAAAAAGATACTTCGGGCGGGGTATTATTGGTTTACCATGGAAAGAGATTGCTTTCACTTTGTGAAAAAATGTCATCAATGTCAAATCCATGGAGATCTCATTCATTCACCTCATTCAGAGTTGCACCCCATGGCTGCTCCTTGGCCCTTTGTTGCATGGGGAATGGATGTAATCGGACCAATTGAGCCAAAAGCCTCTAATGGACATCGATTCATTTTGGTTGCAATTGATTACTTCACCAAATGGGTGGAAGCGATAACTTTCAAAGCAGTCACTAAGAAGGTGGTCATGGATTTTGTTCATTCAAACATTATTTGTTGATTTTGTATCCCAAGAGATATCATCACAGATAATGCTGCAAACCTCAATAGTAATCTGATGAAGGAGATGTGCGAGTAGTTCAAAATTGTGCACCACAATTCTACTCCACACCGACCAAAAGCCAACGGAGCTGTGGAGGCAGCCAACAAGAATATCAAAAAGATTCTCAAAAGGATGGTTCAAGGCACTAGACAATGGCATGAGAAACTGCCTTTTGCACTTTTATGATATCGCACAACACTGCGTACCTCGATTGGTGCAACTCCTTATTTGCTGGTGTATGGAACTGAGGCTGTGATTCCAGCAGAAGTCGAAATTCCATCTCTTCGAATTATTGTCGAGGCTGAAATTGAAGATACTAAATAGGTCAAAACCCGACTAGAGCAACTCGCATTAATAGACGAGAAATGATTGATGGCTGTCTGTTTTGGTCAGCTTTATCAGCAAAGGATGGCTCGTGCATACAACAAAAAGGTGCACCCAAGACACTTTGAAGTAGGCCAACTGGTCTTAAAGCGCATTCTTCCGCACCAAGAAGAAGCCAAGGGAAAGTTTGCCCAAAATTGGCAAGGTCCATATCTTATCAAGGAAGTATTGTCCAAAGGAGCTCTGCACCTTAGTGATGTGGAAGGAAAAATCACGGGCATAATTGTTGATGCAGATTCAGTCAAAAAATACTACATCTAATGCATTCTAAGGTTCTGCGACAAGTTTGGGGTTGAAAGAACAAAGGCACCTCTTCAAAAAAAAAATCTCATTGAAATTTCTGAACTACGTTTGACGTGATTCCGAAAGGATACGTAGGCAACCCTTTAGGGATTCGGTCATATAAAAAAATCAGTTTTCCAGTATTTACAGAAAACTGGGGCATTGTTTTAGTTTTTTTTATATAGAATAATGTCAGATTGTAATTCCGTTTGTTCTGGCAACCGACTTTTTGGTCAAATCTGAAAATGATATTAATCATCAAAGGCAACATCAAAAAAAAACAAAAAAAAAAACTTACGAGTGAAAACCCTTGGGGGTACCATAAGTAAGTAAGTAAGTACAAAAAAAAGAGGAGAGAGCGAGAGAGAGTCTTATAGGTGAAAACCTTCATAGGCATCATAAGACAAAAAAATAATAATAAAATCTTATAGGTGAAAATCCTACGGGCACCTTAAGGTAAAGGGAGAGAACATCATGAATGAAATCTGCAAAGATGATCATTTCTCGACACCTCTGCATAAAGGGCACATAGATCAATTGAAGACGACTCAGATTTTGAGAACTAAAAAAAAACGGATCAGGGGGCAAGTCCAAGTGCATGTCATGGTTCAATCAAAGTCGACATATGCCTCCAGATAAGTTCTCTTTATCATTTTTAAAGGAATATCCTTCATTAAGTTTATAGTTTTCTTGATCCAATCTTTCCTACTCTTAAGTTTGATATTTTTTTTTATTTTTTTTCTTCTCTTCTCTTTTGATATAATCTCTTGACAAAATAAAGTAAAGAGTGCAAAGCTTACTACGGGTTCCCAAAAGTAAAGCTGAGTATCTGAGTTGACAAGCCATTGACCAAGGACTAAAAAAACCTCAGATTTTCACTGAAAATTCATGAAGGTCATCATTCTTTGGGACATCACTCGCACCATGATATTTGGTAGTACCGAAAGATCAAGGCCCCTGGTTAACAAAGAGGGAGCTTCAAAGGTTGCTTAACCAAGGAGTTGTAGTAGAGTTGAAGAAATTGGTCATGAGTATGGTCAAGTCGTTGGAGAACCAAGACCACAAACCAACCACCATTTTAAACTAACAATTTTCTCTTTCATTTTCTCAACACAGAAAGAAAAAAAATGCAGGGTTACAAGTCAAAAAGGAAACATCACAAAAAGGAAGATCTCCAAAGTCTTCAAATGTTTGGTGTTTCATCTCATTCTACTCGCATTTTGCCTATCAATGCGAGAATTTCGTGCAATATGCACCAAATCTGAATTCTGTGTAACAAGCACACGTCCTTTATTCATGGGCAATACGCACCATCCTTTATTCATGTGCAATACGCACATGTCTGAATTTCGTGCAATACGCACCAATCTGAATTACGTGCAACAAGCACACGTCCTTTATTCATGGTCAATACGCACCATCCTTTGTTCATGTGCAATACGCACCTGTCTGAATTTCGTGCAATACGCACCAATCTGAATTCCGTACAACAAGCACACATCTTTTATTCATGGGCAATCCGCCCCATCCTTTGTTCATGTGCAATCCGCCCCTGTCTGAATTTCGTGCAATACGCCCCAATCTGAATTCCGTACAACAAGCACACATCTTTTATTCATGGGCAATCCGCCCCATCCTTTGTTCATGTGCAATCCGCCCCTGTCTGAATTTCGTGCAATACGCCCCAATCTGAATTCCGTACAACAAGCACACATCTTTTATTCATGGGCAATCCGCCCCATCCTTTGTTCATGTGCAATCCGCCCCTGTCTGAATTTCGTGCAATACGCCCCAATCTGAATTCCGTACAACAAGCACACATCTTTTATTCATGGGCAATCCGCCCCATCCTTTGTTCATGTGCAATCCGCCCCTGTCTGAATTTCGTGCAATACGCCCCAATCTGAATTCCGTACAACAAGCACACATCTTTTATTCATGGGCAATCCGCCCCATCCTTTGTTCATGTGCAATCCGCCCCTGTCTGAATTTCGTGCAATACGCCCCAATCTGAATTCCGTACAACAAGCACACATCTTTTATTCATGGGCAATCCGCCCCATCCTTTGTTCATGTGCAATCCGCCCCTGTCTGAATTTCGTGCAATACGCCCCAATCTGAATTCCGTACAACAAGCACACATCTTTTATTCATGGGCAATCCGCCCCATCCTTTGTTCATGTGCAATCCGCCCCTGTCTGAATTTCGTGCAATACGCCCCAATCTGAATTCCGTACAACAAGCACACATCTTTTATTCATGGGCAATCCGCCCCATCCTTTGTTCATGTGCAATCCGCCCCTGTCTGAATTTCGTGCAATACGCCCCAATCTGAATTCCGTACAACAAGCACACATCTTTTATTCATGGGCAATCCGCCCCATCCTTTGTTCATGTGCAATCCGCCCCTGTCTGAATTTCGTGCAATACGCCCCAATCTGAATTCCGTACAACAAGCACACATCTTTTATTCATGGGCAATCCGCCCCATCCTTTGTTCATGTGCAATCCGCCCCTGTCTGAATTTCGTGCAATACGCCCCAATCTGAATTCCGTACAACAAGCACACATCTTTTATTCATGGGCAATCCGCCCCATCCTTTGTTCATGTGCAATCCGCCCCTGTCTGAATTTCGTGCAATACGCCCCAATCTGAATTCCGTACAACAAGCACACATCTTTTATTCATGGGCAATCCGCCCCATCCTTTGTTCATGTGCAATCCGCCCCTGTCTGAATTTCGTGCAATACGCCCCAATCTGAATTCCGTACAACAAGCACACATCTTTTATTCATGGGCAATCCGCCCCATCCTTTGTTCATGTGCAATCCGCCCCTGTCTGAATTTCGTGCAATACGCCCCAATCTGAATTCCGTACAACAAGCACACATCTTTTATTCATGGGCAATCCGCCCCATCCTTTGTTCATGTGCAATCCGCCCCTGTCTGAATTTCGTGCAATACGCCCCAATCTGAATTCCGTACAACAAGCACACATCTTTTATTCATGGGCAATCCGCCCCATCCTTTGTTCATGTGCAATCCGCCCCTGTCTGAATTTCGTGCAATACGCCCCAATCTGAATTCCGTACAACAAGCACACATCTTTTATTCATGGGCAATCCGCCCCATCCTTTGTTCATGTGCAATCCGCCCCTGTCTGAATTTCGTGCAATACGCCCCAATCTGAATTCCGTACAACAAGCACACATCTTTTATTCATGGGCAATCCGCCCCATCCTTTGTTCATGTGCAATCCGCCCCTGTCTGAATTTCGTGCAATACGCCCCAATCTGAATTCCGTACAACAAGCACACATCTTTTATTCATGGGCAATCCGCCCCATCCTTTGTTCATGTGCAATACGCACCTGTCTGAATTTCGTGCAATACGCACCAATCTGAATTCCGTGCAACAAGCACACGTCCTTTATTCATGGGCAATACGCACCATCCTTTATTCATGTGCAATACGCACCTGTCTGAATTTCGTGCAAAACGCACCAATCTGAATTCCGTGCAACAAGCACACGTCCTTTATTCATGGGCAATACGCACCATCCTTTATTCATGTGCAATACGCACCTGTCTGAATTTCGTGCAAAACGCACCAATCTGAATTCCGTGCAACAAGCACACGTCCTTTATTCATGGGCAATACGCACCATCCTTTATTCATGTGCAATACGCACCTGTCTGAATTTCGTGCAAAACGCACCAATCTGAATTCCGTGCAACAAGCACACGTCCTTTATTCATGGGCAATACGCACCATCCTTTATTCATGTGCAATACGCACCTGTCTGAATTTCGTGCAAAACGCACCAATCTGAATTCCGTGCAACAAGCACACGTCCTTTATTCATGGGCAATACGCACCATCCTTTATTCATGTGCAATACGCACCTGTCTGAATTTCGTGCAAAACGCACCAATCTGAATTCCGTGCAACAAGCACACGTCCTTTATTCATGGGCAATACGCACCATCCTTTATTCATGTGCAATACGCACCTGTCTGAATTTCGTGCAAAACGCACCAATCTGAATTCCGTGCAACAAGCACACGTCCTTTATTCATGGGCAATACGCACCATCCTTTATTCATGTGCAATACGCACCTGTCTGAATTTCGTGCAAAACGCACCAATCTGAATTCCGTGCAACAAGCACACGTCCTTTATTCATGGGCAATACGCACCATCCTTTATTCATGTGCAATACGCACCTGTCTGAATTTCGTGCAAAACGCACCAATCTGAATTCCGTGCAACAAGCACACGTCCTTTATTCATGGGCAATACGCACCATCCTTTATTCATGTGCAATACGCACCTGTCTGAATTTCGTGCAAAACGCACCAATCTGAATTCCGTGCAACAAGCACACGTCCTTTATTCATGGGCAATACGCACCATCCTTTATTCATGTGCAATACGCACCTGTCTGAATTTCGTGCAAAACGCACCAATCTGAATTCCGTGCAACAAGCACACGTCCTTTATTCATGGGCAATACGCACCATCCTTTATTCATGTGCAATACGCACCTGTCTGAATTTCGTGCAAAACGCACCAATCTGAATTCCGTGCAACAAGCACACGTCCTTTATTCATGGGCAATACGCACCATCCTTTATTCATGTGCAATACGCACCTGTCTGAATTTCGTGCAAAACGCACCAATCTGAATTCCGTGCAACAAGCACACGTCCTTTATTCATGGGCAATACGCACCATCCTTTATTCATGTGCAATACGCACCTGTCTGAATTTCGTGCAAAACGCACCAATCTGAATTCCGTGCAACAAGCACACGTCCTTTATTCATGGGCAATACGCACCATCCTTTATTCATGTGCAATACGCACCTGTCTGAATTTCGTGCAAAACGCACCAATCTGAATTCCGTGCAACAAGCACACGTCCTTTATTCATGGGCAATACGCACCATCCTTTATTCATGTGCAATACGCACCTGTCTGAATTTCGTGCAAAACGCACCAATCTGAATTCCGTGCAACAAGCACACGTCCTTTATTCATGGGCAATACGCACCATCCTTTATTCATGTGCAATACGCACCTGTCTGAATTTCGTGCAAAACGCACCAATCTGAATTCCGTGCAACAAGCACACGTCCTTTATTCATGGGCAATACGCACCATCCTTTATTCATGTGCAATACGCACCTGTCTGAATTTCGTGCAAAACGCACCAATCTGAATTCCGTGCAACAAGCACACGTCCTTTATTCATGGGCAATACGCACCATCCTTTATTCATGTGCAATACGCACCTGTCTGAATTTCGTGCAAAACGCACCAATCTGAATTCCGTGCAACAAGCACACATCCTTTATTCATGGGCAATACGCACCATCCTTTGTTCATGTGCAATACGCACTTGTCTGAATTTCGTGCAATATGCACCAATCTCAATTTCGTGCAACAAGCACACATCCTTTATTCATGGGCAATACGCACCATATGCATGTCTCGAGCAATACGCACCAGCATTCATAGGTTATACACACCCTATTCACATTTTGGGGATACATCCAATCTTAGGACAATGCGTCTTATTTGGAACTCTCAGGGTAACACGCTTCACTTAACATATTCATTCTAGGGTTATACATCCTAGTTCAAAATTCTCATATGTTTTCTTCTTTTCTAAAGGAAACATATTCTTCACGGGTTCTTCATTTTGTGATCTTGAGTTTTGAGTTTCAACAACCCACTCAAGTTAAAACATGCACTTAAGAATGATCCACCAGGCGCCAAGACAGCATGAAGATCGATCTCAAAGATAATGCACAGAGCAAGTGAAAGATCTAGACAAGATCCTAAGAAGATACATCAATTAGGGATCTTGTAACATTTATAATGTAGAGAGACATAGTTCTCTAACTTTTTTGTTTGTAACTATAGCCAGTAGATGATGACAAGCAATATGAAGCAATCTTTTGGCCGCCTTTTCTGATAGTATCAACTATCAAAGTTTCTCGAACTACACTGATCTGATTTCCTTTTAATCAAGGATATGTAGGCAACCTCTAAAGCAAGGTTCGGTCATCTTTTCCAAAATGGATTCATCGGAGTTTGAAACAGTCAAAAATTAGTCACTTCGTTCACTTTCTTTGCTTGAAAACTCTTCATGTTTCCAAGCAAAGAGGGGCATGCTGTGAACACTAATTTTTGACGTGTTTATTTTACTCCTATAATATTTTTAGTAAGGAATTTTATTTTTATTTGTATTTTGGGTATTTGTTTTTATTATTTTATTGGCTCAAATGATCCAATTTTGTTTAAATTGGGCAGATTTATATCAGTTTTGATGGCCTAAATGATTTTGACCCTGTCCATAGAAATGGTCAAGATTGAATCTCAACCATTCATGATATTTTGATCCAAGGGCTATTATTGGTCCCAAACAAAAATACAAAACTCCAAAAAATTAGCATTTTTTTTTAGATTTTTTTTCTTTCTTCTTCCCCTTACTACCATGCCGCCAGCCAGCCACCGCTACCGCCACCACCGCCCGATGACCACCACCTTTTTTGCCGAAAAAATCTTTAAAATTTTACCATCTTTTCCTTTCACCCTCCTCTACCTAAATCTACAAACTTTTCATCCATATCTATAGCCAAACTCCGTAGATCTAAGGAAAACCAAATATGAATTTTTACTTTTTTCCTTAGATTTATAAAGTTCCGGTCATTCCCATCCCAAACCCTTTACATAAATGTGTAAAGCTCTTCAAGGGATATCATTTGATATGAATTTGAAGTTCAAAATCCGTCAAAAAAAGTTTCGGCAAAATTTTCCGGCGACCTTCATTTACCCGGAAGTTATGTCAATCTTTCCTCCCTCTCAATCTTTATCCCAATTCATCATTATCTTTTTTCGTTTGACCATATAAGTCGTTTGATGTTGGATTTGTGTTATTAATGTTCTTTAAGTTTATCATGTTGATGTTGTTCCTTGAAGTATTATTATTTTTTTTTTCGTTTTATGTTTTTATTTTTTTTTACTTTTTTTTTCTGCATTATTTTATTGTGTTTCATCTTTAAATTTTTTTAGATATTTAGATTTTGTGTTAGTGGGTCGATTTGCTTGGGTCTTGATGAAATGGGTCAACATTTGGGACTATTTTAGATTTTTTCAGATGACCCATTAACTATTATTCAAACAATGAACAAAAGAAATGGGACATCTAAATGACATTTGGGCCTATTATTTTCTGATGACCCATATAGTTATATTCAATTAATGAATAAGGTAAATGGGTCAACATTTGGGCCTATTTTAGATTTTTTTCAGATGACCCATTAACTATTATTCAAACAATGAATAAAAGAAATGGGCCATCTAAATAACATTTGGGCCTATTATTTTCTAATGACCCATATAGCTATATTCAATTAATGAATAAAGTAAATGGGTCATCTAAAAGGGCAAATGAATCATTCAATTAATCTAATTTTTCTTAAAACAAAAATTAAAAAAAAATAAAAAAATTTCATTGGCCATCTTGTGTGGCACCTTGGGAAAACAAAGAGTCCAATGCATGCATTGGCTCTTAAGTTTTCAAGAAAAGTGGGAGGTTTAATGTTACACCTATTTAAACCCCCTTCTTTTTCAAAGAAGAAGAAAAAAGAAGAAGGAGAAAAAAGATAGAAAGAAAATTGCAAAAAAAAAAAAAGACTTAAAAAATTTCTTCTTCTTAAAAAGAAAAAAAAAAGAAGATATTTCTATTGGGTTGTCTTGGGAATTCAATTGAATTTGCTTCTATTATTTGCTTGTCATCAACTCTAGGTATTTCTTTTTACATTTCAATGTAATCTTGAATTAATGTTTATGTTCTTTTTTATGTTTTTTTTTTCTTGAAAAATTGTTGATATTTTTTGCTAAGCTTATTATGATTCTCGTGTGATTATGTTTATCCTTATGTTACTTAGTTTGTATATTTTTATTAGTTTATTCTATAGTGTTTCTCATATGATTGTATTTATTATGATGTACATATATATTATTAATCATATTTAGTTTAAATTTTAGCTTTAGTAAGTAAAAAAAAAAAGTAAATAAATAAAATATAATAATTGCAATTTTTTTTAGGTTTTTGGTAACTTTCTTCTTTGAAGAATGAACTTAAGAAAAAATAAACATAAAAAATGTAAAATTAGTCATTTTTGCAAAAGGGTTTAATCTGGTCATTTTTGCAACAAAAGAAAAATGTAAATCAGGTTATTTCTGCAGAAAGTGTAAATCTGGTTATTTCTGCAAAAAAAAAGAAACTAAATATGGTTTTAATTTTTTTTTTTTTAAAAAATATTGTCTTAAATAAATATTTGAATTGATTATTAAAGTAAAAATACAAATTTGACTAACTTGACTTAATAATCCAACAATTAGAAAATTTGCTATTTTGCAATCTTCTATCAAATAAGTCAAGGTAGTCATTTTATAAAAAAAGAAAAAAAATTGTTAACAAGTTGGTTATTTCTTAAATTTTTATCAATATATATATATATAAAAAAAAGAATTTAAAACTAGTATATCATTAGTTTAAAAGAGTGTTTAATTGTAATTTTGTAAAAGTTTTTTTTTTGTTTTTTTTTTCTTCTTTTGTTGTCTTTGTCTAGTAGTAAAACTTATTTATTTATTTTTTCTTTTGGTAAAACCATAAATATAAATCCTAGAAATTTTTTAATAACAATAAATAAAGAAATACTAACCATTTTTTGGTTTATATGTTGTACCATTTTCTTTTATTCATTCTTATCATTTTTTTAAATTGAGTAATTAATTATTGTTTTTTTAAAAAATAAAATAAAATAGAACTTCAAATACCATAATGTGTTCGGTTACGATCCTTGGTGTGTATTCTTTTCTAAAAAGAAGGGTCTTGTGTGCGGTTACGCTCTTAGGCCAATCAGTTTTTTTTTAAAATAGTAATTAATACACTTTTTCCCCTTTTATCCAAATTAAATAAATAAATTATTCTAGCCAAATATAAGTTAATAAAGCGACCGTGCTAAAACCACGGACTCTGGGGGTGCCTTATACCTTCCCTCCGGTCAATAGAACTCCTTACCCAATCTCTGTTTTTCGTAGAAAAAAAAAGTTTTTTTTTGTTTATTTTAAACTAAGAACTATCTGGTGACTTGGAACACCTAAAAACTCAATTCCAAGTGGCGACTCTACAAAAAAAATTAAAAAAACCCATCATATCCTCAACAATTGTAAAAAAATAAAAGAGGTGTGCCAAAGGTGTGTATAATTAATATATGGAAATTTATGGTAATGCAATGATTTTAATGTATGCATTAGAATGCAATTTTTCCCAAAATATTTATTTTTATATATCCCCCCCCCCCCCCNTTAATGCCTTAAATAAAAAAAGACACGATAAATATCCTATGCGTAACTAATCAAACTATAACTAAGACAAGTAATGTACATTCACTAAATAACACGTTAAAGAATTGTCAAAATATCATATGCTGACATTGAAAAAGTAGCAATTTGTACTTTGTTACCATTGTAAAATTTGAATAATTGAGTATAGTCACTATCGATCAAAATATATAGATAATTGAGACAGTCGATACTTGTTCATGTGCTTGGTGCATATTATAACAACGATATCTACACTTCAACGATAATAAGGTATATACGGATTGATATCATGATCCTTAAATGATCTATACTGCACCTACTGACGCTTTAATATAGACAGTTGCTAGTATAATTTAAAAGGAAAAATGATTAACTAATATTAAACTATATTATTAAAATTTATTCAATTAAATAAGTTTAAACAAGTCGTTTAAGGTTCCACATACATTGTGAGTGGATATAGATGATGTATGAGAAAAAGTTCTAGTTATTCAATCAACATCTTCAATGTAATGTATGAGAAACCACAACTATGTTGTGAAATTGAT
This sequence comes from Solanum pennellii, assembly GCF_001406875.1. Classification (NCBI taxonomy): domain Eukaryota; kingdom Viridiplantae; phylum Streptophyta; class Magnoliopsida; order Solanales; family Solanaceae; genus Solanum; species Solanum pennellii. Next base: position 61,798,423 of record NC_028646.1, read on the forward strand.
TCTCCATAATGTATAGAATTCCCTCCCTCGTTTGCCTTTTCCCAATCTCCAACATTTTTTAATGAAAAAATAATCATTTAAGGGAGCATAATGGTATTTAATAATAACAACATGGATAACATGAATCGCGTAAAAACTTAAGAGGAGCTTGATTGACACAAAATCAAGAAGTACAATTTGTGAAATGTCCATCTAGGTGAATAGAAAGAAGAAAAAGACCATTTGTGCAAATGAACATCTCATAATTTCAAGAATTCACAAAGAAGACAACCAAACAAGTCTCTTACCTCATTAAGGGTAAATTTTTTTAAAAAGTGCCTTTTTAATTTTATTTTCAAGAATTCACAAAAGAAGACAACCAAATGAGGCCCTTACCACATTAAGGATAGAATTGTTAAAGAAGTTTTTTTTTTTTAGTTTGGAAGACATATATAACTATATGAATTTTGAGTGTTAAATGAACAAAACTTTTTCAAGAGTAGCTTAAGGGTGGAATCCCTTTAGGTTAGCCTAGTTTAGTGTAGCATAATCTAAATTAGTGATGGGTGTATTCTCATTGTTAATTTAGGACTTATTAACCTTAAGTTCACTTGAGAGAGTACTCATTTGTGATCTTCAATTTAAGTTTTTTTTTTCGAATTCAAATATATCTTCTCCCTTGGTTGTTTGTTTAATCAATTAGCCTTTCTTTATTCTATTTTCATATCCTGTTTCTAATATATCTTACTTTTTTGTTGCTTAGTACCACATTTGATTTCAATTGGATTCATTCTAAGATGATGTCTTTATCATTTGGTATCAGAGCCTAAGTTTAGATTTTTCTTACAAATCTAGTTTTATGTTGCAAAAAAAGGAGTCTAAAAACTATCCAAAAAAATTGAATTTTTTTGTTTTGATTTGTTATTTTTGACATTAGATCATTGTTCTATAGTATTTTTTGAGTCTAGATTTATTTTGTTCAATTTAAAGTTGTATAGGTGAAGTTACCATTGAAGGGTTTCAAGCTTTTCAAATTTTGAAAGTGGTCTTTTGATTGAGGAGAAATTGGAGATTAAAAGACTAGAAGAAAATCCTAAATCTTGAGCCAATTCTGAGTTGAATTGGAAGTATTGGGATTTACTGCTTGGTCTATGTGTTCTTGGTGTCTTCAAGTTGTTCTTAAAAAGAAGAACGAAAATACATTTGATCCAACTTTTCAAGTTAAAGTTGGTCAAAGGTGTTTTTTGGATCCATTCATGAAATTTTGAAAAAATAATAATTAGAATTTGAATATATATATATATATATATATATAAATGAATTTTTTAAAAAAATTCACGTGGACTCCCATGTCAGCAATCAACTGCCAACACAACATCCACTTCAGCGCTAGCTCGATGCCACAATAGCAGCTCACTGTCAGGTCATCCCAGGTACACCACGTGATGTGTGTAGCTCAGTTTGAGAGACCAAAAACATGCAGTTTTTTCTTAAGACCCCACCCCAAAATATTCTAAATATGAGATGTTTTTTGGACCTAGAAATTTTTGAAAGTGTCCAAACTTTTTAATTCTTTTTTCTATCATTTTCTCCTTCAATTACTAAACTATTTAACAACTAATTAACATATTTAATTACTTTTTAACTAGTTTCAATCATCAAATTATCCAATCAAAGCCTTGCTAGTGAAAAACTTCTTTAAGGCTTAAAAGTTTTTCCAAGTGTCCAATTTCACTTCTTCTTCTTCCACACTCTTTTTTTCTTCTATTTTTCAACTATTTATCAATTGATTAACATATTTAATTACTTGCTATTTGTTTTTTAATCACCAAATCTTTTCTTTGATGTGTCAAATTAAGTAACAAGTAATTTTTCTACTTTTTTTACTTGGTTTATTTTGAGTTCGAATCTTTTGATGCTTCTTTCTTCTAATTTTCTCATGTTAATTCATTGATAACCTTATTGATTCAAGTCCTCTATATTTTTGGATTATCCTTCTTTCAAGAGTCACAAGAATCCACTCCACCATAAATAGTATTGATCTTCTGAATTGATTGGCAAAAGGTAGTATCAACTTTGGAAAGACACTTTAGGAAGGTGATGTGAGATCATATAAAGAGGTGTAAGGAATTTTTCCACTAACCTTGTTTACTAAGTTTTGTAGGTACCTAAGGTGATTACAAGTATGAATATCATCTATAACTTTCGAATATTGTGGAGATGACATTAGTGAATACGTTTGTAGCAATATAAGCTACGAGCATGCTGAAAATGAGTTTTGTGAGGGATGATGGTCCTTATGAGAATGGTAATGGGGATATTGTTTATGATGGTGATTCTTATGAGAGAAATTATGGTCCATGGGATAATGAACAACATGGTGGTGAGAACTATTACTCCGGAGATGATTTGAGATGAATGGAACTTATGAATCTTGTGATGATGTTGAAGGTGTAAAAGGACCTTATAGTGTATATCATTGTGAAAATGAAGGTTCTCATGCTATGCACCATGGTTATGATGGTGATATGAGGTACAGTTCTCTCTCTCATAAGTCTTATGAATAATTGAGCAGAATCTAGAAAGAAATGGAAGTCATGAGGTTGGATTTTCTTCCTCATCTTGTGTTACTTCCTATTCTAAGAAAGAAGGCATAAATGTTTGGGAGGGACCATTTCAAGGTCGTTGTGTGGACCATAGAAGAAGTACATTCCCTTTTCTTCGAAATATAATAACTTATTATTATCATCCTTGTTCCAATGTTTCTTGTTCTCCGTAAGGCGATAAGGTTGGAGGTAGAGGAGGAGGAACACTAACCCATGAAGTAGTAGATTTAAAAGAATCTTTTACAACGTTGAGGGAAGATTTTGATGATTTCTTGCGGATGTATGTAAAGTTTAAGTCTATGGTACAAAAGAGGCAAGTTATTCATCATGAAGATATGACCAAGGAGTTGCCTTTGGAATAAAAACAAGATACTCCTTGTAAGGTTGGCACTAAGGAGTTGCATGTGGAAGTCAAACACTCACTCCGTGTGCACCAAAATAGAAGTTGAACTTGAAGGGATATTCTAACCTTTCAAGAGGAATCCTTTTCACTTTCCCTGATTCCCATAAAATTGAGAGACAAAAGATTGTGAGGAGTAAGGGTGTGAAAAGTGACAACTCTTAGAGTGGAAAAATGAGAGGTTGGGTGGAGTGATGTGAGAGTTCTTCTTGAGGTTTTACAATCCACTTGAGGGGATTACATTGCGCATGGGGAAGGGTAGTTTTATAACCAACTTTATTTAATATTTCTTTGCGTATGATCTTATTGATAGGGCAGCTTACGAGGATAGGAGTTATTTGCCCAAAGAAGGGAAAGTTTATCTTAAATTCAGCATGTTGTCTTTGTGTGTTCCATCTTGTGATGTAATAAGTTTTAGGATCCTTAAACCTAGTTGTACTCTTACATATAGGAAAACCTTATATGATCTTTATGTGAATAACACATTTCTCTAATATCTCTTTACGTATGATGAGTCTCATATTTGTCTTACATAGACATTCCATTTCAGTCAGGGTATCATTGAGGTCTATACTTGTTTGTATGACCCTATTATGTCCTATTATCATTTTGACCCCATTGAGTGTTTGGGAGTATTTAAGCTTGTAATAATGTCATATTTTGGGTGGTATTATCCTTTTGATGTGATGAATAGCCAATTTCCTTATTTTCCATCTACAGGCTTAATAGTCATGATAATATAGGATACTTGGTAGTTATTTGAGATTGATTCTTCCTGGTGTAATTCTTTTTGTGCTAACCATTGTACTAATCCTCATGTTATGAGGATATATTTGTTGTTTGTCCTTTTCATAGTTTTGCAGGGTTTGGATTCGAGGACAAATCATTTTTAAGAAGGGGAGGATGATGACAACATGAATAGCATGGATCATATAAAAACTTTAGAGGAGCTTGACGGACACAAAATCAAGAAGTACAATGTGTGGAATGTCCATCTAGGCGAAGAGAAAGAAGAAAGTGGTCATTTATGCAAATAGTCATCTCATAATTTCAAAAATTCACAAAAAAAGACAACCAAACAAGGTTTTTACCTCATTAAGGGTAAAATTTTCAAAGAAGTGTCTTTTTTATTTTATTTTCAAGAATTCACAAAAGAATACAACCAAATGAGCCCCTTACCTCATTAGGGATGAAATTGTCAAAGAAGTGTTCTTTATTTTATTAGTATTAACTAGGTAATTTGCCCGCGCTTCGTGCGGTCATAAATAATAATTGCATTGAACTTGCAAAGAATTTTTTTCTAATATCCATACATTATTTATAATGGAAAAATAGGTTCTTAAAAAATATTAGCAATGTTCCAAGATGAATTTAATTATTTGTCGTTATCGCATAACTCAAGAACCTCTACTGAATGAATTAATCATTAAATAATAAATCATTGGTTCTTTAATCAACATTAAAAGGAAAATAAAGAAGTAAATAAAAATATATATACAAAGAAATTTTCTTAAAAGAAACATTTAAGTTGCATAGTGATATATGTCTTAGGAGAAAATTCAAAAATGTTAACATATTTAAAAAGGAAATCACACTCAAACGTGAAAGCAATTAAAACTTTTGAATTTTGCATAATGAATTTCTTCAATTGATAAGTGAGATATTTTATATCTATGTAAAAATAGATAATATGTAAGATTATATAAAATAAAAGTTCTAATATCCATACATTAAAAATAATGAAAAAAGAGGTTCTTAAAAAATATGAGCAATGTTTCAGCATGAATTAATTAATGAACTAATTATTTGTCGTTATTGCATAACTCAAGAACCTCTACTGAATGAATTAATCACTAAATAATAAATCATTGGTTCTTTAATCAACATTCAAAGGAAAATTAAGAAGAAAATAAGAATATATACACAAAGACATTTCCTAATAAATAGAAACATTTAAGTTGCATAAATTATACAATTGTGATATATGTCTTAGTAGAAAATTCAAAAATGTTAACATATTTAAAAAGAAAATCACGCTCGAACATAAAAGCAATTAAAACTTTTGAACTTGCATAATGAATTTCATCGATTGATAAGTGAGAAAATTCATGTCTATGTAAAAATAAATAATATGTAAGGTTATATATAGTACTTTTAAATTATAGAATTAAATATAGAATATCAATCCATGAATTCTTGGAACTGAGTACAATAAGAATTTTTTGCACAATGAATATACGTACAATATGTGTATACGTTAAATCCAACCGGAGACAATAACTTTGCAAAAACATAAACAATAGAGCTTAAAATATGTACTCAAAAACAACAATTAATAGCATAAGCATAAAATAATGAGTGTAAAGAGACATACCAGGATATGTAAAAATAGAATGAAATAGAAAGAAAAAAATCGTGTCCACTTAATGCACAATGTCCCCTTTAAGAAAACTATTCCCCTCCAATACAAGAGGTTTAAAGAATTGCATCCTCTCAGGATGGAACGATTTTATTCATAAACTTATTGATGCAAAAATAACGGTGTTAGTAAGTTGCTTAATATGAACAAAGTACACGAGTATATTAAATTTTGTGCATGTAGAAGAAGATGATCAGAATTTTTGTTGTTTAAAATGAGAGGAAATCCCACTATTTATAGGCAACAAAAGTAGTGTGAACAAATTTTTATTGTGCCTTATCAGAAAGGTTACAATTATTTGGAAAAGTTACAACCCTTCTGAAAGTTCACAACATTCCATAAAAGTCACAACTTTTCATTAAGTCGCAACTTTTCATAAAAGTCATAATTTTTTATAAAAGTCGCAACTCTTCATTAAAATCATAACTTTTATTAAAGTTACAATTTTTCATAAAAGTCGCAACTCTTCATTAAAGTCGCAACTTTTCATAAAAGTCAGATCTTTTCATAAAAGTTACAATTTTTTTTATAAAAGTCGTAACTCTTCATTAAAGTCGCAACTTTTCATCATGAAAGATGAAGGTTAGTTTTGAAAATAAATAAATTTAAAAGGAAATTCTTGCTTTTGGTGGCGCCACGTAGGCGGGCCTATGGTTCTCGTTTTTATAAATATATGATAGTAGTATTTTTTGTTTTGGAAGACATAGACTATATGAATTTCAAATGTTAAATGAACAAACTCTTTCAAGAGTATAGTTTTAAGGGTGAAATCCCTTTAGATTAGCCTAACTTAGTGTAGATTAATCTAGATTAGTGATGGGTGGATTCCCATTGTTTATTTAAGACTTCTTAACCTTGAGTTCACTTGAGATTACTCATTTGTGATTTCCAAATTTGAGTTGTTTCTTTTCAAATTCAAATTTTTCTTCTGCCTTGGTTGATTGCTTAATCAATTACCTTTCTTTCTTCTCTTCTCATCTCTTATTTCAAATCTATCTTACTTTTGTGTTGTTTGATTCCGTATTTGATTTCAATTGGTCTCATCCCCAATTGGAGTCCTTATCATTTAAGCACTTTGTGCTAAGGAATAAGAAATTCATGTTAATATGTTTTTCAAAAAATTATAATTAACGTTTATCCTTTTATTCTTAGAAATATACGATCGAGAGGAGTAGTAAAAACATCTTAACTCTCATCTTTAATGAGTAAAATATGATACATATATATAGAGAGATCTCTATATAGAATAACTTGCCCAATGACCAGCAATATATGTTCACTATTCTATCCATTCACAGTTCCGATGTTATTCAGACTCTTCAAATATTTTGCTGCACCATGTCAGATCTAAAAAATCACATTATTTTTTTAGGATACGACACGCTCCCATTGATATTTTTAATTAGTCTAAGAAACATAGATTTTCGAGATCTAACACATAATCACGTTAAGTTAAGAGTTACTCTCTTACAACAAATTATTTCTATAACTTCACAGATTGAAATCTACATATATATATATATATATATATATATATATA
>NC_028646.1:61805718-61809546 GCF_001406875.1 Solanum pennellii
TATATATATATATCTTTTGAGGTTTTAACTCAACACCTTCCACCATCTCCAAATGTAAAAGGAGGCAGTATTATTATTTTTCTTAGTCTTCACATTCACAAAATAATGAGCATTAGAATTGAATGTAATATTATGTATTGGTGAGGAACTCAACTGTTAACTTTTGTTAGAAGAGTCTCCACTCAGCTTACATGATGCAAATATTCTGAATTCTCGAGAAAGAAAAAAGGTACGACATCCACAATTTTCCTATGTTTAAATTTTTGAGATAAGAAGTAACAAACATGAAGATAGGAATTTATTTTTAATGTATTGTTGAATTCTATTTGCCCTAATTTCTTACCATAAATAGGTTTTCCATTTAGGAAAAGGTTTTGGATTGACTTCCTTTTTCTGATAGAAAAAGGTTTAGGATTATATAAATAGAGGCATGTTCCTTCTAACTTAATCAGCATTCACAATGTAGTCTTAAAGGCTTTGAGAGTTTTGGTTAGAGGGAGAATTTGTGGGTCACAAGCTTGATACGTTATCACTTGTGTGAACCTCCCATGTATTCCGAGTGAATTGGTTGAGATTGTACTCTCATATTTATAATGGATTGCTCATCTCCTTTGTTGACATAGATTGATTGACCCAATCACGTCAAATCTTTGTGTTTTTTGATATATTTCTCATTGTCTTCTTACTCGTAACCTTTCGAGGTTTGCTTTGCTAGCTTCCACAGTTGCACCTACTTATTTTCGATCCTAACATTTTATGGTATAACAAATCCACAATTTCTTCAATTCAAACCTTCAGCGTCTCAAATAATGAGCAAAGCTTAATATTCTCAAATAACAAATGAAAACAAAAACTCCCAAAATCTCAATATAACGAACTCTTATCTTCAAATTTAGAATCATGATCAAATGAAACTGAGTTCCCTATTGAATTTTAATTAGTGTCAAGGCATCTAAAGGTAGAACATGCAAGTAAGAAAATTCACAATAAACTAATAAGAAATCAGAAAATCTCCAAAGCTTTGGATTCAAAATTTGAAACAGAAACTACGTCCCCACAGATGAAAACTAGGAAAGAGATGAGAAAAATAAGACAACAAAAATCTTTCAAAGAATAAAATCAGAAAATTTACTTTTCACCTTTAGAATTGGAAAATAGTAATTGAAAAAGCAATTGATTTCACTTTATGTTCACACGTGGAGACTAACGTCCTTCCAAGTGTTTTATGGCAAATGAAAGTGGGACAACAACACTCTACATATTTGACGGATTGTACAGGTGTCTCACAATGGTGTTGTACATTCCATGAACTTAGTGTACAATTTAAACAGCTTTAAGTACAATAATATAGTGCTGCGTCCGTAATATATGTATATCAAATATTTATTATTAACTATTCCTCTGCTCCTATTTACTTTTTTTAATTTTTCTAAATTTGATTTCTTCTTTTACTTGTTATTTTTTATCAATTAAGAAAAAATAATTTTAACTTTTTATTATACGCTTAATTTATTACTCTTTTCATTTCAAAAGAATGATCCTATTTCTTTTTCTTTTTTAACAACACTTTAACTTTAACTTTCCGCATGTTTAAGACCACAAGATTAAAGGATATTTTGATATATTTTGACATAATTTTAATTTAGAACCACAAAATTAAAATATTTCTTTCTTTTCTTAAACTATGTTCCACATCAAACGGAGTCATTTTTTTTAAAACAGAGAGTAACATTTTTTTTGAAAAATGTATGAATAAATATGTTTGGCACCCTATCAACAAATAGGGATAAAATGATAAACTCAAATACAAATTATTACTTTTTTTAATAAATACATTAAGTCAAAATTTAACAAGTAAAAAACAATAAAAGGAATATTAAGATTAAAAGAAAAAATCTAGACAATAGTATAAAAGGTTTTTCTCAAAATATAAAGTTATGTTTTCTCGACACACATAACATCAATCAAATGAATTAAAAACTCTAATGAGTATTGCATTTTAATTTTTTTACAAGAAGAGAAACCTCCAACTTGCTACTAATTAATTACCCCAATCATAAGCTTTGTACGTGGAAAGAACTCCACTTATTTTATCAAAGTATCCCAAATAAAAACACTATCAAAGTATCCCAAATAAAAACTATCTGTTTAACCACCCATGCACATGTAGTTGAGTAAGCTGCAACTTTTCCATGAAGGATACAATTTTGAAGGTCGTTAAACACGTCAAATACACAACTGTTTGAATTCCACCTGAAATAACAAAAATATAAAGTATGAACCAATAAATCCTCACAAAATGACCAAGTGAAGTTTCGGGTACTAGATAGAAACTGATCTCCAAAGTGATAATCTTTTGAAGCACAATGAATTTTCAGTTTAGGTGAATCAGAAGGAAGATCGTCGATGATTTGTACGTGATAAGATCAAAGGGAAACACAAATAATAACAACAAGAGGATGATCCTGATAAAGCTGGGGTAACCCATTTTTAGAAAACATAATGTTGGAAATTAAAAAGTGATGCAAATTTTGCTTCATATCTTAGGAACAAAATCATAAATTTGAATTCCAGAAATTATAAAATTTCTTAAAAAGCTTCTAGTGTTTTTTTTTCTATATTTATCGTTGCGTTGAATTATTAATTGACTTGACTCATTCATTTTTTTGTTTTTTAATTATTATGTTACAATACATTTTTACTTGTACCCAAAAAATAATAATGTACAACTGATTACTTTCTTATGTTAATACCCTTCAATAATTACCTAAATGCAATTATTTCTCTTTACTCGTTCTGACTTCAGCATGATGTCATCACTCCCTTTTTTTAGAGGGTGGTGGGGTGTGTGTGTTGGAGAACTGAACTTTTCCTTTCATGCAAAATGTTGCTTTCTTCGTTTTTGATCTTTTTAAATAACATTCAAAATTAAGTATTGTAATTAACTTTCTTTCGACCGTAGTAGAAGTATGAGTGTATTTAGTGGAATAAACATGTCTGTTTTTGGGGATTAATTTTATCTATTAAGGACATTTTGGTCCCCTCCATTTCATTCCACGTGGATGTGTTGTACGTGCCTATTGCCACCTTAGTCTCATGCCTATCCCCTCCATTTCCTTTTCAATTCTCATATAGCCAAAAAAAGGAAATTGGTTCTTCAGAAGCTGCTCTTTTCAATTTGATGGAATATGTGCCTTCACTTAACAAGTAATGGACCAGGTCCCTTACTACACTCCAGAAAATTACCAGAAAGTTAAATGCAGTAAAATCAACACAATGATTTTACGTGGAAACCTCCTTGCTTAAGGGAGTAAAACCACGACCTGTTCCACAGGATTTTCAATCGTTTTCACTAATCTTCAAAAGCAAAAGTAAAATACGATTACAACAAACGTAAGAAAGAGTTATCAATCTTACAGTTAAGCAACAATCCCTATTGCTTAACAAGCCTAAGTAGAAAACTATCTACCCACTAAGCTATCCCACTTGGACAACTTAGACTTTCAACACTACCCACTGATTCCTTTATAGTTTCAGGAATAGTTTACAATATAAGAACAAGAGAATATATTCCTAAACAGCTGCACTAAAAAGCTCCAGAGATTTTTGCTGTTCTTGGAATGATTCTGCCTTTGCTTGGTAGTAGCCTTTGCAAGAGTTCTTGAAAAGTTTTTATCAAGTTGCAAAAACTACCCAAAGTGTTTAGGAAAGTGCCTTTTATATGGGCAAGTCACTTTCCTAAACTTCTTTGCCATTGGCTGGAAGAGTCACACTTTCTGACGCCATCGGGAAGTGTGCACCTACTTTCTGTACCGTCTCCAGCTGGCA
>NC_028646.1:61816366-61847655 GCF_001406875.1 Solanum pennellii
GGAAAGTGTCTTTTGTATTGACAAGTCCCTTTCCTAAACATCTTGCCATTGGTTGGAAAGGTCACACTTTCTGACGCCATCGGGAAGTGTGCACCTACTTTCTGTACTATCTCCAGCTGGCAGTCGACTGGCTCACTCTCAAGAGAGCCTGGTACCTCTACTAGGTCCCTGGGTTTGTTTCATCTGCAATACTTCAAACAAGACACCTGCAATACTCAAGTAGAAAACCCGGTACCTTTATGAGGTCCCTAAGTTTGTCAAATCATCAAAACTACAAATAACACAATTCTCACAAAGGAAAGAAAAACGTATTAACTTTCATCTTTCATTCTTCCATTTTGCTGCTTCAATGTTCCATGCGTTTTTGAACTTTGCTGCACATAAATACTTTTCGGTTTTCGTCTTTCCTAGTGTCGCTTAATTTTCAGGTAATTCGACTTTTCCTTTAGTTTTTGAATTGTTGTTGACTTCTTCTTAGTTTTCGAATTTGCCTTCTTAATTTTGAATTGTTGTGTTTTAAGTGTATGTATTGCGTCGGAAAATCCTTATGGGTGTCTGTTTAATTTCAATTTACGGTGGTTCATAAATTTTTTATACATTAAAAGTTGTATTTAGGTTAAAAGTTTATTATGTTCTTATCCTATGTGAAAATTCAAGAGAAAATATCCATGATTTAGATATGCTATATGGGTGAGATCTTTAGTCATCTTTTCATACAAGTAATCAACTTGCAGGTAGCACTGATTTGGTTGTCCTGAATCAACACTTTGTTTCCCTTCTGCTTTTAGTGTTGATTTTTATGATACTTTATTATATCATTTTGAATTGTTTGATTGAATTTGAAAAAGTTCACCGCCTTCTTAGTAAATAGCACTATCAAGACCGGTTCTTTTGTCTCCTAAACTTCACATATAAGTGAGTAAATGCATTATCTGGTTCTACAACTTTGGTTTCGATTTCTAGTTATTAGACTAATAAATGTAAGAAAATTAATGATTAGACTACAACAACAATAGTAAAATTACTAACTCATTTATTAAAATCAAATTTAATAAAAAAAATTATTTACTTTCTCGGCTTTTTATATTTTTTCTCATTTATTTATTTTCATTTTCCAACTTTTTCTCTATCTATTGATTCCTTTTATTTTTATCATTCAATTTCTTTATTTCGTGTTCTTTTTCTTCTCTCTTTTTTTGATTATTTTTTTCTTCTTTTACTATTCATATTTTTTCTCAATAATATTTTTGTACTTTTCACCACACTTTTTCTTCTTTATTTTCTATATATTATAATTATGATATCATTGAATCTTGCTTCAATGGTTCAGTGAGACATTCATGATAACATCAAAATATATCTACATATTTATGGCATCATTGATGCATGCTTCGATGCTTCAATCCTTTAATGGGACTTTTATGATACAATCACAATATATATTTATAGATTGACATGTTATCATTATGGTTTGTATTCAGTTTGTTATTATATCATAACGTTATCTATATATTGTAATGGTACTATTGATGTTTGCTTCGATCATTCAATAATAGGATGATATCATTGACTGATGATCACTTCTTGATGTAGGAAGTTTTCAATGATACCATCAAAATATATCGTATAACGACATGGTATCATTAAAAATTATTTCATATAATCAGTAGCAATCTTCATATCAATTATGATATCGTCATAGCATATAAATATATTGTTATGATAGCACTTAGGTTAACCTCATTACTTCATTCACAAAATTACTCATGCATTAATGATATCATGATGATATCTTATACTGCAATGATGTCGATAAGGTTTCCTACATCATTTCATGTACAACCAATTAATCTGTAATGATATCAACACATTATGTATGTATGTATGTATGTATGTATATATATATATATATATGTATATATATATATAGACACACACACATACATATAGAATGATATTATATAGAACGATATCATTGAATTATGAGTTACTTCAAGAGAGAAACTCATGATTTCTCAATGATATTAACAAAACATATGATATACTAACATGATATCATTCAAGACTATTTCACGTACGCGCGCACGCACGATATGTTTTGATTATATCATTGAGAAATCATGAGTTTCTCTCTTGAAATAGCTCATAATTCAATGATATCGTTCTATATGTATGTGTGTGTGTCTATATATATATATATATATATATATATATATATAATGTGTTGATATCATTATAGATTAATTGGTTGTACATGAAAGGATGTAGGAAACCTTATCGACATCATTGCAGTATAAGATATCGTCATGATATCATTAATGCATGAGTAATTTTGTGAATGAAATAATGAGGTTAACCTAAGTGCTATGATAACAATATATTTATATGCTATCTATATCTTGTTGGGTTTTATTTGCCCTAAATTTCTTACCATGAATAGGTGTTATGCGGAATTTGAGATAATACGAGAAAATATAAACGCGAAAAACAAGACAACAGATTTACGTGGTTCACCAATAAATTGGCTACGTCCACGGGGAAGAGGGAGAGCAGTTTTATTATGGAGAGGCAAGAACAGAATTACAGAATAGGGTTTGCCATAGCGTCTATATATAGTGCTAAGCTACGCCCTAACAGGCTTGGGCCCAACATACAGAATTGACAGATAATTAAGGGCCCAATACAACAACATTGTATACCGTCCTTTCTGTTTGTAACGGGTCCGATTCAAGGCATTCAACAAATCTCCACCTTGACTTGAATTCTCCGAACAGATTCTTCAGACGCACTATGATAGTGCCAGGCCTCCCCCTCTTCCTCAGAGTTGCCCCGCAGGGCAATTAACAGCTTCTGATGTTGAGCAAGTCCAAACAGTGTTGAAACTTGCTCTGTGGAACCGGCTTTGTGAACATATCAGCAGGATTATCAGCAGTTCCTACTTTCTTCACCTTGATTCTCTTCTCACTTCTCAGAAAATGATACCTTACGTCAATATGCTTGGTTCTCTCATGATGGACTTGATCCTTGGCTAGACAAATTGCGCTCAAACTGTCACAATACACCGTAGCCTGATCATGATGCAGACCAAGATCACTAACCAGCCCTTTCAGCCAAATCCCTTCTTTTGCAGCCTCTGTCAAGGCCATGTACTCCGCTTCCGTAGTAGACAAAGTCACTGTAGGTTGCAAAGTTGCCTTCCAACTGACGACAGATCCTCCAAGGGTAAACACATAGCCAGTCATCGATCTTCTTGTGTCAACATCTCCAGCATAGTCAGAATCAGAATAGCCAGTAACCAAGCACTGAGTATCACCTCCATAAATGAGACCAACGTCAGATGTACCTCTAAGGTACCGGAAAATTCTCTTCACAGCCTGCCAATGTTCTCTCCCTGGTTGTCCCATGAATCTGCTCACTACACTGACTGCATGTGCTAAATCTGGCCTTGTACAGACCATAGCATACATCAAACTTCCTACGGCACTGGCATAAGGGACTCGTGACATATACTCCTTCTCTTCTTCTGACTGTGGAGCGAACATGGCAGTGAGATGGATATTGGCAGCACTGGGGGTATCAATAGGCTTAGATGAAGACATGCCAAACCTCGCCAAGACCTTCTGAATGTAGCTTCTCTGTGACAAGAAAAGTTTCCTTCTCTCTCTGTCTCTAATGATCTCCATCCCTAGAATCTTCCGAGCGGCTCCCAGATCCTTCATCTCAAACTCAGCACTAAGTAAACCCTTCAGCTTCTGAATGTCATACTTCTTCTTTGCAGCTATCAGCATATCATCTACATAAAGCACCAGATAGATGAATGAATCATCCTTGAGCCTATTGTAGTAGACACAACAATCATATGAGCTCCGAGTATAGCCCAACTTCACCATATAGCTGTCAAACCTTTTGTACCACTGCCTTGGAGACTGCTTAAGTCCATATAAGGACTTCTTCAACTTGCAGACGTGATTTTCCTTCCCTGGAACTTGGAAACCATCCGGCTGAGTCATGTATATCTCTTCCTCCAACTCTCCATGTAGAAACGCTGTCTTCACATCAAGTTGTTCAAGCTCCAGATTCTGATGTGTAACTATCGCTAGTAACACTCGGATGGAAGTATGTCTGACCACTGGTGAGAAGATCTCATTGTAGTCCACTCCCTCTCTTTGGTTGAAACCTCTGGCAACAACCCTGGCTTTATACTTGACTCCTTCTGCTGGTGATATCCCTTCCTTCTTCTTGAAAACCCATTTGCAAGTAATAATCTTTCTCCCCGAAGGCTGTATGACCAGATCCCATGTCTGATTCTTGTGTAGGGACTCCATCTCATCTCCCATAGCGGCAAACCATTTTTCAGAATCAGAACTTAAAATGGCTTCTTTGTAAGTAGACGGCTCAGATGTATCTACCTCTTCAGCAACCTGCAGTGCATAACCCACCATGTCCTCAAAACCATACCTCGTAGGTGGCCGAACTCCAACCCTCCTTGGCCGATCTTGAGCTATACTCCGATGGATATCTGATGGCATAGATTCTGGAATATCTGTTTCTGTCTGTGGCTCTTGATCCTCCTCTTCAGGTTCTTTCAAATCGCTCTCGTTCTGAATGACTTGAAACTCCACCTGTTTATCAAGACTCCCAGTTTCTGACGTAGTTGTAGGCTTCACAATGGTTCTAAGCAGAGAACTTTCATCAAAGACAACGTTCCTGCTCATAATAACCCTCTTTTCTGCTGGAGACCAGATTCTGAAACCTTTCACTCCATCTCCGTAGCCCACAAATACTCCCTTTTTAGCTCTTGGTTCTAACTTACCTTCACTGACGTGATAGTAAGCCGTACAACCAAAAGCTTTCAGATTTGAATAATCAGCAACTTTTCCTGACCACATCTCCATAGGTGTTTTGCACTGTATGCCTGTATGTGGTCCGCGGTTAATCAAGTAGCAAGCTGTACTAACCGCTTCTGCCCAGAATCTTCTATCTAGCCCAGCATTAGAGAGCATGCACCTTGCTCTCTCCAGAAGTGTTTGATTCATCCGCTCAGCTACACCGTTCTGCTGTGGTGTATTTCTGACTGTACGATGTCGAGCAATCCCTTCATCCTTACAGAATTGATCAAATTCAGACCAGCAGAATTCCAGCCCATTATCAGTTCGCAACCTCTTGATCTTCTTCCCTGTTTGATTTTCCATCAAAATTTTCCACTCCTTGAACTTCTGGAAAGCTTCACTTTTATGCTTCATCATGTACACCCAAGTCATCCTTGAGTAGTCATCAATCATGGACACAAAAAATCTGCAGCCTCCCAAAGACTCAACACGGCATGGACCCCAGCAATCAGAATGGATATAATCAAGAGTGCCTTTTGTTCTGTGAATGGCTTTTGGAAACTTGTTGCGATGTAGTTTTCCAAAGACACAATGTTCACAAAACTCTAGGCTTTTAACCTTATGACCAGCAAGAAGATCCTCCTTTGACAGAATTTGCATCCCTCTTTCACCCATATGACCAAGTCTCATGTGCCATAACTTAGTCATATCCTCCTGGTGAACTTCTGACGATGCAACATGGGCTGAACCTGTAACCGTGGAACCTTGTAGAAAATACAAAGTACCACGCATGACACCTTTCAGAATCAGATTTGAACCCTTCCAGACCCGCAAGACTCCATCTTTTCCCGACCAGCTGAATCCCTTGCTGTCCAAAGAACTGAGAGATATCAGATTTTTCGTCATCAATGGAACGTGCCTGACCTCGTTCAATGTGCAGAAGCTACCGTCATGTGTCCTTATCTTGATCGAGCCTGTCCCAACCACCTTGCAGACAGAACTGTTGGCCATCGAGATGCTGCCTCCGTCTATCTGCTCATAAGTCGTGAACCACTCTCTCCTAGGACAGATGTGATAGGATGCCCCAGAATCGAGAACCCACACATCTGAATGATGAGTGTGCTCATCCGCAACTAGGGCAATGTCTTCTTCAGAATTGGTGTCTTCTTCAGCAACAGCAGCAGAAACTGATTGTTTTTCCGATTGCTTCTTCTTCTTCGGACAATCAAATTTCCAATGTCCCTTCTCCTTGCAGTAATTACAAACATCATCTGGCTTTGCACCCTTCGACATCGGCTTATTTTTCTTTCCGCCGTTTTTCCTTCCCTTTCCGCTACTGGTGAACAGACCGGAAGGCTGTATGTCCGTACTTGTGCCGTTAGCCTTATGCCGTAATTCCCTGCTATGAAGGGCCGATCTGACTTCTTCCAGCGACACAGTATCTTTCCCAACAATGAACGATTGAACAAAATTCTCAAACGACATTGGGAGAGATACTAACAGAATTAGGGCAGCATCTTCATCCTCGATCTTCACATCGATATTACGCAATTCTAATAACAAAGTATTCAATTGCTCTAAATGTTCCCTGAGTTGTGTACCTTCAGCCATTCGTAAACCGAATAGACGTTGTTTCAGAAGCAGCTTGTTGGTTAGAGATTTTGTCATGTACAAACTCTCCAGCTTCAACCACAGACCAGCAGCAGTCTCTTCATCCGAGACTTCCGTGATGACGTCATCCGCGAGACACAGCATGATCGTCGAATGCGCCTTTTCCTCCAGAATCGCCATCTCAGGAGTAACGACGGCGTTCTTGTCTTTCGACAACGGCGCCCAGAATCCTTGTTGTTTCAACAAAGCCCGCATCTTGATCTGCCATAAACTGAAACTGTTCCTCCCTGTGAATTTGTCGATTTTCACGTTCAAAGCAGACATCTCGAATTCTTCAAGAACACCTGATTAACCGAGAGGCTCTGATACCAATTTGTTATGCGGAATTTGAGATAATACGAGAAAATATAAACGCGAAAAACAAGACAACAGATTTACGTGGTTCACCAATAAATTGGCTACGTCCACGGGGAAGAGGGAGAGCAGTTTTATTATGGAGAGGCAAGAACAGAATTACAGAATAGGGTTTGCCATAGCGTCTATATATAGTGCTAAGCTACGCCCTAACAGGCTTGGGCCCAATTAGTTTGTAACGGGTCCGATTCAAGGCATTCAACAATAGGTTTTCCTTTTAGGAAAAGGTTTTGGACTAACTAATCATTTTCTTGTAGGAAAAGGTTTAGGACTCTATAAATAGAGGAATGTTCTTCTAACTTAATCAGCATTCACAATGTAGTCTTAAGGGATTTGAGAGTTGTGGTTAGAGGGAGAATTTGTGGGTCACAAGCTTGATACGTTATCACTTGTGTGAACCTCCCATGTATTCCGAGGGATTTGGTTGAGGTTGTTTCCCTCTGTATTTTGTACTCTCATATTTATAGTGGATTGCTCATCTCCTTTGTGGACGTAGGTCGATTGACCGAACCACGTTAAATCTTTGTGTCTTTTGGTATATTTCTCGTTGTCTTCTTACTCGTGGTCTTTCGAGGTTTGCTTTGCTAGCTTCCGCGTTTACACCTGCTTATTTTCGGTCCTAACATATCTATCTATCTATCTATCTATCTATCTATATATGTATCTATCTTTTTTTTAAGGTTTGGTTGGTTAAGATTTCTTTTAATTCCTCTGTATAACATGATTTATTTCAAGATTCCTTTGATTCACAAAACAGATGTTGGTGTCATTTTGATTTTTAAATATGACTTCATATAGAAGTTCCTTTACATTATGTGCCTTACATTGATTATTTGAGATGTGCCATATAGTATTGAATGTTTTCTGCTCGTCTCTTTGTAAAGCTTCTTGTAGTAGTCTTTTTCTCTAGCTGTCTTTTATATCCTTCGCCTTAAAGAATAGTTTGAGTTTGGATATATATATCTAGCCTTCTTTGCTTTGAAAATCTGTCCTAGTCACCACAATATCAAATTTGAGAAACTATGAACTGTTATTTTGGTTGGTACGGTAATAAGTTAACTCACTGTGTTTCCTTTGGAATCCTTTCGAACTTGAGGATTTGTTGTCAATAAATTCAAGCGTCATATTATGCATATATATTGATCTGAAATAGAGGACACATTGTATTTTTTAGATTTGCTATTTGTCTGTAATGCCTAATATGATTTCTGATGCATTGTTAAAGTTTTATATGAATAGATGCTTTAAATTTTGCACCTTCATAGTCATCGCTAGGTATATTATTCATGCTTCGCATGAATTGAACTATGTTATTAAGCTTACATGGATCATTCGGTAATATTGGATATTTGATATATAAATTACATTATCAAATGACGTTCAGACAAGAACATAATTAACTAACTCAAATGGAGGACCTTCGACTCCTTTCTTGTGATCCTAAAGTTGTTAGTATCATTAATGTTTTCTCCACCGTCTCAAAATAGTTATTGTTATTGCTTAAGTTTCATATCACCAGCAATATTATGCAGTTACAAAGAATTAAAGTTATTATCAACCAAGCAGTAGGCGACATCATTCATAACTGAAAAATTAAAATTTGTACACATAACATATTAAAATCTCAAAGAATAATTTCTGGATTATTTGAAATCACAAATATCCACAAATAATAATAAATACAACTTTACTTTCGTAACAATCAAGAAAATGCATGTTGCTTAACATATTTTTCAAAAAGAATGTTTGTTGGTGTGTATTTAAGTTTACAGTTCACAAATTTAATTGAAAGAAGCCAAAATAAAGAGTTATTACTTCTTTATAAAAAAAACCTTTATGAAAAGAAAGAGTTATCACTATGAAAAAAATGATCTTTAGCGACAATTATAAATTTTCCTAAAAACAGTCCATAGCAACACTAAATATAATGATAATTAATCAATGCAGATAAAGGATCTAGCACTCTTCGTTAATGTTCATAATCATTGTCAATAAAACATATTTTTGTTATAGTGTATTTTGGACATTTTTTAGTTTCAAGAAAACTTGATCTGTTACTATCCCTAAGAAGAAGAGATGAAGAAATACGACAAATTTGTTAGCTTGCAAAAAAATAAGTAAACTAATTGTCTCTATACTAATATTTTAGGAAAGGTGTTGTCGCGCAGCATTTTCTCGTGAAAATGGATTTTGTGCACGACTTAACAACTCTTTTGGGATTTTGGATTTTGAAGAGTCGCCACCTAACGAATTAAGGCGCGTTAGGGTACCTATCTGACCTAACTAATTTTAACTAAGGTCAACGAGCCAGAGATCAGGGTAAGGATTCAAATTACCTCGAGGGAAGGGTGTTAGACATTTCTCGAGGTCCACAAATGCGGGTTTTGGTCGTATCTCATGCATTTTATGTGGGGGTTACAAGTAGCAATCAAGGTCACTTAATTATTATTTATTAATATGCTTTCTAGGTGATAAGAATATTGAACGATTAAATTTATTTTATTATTTTAATTAATTAGCTAAGCATGCAAGACTTAATATTAAACAATTAAAATAGCATCCTTATCTTAATTAATTATTTAGGCATACAAGACTAAATGATTAATTATCAAACAATTGAGAAATAAATTTATTATTTTAATTAATTATTTAAGCAAGCAAAACTAAGTGAAAAAAATAAATAAAATATTAAATAAAAATTTAAAAATAAGTGAGGGGATAGAAAAGAGAAATAAATAAGCAAATAATTTTATATTTTATTTTAAGCTACCCCGAATATAATTAAACTAACAAATAAAGGAATAAAGGGAAGGGAGACTCCAAGAGAGACTATTTGGATCAACACTCGAATTTCTTTTATTTTTCAATAGGCTGCTTGTTGTATAGGGATAAACAAAATCAAGGTTTGTCTTTCAAGCCTGAATCGATGTCATCATCTCCATAGGACCAACTACCTCTACGCCACCACCGCATGCATTTCGTACATATAAGGTGCCTAATCGTCCTAACTTAATGTTCAAGAGGTATTGGACTCTTAATAGGGTGGGTTTAGACAAAATAAAATATAAATTCTTCCTAGACACCAAGTCAAACAAACAAGACAAATAAGATGGTCATTTTAGCACGATAGATTTTAATTTGGCCTCTAAATTTAATTAGACATACTTTACAAACAACAAATAATTGTGAAAGATCTCATGCTAAGTGTGTGAGCATACAAAGTTGTAATAACAAAATAAAGATTATTTATGAGGGCAAAATATGACATGGATATAGATGTTAATGTTGAACTAATTTTAAAGTGAGCAATGATTAGTGATATAACAACTTTTTATTTGATTTTCATGTATAGCAGAGGATGTGATCACATGTGCACATATATTTTAAAGTAATAGAAATATTTAATTACTAATGCAAAGATAACTTAGGGCAACAAATTTTATTTATTTAGCAGAAAATTTATTTTAAGAATAACAATAGATTTCACATTAATGCAGAAAAATTATTCTAAGTAAGTGACTAGTTTGTTTTAATGCATAAAATTGTTTTTTAGAACATTGACATATTTACAGATTGATTGTTTTAAAAAAAGATATTTCTATGCAGAAATTAGAAAGCAGTACATATAATGCAGTAATGTTTTTTAGACTGTTATTTTTTATTATATGTAGAAAATAATTATTAAAACAGTAGCAAATTTTTATTTAATGCAGAAAGTTATTTAAGAGGTAGTTGTTGTAGCTGTTTTATTAGATGCAATAAATAAATAGGGTACATTTGTTTGAAATGACAGAAAATATACACAACGAATTTTACTTCAATTGTTAAAATTTACAAGAGTCTATTAACATGATTTCTAGTTGTTTAACATAATAGAAAAAATGACAAAGTAAAAAACAATTCAATTATTGACATGCTAAAAATTCCTATAAACATGATTTCTAAGTGATTTAATAATCAACTCATTTAAATAAAACCTATAGGCATGATTTCTAACTTTAAATGACATATAAATGCATAAATTTCATAGACATGATTTAATCGATGAGTGACTTTTGTACAAAAAGCACATTAATTGCTTACTTAACATTTTAGCGAATTAATCATAACTTATTATTTAATACGTCAATTTGGATAAAATTAACTTTAAACATTAATTGAGCAAAATTAATTAAATGATTGAGCAAAGATGATTTATTTTATTTTTTATTTTTTATAGTTAGAACTAAAATTACTTTATCACATAAAAATTTATCAAACAAATTACGAACCTATAGGCATGCTTTCTAACACAAATAAGTTTGCAAAGACATGATTAACACATGAATCCCCCTCCCCTTTAGACGATCCCTCAAGTTCATTTCATATACATAGAGTTAAAGAGTTGTACAAACATTACAAGCAAAAATAAAGAACAAATAAACATATATATACAATTAAAATGAACGAGGCTTCGTCCACATTTTCTTCTATGCCAATCTTCAACATCTTGAACTCTAAGTTCAAAACCTGCTAGAAGAGGTAATGTAACACATACTCGTAATAATAGATTACTCTTATATAGATGTAAATAACACACAAAAAGAGATAATGAATAACCATAATTATACTATCACACGTAAAAAAATAATGAAACTAACTTGGATGCTTTCTTGTTGTTTTAATTTTCAACACACAAATATTTATAATTATGCAAATCAAATCTAAACTAATAAAGAGCTGACCAATTATGCAGAAAAGATTATAAATAATATAGACAGGCAATCCGAACATAGCAAAGTAGCAAAAATTACTTGAATGCTTATCAAAATCTTATTTTATTTTTAAGAGTAGAGCAATATTTTGAGTATTCAAGTATGAGCAAATGAGAGAATGAGAGAGAGTTAAGAATGAGGTATTAAAAGAATGAGTGAATGATGAGTTGAGAGAATAAATGTGTGTGTATGAGCAATGGGAGAATGAGAGAACTTGTAGCAAGAGTTAGTTTTGAGTTTCAAGATATGAAATTGTGAGAAAAAACTTGTTAGAGAGTCAATGTGAGTGAATGAACAAATGAGAGAGGGTCTACTTATATAGTAGGAGAAGGGCACATATTAAGGAAGAATAATATTTTAGGGGATCAATTAATATATTAATTTCCTTATTTAAAGAGAGCCAAATCAGAAATTTTAAAAATATATCGTTACCAAAATATAAACAATTAATAAATAAAAATTAGGAATAATAATAATATTCTTCCTTAAATAAAGTAAAGCCAAACCAATTTTTTTTAAAAAAAATTACTTATTTGAGGAATATAAGAAGGAAGAGCTAAATCAGATTTATTATAAATTATTTTATCATATAAAAACAAATAAGAAAATTAGACAGTTTACAAATAAGGAAAAAGATATCAGAAAACATAATTTCCCCTATTTCAAAATGAGCCCAAATCAAATTTGAAAAAAAGGAGAGAACTAATTTAGCTCAATCATGACATATTCAAATTACAAGCAAGAAGTAAAGAATACGATCTGTTAACCTTTGATCAAATCAGTCAATGCTTACAAATATATAACTAACAAGAATGTATATCACTAGATATAATCGAAGATGATAATGGTATGTAAAATCGATTCAACATAATGGATATAATCACACCTCAAGCCGGTAAAATATAATCACTACAATTTATCATGTATACAAAGACAACACAGAATCAGATATATTTATGATCAAATTGATCATATATAATAAAGGAATAAAAGTATGCAATGATCAGTAAACAAATCATACCCGAAAAAATGATTTTTTAATATACGTTATTACCGTTTCTCTTTTAACGAGATCAAAGCTCAACACAAATTTGGGATCAGCAAGTATGGGCAGTAGTACGCTTTAAATAAGATTGACAAACTACAGTTGATAAAATATATCACAAATCATAGAAAAATAGATAACAGTTAAACAAAGAACGAAACTAGACGGATTTGTTGGGAACTGTCTAGTATGAAAACTCCAGGATTCCACGTGAAGCTGATGTCTATTGTTGTTGTCGGAGCTGCAGGTTCTTGCTGCTGCTGCTGCTGCACCTTGTCCTGCAAAATAGAAGCGAAAAAAGGGAAAAAGAAGAGGAAGGGAGAGAGGAACGAGGGGCCGACCGATAAGAAAGGGCGATGCGGAGCTCGTTGATCGGAGTCGCCCGCTGCTCCTGCAAAAATGGAGAGAAAGAAGGGGAAGAAAATGAGAAGGGAAGAAAGAAGAGAGGAGGGGGAAACAAAGGAGAAGGGAGAGAAGGAACGACGGGAAGGGGAGGAAGGGAGAGAGAAGAGCAGCGGCGCTGCTTGGTGTTTCTGTCCGGCTGCGTCCCTCACCGGAAAAAATAGAGGAGCGGGTGAGAGGGGCGGCAGCTGGAGAGGAAGGGGGAAGAGGATGAATGCTTTTTTAGGTTTGGTCTTTTAGGATATTAGAATTTAGGAAGAATAGGAGGTTAAATCTTGGCCGTAGGATTAGTTTAGATGAGCGACTAGGATTTGATCTGGAACTTAACTAAAAGATAGACGATTGAGCTTAAAACATGAAGACTTAAAATCAAATTGGATTGAATATAGAATGATCAAAATTGCAATGAAATTGGCTAGAATTGAAATGCAAGAGGGCTATGATTGAAATAAAATTGGGATCAGATAGGCTAAAATCTAAATAAATTGAAATAAAATAGGTTAATTTTTAAATAATTTTAAGGAAAATTTAAGAATTGCTATTTAATTAAAATACTACATATATTAAAAGATATATATATATATATATATATATATATATATTTTATATAATCTAAATTTTAAAACATTTAAAATTAATTAATAATTTTTAAAATATTTTAATAATATTTCCAATACTTTTATTAAAGTAAGCAACTAAAATATATAATTTCCATGCTAAATCGATTAAAATTCTTAACTTACATAAAATTTAAAATACATATTTAATCGAATAGTATTCCTAAAAATGGTTAAAGGTCGGTCGAAATTGAGTGTTAACAACTGCCCCTTGATTGATTGAGAATGAAGAATGAATTGTCAGGAAACCAACGTTGACTTAGTAGCCGATTTGTCCGACAGACGAGAGATGTCGATGGAATCAATTGAAACGATGTAGAGTTGAAAAAAGAATACGACCGAGACTTGGTATTAAGCTGCCTACATATCTCTGGTTATACGAGAATCAGGTCATGTGTAGTGCTGGATTCAAGAGCAAATGAAACTCTTGAAAATTGAAAGAGTGGTTAGATATTCGAAAGGCACAATATCGGCTTGAATTGATAAGATTAGAGTAGCAATAAGAGAGGGATGAAGAAGCGAGAAAATCATGATAGAGTGAGGTTTTCAGCTTTGAGCAAAGTTCGGACCAAAAAAAGTGATATGAGTAGCGAAGAATTGATAGGGACCTTATGGCAATAAATGTACGTATGATAATCGTAACTGAGGGGACGATTGATCACCTGCAAATTCTAGTATGAATAGATAAAATGTTAGCTTAAATACAAAAAGTATGATAAAATAGAGTTCTAAAAAAATGACGAGAAGAGATAAGAAGCGTATCTTTTTTGAGATGTAGTGCAAACCTTGCTAGACTTTTGCTTAATTTCTTGAAGAATTGAAACAATGTCAACTTCCAATAAATCTGATAGTATAGAGATACTAAAATAGAGACGAAAATGTCTTGTTTTAAAGTGGATGGACGTAAGCATCTTGTTGTAAGGCAGAAGGCACACGAACCTAAATGTCGTATTGTAAGATGGACGGGCCTAAATGTCGTATTGTAAGGCAGACGAGCTTAAACATCCGATTGTAAGGCGGAAGAACCTAAACATCATATTGTAAGGTGAAGAGCCTAAACATCATATTGTAAGGTGGAAGAGCCTAAATTTCCTATTGTAAGGCGGACGAGCCTAAATATCGTATTGTAAGACACACAAACCTAAATATCTTATTGTAAGGCGGAAGAGCCTAATATCCTATTGTAAGGCGAAATAGCCGAAACATCCTATTGTAAGGTGAAAGAGCCTAAATGTCGTATTGTAAGGCAGACGAGCCTAAATATCCTATTGTAAGACAGACGAGCCTAAGTATTCTATTGTAAGGCGGAAGAGCCTATACATCCTATTATAATAAGGCGGGAGAGCCTAAATATATATTGAGTCAGTTATAG
Organism: Solanum pennellii; assembly: GCF_001406875.1. Lineage (NCBI taxonomy): Eukaryota > Viridiplantae > Streptophyta > Magnoliopsida > Solanales > Solanaceae > Solanum > Solanum pennellii. Next base: position 61,831,411 of record NC_028646.1, read on the forward strand.
AAGAAATTTCTTCAAAAATAATCTGAGTATAGGATGACTTAAATAGTAGCTCCTTGTATCAAATTTGACAGTACGATCATATATAATTTATTCCTGCATCCAGAGAAAAATCATAAATTCAAAAGCGAGAAATGGTCATACCTGTGCTTTTTTTGCCTTTAGAATCGCACTCCATTGTGATGAAATTTTTGGGAATTTCCCGAAAGTTTCTGCCCCAGTTTAGAGTATAAGATATATACTCACTTTGTTAGATATTTGCATAAAATTTTTGTGGTTTCCTCAAAAATTCTACCCCAGTTTATTTGTGGGAGTTTTGCGATCCTGTTTTACTCAAAGAAAATTATCAGTTCCAAAAGAAAGTGATTGTCTTGTATTCGGATATTAAAACTCGACTTCGAATCCAAGTGTCAATCATGTTTATGGTCGGTCAATATCCTAGATTTGCATTGGAAATGAGTGTTTTCAATGACTATGGGGAAGAAGAAAAATTTATTTGATAGTGACCGCGGACCTGTCAAAGGGTTGCCTACGTGTTCAAAAGGAAATCAGGTCAAACGTAGTTCATAATTACAAGGAAAATTAAAGGAATGAGGAAGGCTTTGGGCATAAGGTCTAAGAATAATAAAGCCAACTTTGTTCATAAGTCTTGTCCTTATCAATTTTTCTGATGTGATTTACGCTTCCTTGTCAAGTGGCTAGCTTACATCTTGGTAGGATCTCCTTGAACGATGAATGCATTCGTTATAGAAGGATTGCAATTGTTGTTTTGTGGTCCTTGTTTCACTATAATTTTTTCTTTTTCAATCATATTTTGAATCTTATTTCTGAATGCTGCACATTCCTCGGTGTCATGACCTTGAATGTTTGAATGATACGCACAATTCTTGGATAGATCAAAGTTTGAAGAAGAGTGCTTAGGAATCCATCCATTCCTTGGTCTTAAAAGTCCTTAGCCCATAATCTCTAGAAAATGTCGGTCAAAGTCTCTTCTAAGGGAATGAAGATACAAGGTTTCCTTACTTTATGTTGAGATATATGCAGGTTGGAAGGCTAAAAAATAGCATGAATTTTCTCAATATTTTGATTTCTTTGTTTCGAAGGTACATAGGTTGATGCATCTTCGTTCCTTTCATCTAATAAATTTTTCAGGACTTAAAGAGGAGTTTGTGTATTAAAATTCTTCCAGATTGAATGTCATATTCTAACTCATTTCCAATTCGAATTAGACTGTCGGAACTTTGAATACCAGCTAAGAACAGGGTTTCATAGTATATACCCTCAAGTGACCTGATGAGAGTTTGGACCAACTCCTCTTCATGCGGTAAGTGACGTATCTTGGAAGCTTCCATTCTCCACCTTATGACATATTCCTCAAAAGATTCATGACTTAATTCCTTCACTTTGTGCAAATTGAACAGTGTAGGGTGAACCTGCTTATTAAACTTGTATTGTTCCTCAAAGTCTCGAGCCATGTCTTTTCATGCGAGCCATTTGTCAAAGTCTTTTTTGACGTACCAAGTGAAGGCTATTCCTGATAAGCTTTGAATAAATAACCTCATTAGGAGAGTTCATTGTTTTCTAAGCCAACTAGCCTGCTACAAAAATCTTTGAGATGTACCATTGGATCCCCACGTCCGTCGAACATGTTGAATTTTGAAATTTTAAATTCCGATGGCAATTCAACTCCTGGGTGTAAACATAATTTTTTATACCTCAAGTCATGAGTAAGAATTGAGTTTAGTCCTCCATTCACCTTTTTCTCCAAGTCATGCATTTTCGCTGCAGTGCATCTAGCTTAGACTTCTCTATTTTGTCACCTATTTCCTTATATTGTAAAGCATCAAAGTTGAGGCGTGTCAGAAATTTTTGTTAAGAGAGGGTGTGAGTATGAATAGGATGAGGAGATATGATCCAAAAAGTACTTTGTGTTAGACGAGAAGAGGGGTGATTTTTTTAAAAGTTGAACATATTTGTCCTATTACAGATTCTTAGTCGAGCTAAAGTCCAAATACTAGACAACCTTTAAGCAAACAGAGTAAATTAAACGCAAGCACAAAATATTATACAGTAAGCGAGAATTATAATCTCAAATGAATGACGCAATACCCTCATAGTGGGACAATTATAATAGTTAAGAGAATAAGATCACATAATTGATTTAAGTGATGCTTCGTCAATTTGAAATTTCGAGTCAAAGAAAGTTTTTAACTTTAATTCGACATAATAAGATGATCAAATTGACACATAATATGCATTGTGTCTAAAGACTATTGGGGCCTTTAAAAGATGGGTGACTACTAATTATGCGGATTCACACAAGGGGTCAAACCACCTAAGGTTTATGCAGCATGTATGCCCGAACTAGAACTTCTAAGAGTCAGCTTGACATGGACTTAAAAGGGATTCTATGCGAGAGACTCGTGATATACGCAGTAATAAAACTATTTGTTATGTTCACGCATATGTCGACTCTCTATAATGGGTATTTGAAGTAAATTGGAGTAGTTGTAGGTGCAAAGGCACCACATCACGAAAATAAAATAAAAAAATAAAGATGGTCCAATTGGGGAAAGTATAAACGAGATGCTAGTTATCAAAGCGGTAAACACTTAGCATTTAGATTGAAAAGCGGTAACATATAGGCAGTTTATAAAACAATAAATAATTAAATAAGCATAAATAATTAAAGGAAAGTAACACATGTAGACATATTAAAAATCATGCAAATAAGAAAAGAGGGTATGAGATTAAACATGTAAGTAAACAAATAAGGGGAAAAAGAAAAGGCGAAACATGATACTAAAAAAACTAGAAAGAGGGAATGGGTAAAACTTGGAAAGAAAACAGTAAATAAAAAAAAATAAAAAAACCAAACAAGGTAAACACCTAACAAATAATGAAATGAACAAAATAAAGTAACCCCACATAAATGCACGAAACATATAATGATAAGAACCTAATATTTCCAGTGGAGTCGCCATTTTGTCGCGCCCCATTTTCACGTGAAAACCGATTTTGTGCACGACCTAACAATTCTTTTGGGATTTGGATTTTGAGGAGTCTCACCCTAACGAAATATACCGCGTTAGGCACCTATCTGATTTAACTAAGGTCAACAAGCCAGAGAAGGGTAAGGGTTCAAATTACCTCAAGGGGAAGGTGTTAGCCATCCCTCGAGGTCCACAAATGTGGTCCCGGTCGTATCTCATGCATTTATGTGGGGTTTAGAAGTAGCAGTCAATGTCACTTTATTATTATTTATTAATATGCTTGCTAGGTGATAAGAATATTGAACGATTACATCTATTTTATTATTTTAATTAATTAGCTAAGCATGCGAAGCTATGTGATAATATTATATTGAACAATTAAAATAGCATTCCTATTTTAATTAATTATTTAGGCATACGAGACTAAGTGATCAAATATCAAATAATTGAGAAATAAATTTATTATTTTAATTAATTATTTAAGCATGCAAAACTAAGTGATAACAATAAATAAAATATTAAATAAAAATATAAAGATAAGCGAGGGGATAGAAAATAGACAAATAAATAAGCAAATAATTTTATATTTTATTTTAAGACACCTCGAATATAACCAAACAAACAAAAAAAGGAATAAAGAGAAGGGAGACTCTAAGAGAGACTTTTTGGATCAGCACTCGACTTTCTTTTATTTTTCGATAGGCTGCCGTATAGGGACAGACAAAATCAAGATTTTTCTTTCAAGCCTGATTCGATGTCATCATCTCCATAGGGCCAATTACCCATACCCTACCACCGCATGCATTTCGTATCTATAAGGTGTCTAATCATCCGAACTTAATGTCCAAAAGGCATTGGACTCTTAATATGGTGGGTTTAGACAAAATAAAATATAAGGTCCTCCTAGACACCAAGTCAAACAAACAAGACAAATAAGATGGTTATTTTAGCACGATAAGTTTTAATTGGCCTCTAAATTTTAATTAGACATACTTTACAAACAACAAATAATTGTGAAAGGTCTCATGCTAAGTGTGTGAGCATACAAAGTTATAATAACAAAACAAAGATTAATTATGAGGACAAAATATGACATGGATGTAGATTTTAATGTTGAACTAATTTTAAAGTGAGCAATGATTAGTGTCATAATAACTTTTTATTTGATTTCCAAGTATAACAGAGGATGTGATCACACATGCACATACATTTTAAAATAATAGAAAGATTTAATTATTAACAATCTAATTTGCTTCTTCTCTAAACACATAAAAACATTTATAAATAATTAAAAGAATAGAGACTAAACAATTTAATTTTCTCTAAATAATTTCCTGATTTTTATAGGGAATTATTGGGGTAAAAAAAACTAAATTAGTTCAGTTTGAAAAAGCTAGAATTACGCTTAGCGCTTGGGGAAGAGAGAAAAGAAGAAAGAAAGGGACAAAACTGAATAATTTGCCAAAAAGGTCAAAACTTTGCGAGTGGAATTAGTTGAGGGTGATCCCTATAAAAGTATTTGAGATCATTTAGCCTTATATTCATTCACCTACACGCCAAACTTGTTTCAATTCAGTGATTGGTGAGTTGTTTACATGTTACTATGTGAAGTTCTTGAAGAACATTGCCGAATTCTTCTTGGTTGAGTTTTTGAATTCCTAGTGTTAATTTTATTCGTCATATCGGGTTGTTTTTTGGGTTAAATCTATTGGGTATTGAGGGTACTAATGTCCTAAGTGTTTGGAAAAAGAACCATGGATGTTTAGAGGGTTTAGAGTTGAAAAATGAAGGAGAAAGGTCGAAGATTTTCTAGTTGGGGCGCCGCGCCTTCCAGAGCGCGACAAAAGTTCTTCTGAGCTTTGGCATGTGGCGCGTCGCGCCAGCCAAAACGCCACAGAAAGTTCTTTAAACTAATAGGGGTGGCGCCCCGCGCCTCTCAGAGCGCCAGGGACGTCAGTTCTCACCATTCTTCCCCCACCTTTTCGTAATAATACCTAAGTGATGTACCTATGTTTCTTAGCTGATTCCAACACTCTAAGGTCCATCAAACCATCATGAAATTATCCATAAACATGACATCATAAACCTTGAATCTATAATCTAATTCAAGGGAACTTAAAAACAAAGTCAAAAAGTTAGGAGTCAAGTCTAAAAGTTAATAAGCAAGTCAAAGTAAGTTCTCAAAGTTTTCAAGAGTCTTTATTAAACGTATTAACTTTTTTTAAGGCTCAAGTTGCAAATTAAGCAAAGACTAAAGAGTTGAGTTCATTTCTCAAAATTTATAAGGAAACTAAGTATTTTCTAAGAATTACAAAGTTTTCACATTTTGAGCAAGAAAGGAAGCTGGGACTTCCAACAAAGCCTTTGGCTTTAGTAAAGAGAAAAGTATGATTTCCAAGGGAGCTTTTAAAGTTAAGTTCAAGTATTTACCTCAAACCGAAGAAGATAGTTGTTTTAAAACCATGAGCTAAGTATTTTTAGAGTAGCATTGAGTTAAGTTATTCTTGAGTTGAGCAGCCAAGATAAGTGTTCATTCTAACACTTTTTCAAGCTGAAGTTGTTATAAAATTTTAACTCGCATACTCATACATTCAATGTACTGATGCCTGTTGGTCTGCATCTTATTATGATACAGACGCAGGTAACCAGGATCATCATCATCCAACACCTCTTTTATCCAACCGAACACTCAGAGCATGGTCTTATATTTACTTTAAAATTAGAGTAAGGGTTGGGGTAGATTTTCAATGGGACGGGATAATGTGTATAAAATTGCGTTATTTTTAATAGTGGATATTGATGTTTATTGGTCACGTGACAAAAATAACACATGGAATGCTTGGTGGCATTAGTTAAAGTTAGAGGAATTTGTGAGCCAACAAAAAAATAAGTGGGGTATTTTTAAGCCAAAACACAAACGAATAATATTTTTGTTCTATTTCAGATAGTGAAGAGGTATTTTTGACCTTTTTCATTTTTGAATAAAAGTTTTCCTTTTAATATAAAGGACTATTTTTTCTTCCTTCTAAGAAAGTTCTTCAATATACACCTATTATTATATGCTTTTGATAGAGCACCAATCTTTAAAATACTTTTATTTTTCCCCCTAATTTCAAAGGAATAAATTTGAATCTACTTTAATGAATTCTAAAAAAATATTATGTTTGTCTTAGGTTAACTATAATAATCAATCAATTTTGTAAACATTTTTTCGGTAAATGTCTAAGACTGAGATCTATTACAATATAAGTTGATTAATATGTGCAACTGCATAACCAAAAGAGTGCAATATAACTTGAAAATTATGATGGAATTCAGATATGAGAAATGAACGAATCGTCATGGTAACTGCAGTTCGTACATCTTCAGAAGCAATGGAAATGCTCTCCAACGGAGAGGAAAATTGATGTGATTGTAATCAGTGCTCATTCACCAAATTTGGATTCTTTTAATCTCTTGGCTCAAACTGTGATCTTGGATATGATTTCACTATGTAAGTATTTATTCTATTAATCCACTTATGACATCTATTGTGAGAAAAGTCAGTAACATTTATAAACACACTACGAAAATTGACAAAAAACTTGCTATTAATATATAATTAAATTCTTTCGAGCTAAAGAATTTGGTATTATTCACTTAAATTATAAGTAGCAATGAATATTTTTGTTGTTTAGTGACATTAGTTATTTGTTTGTAATGTCTATTTTATTTAGTAATTGATAATTTAATACTTTGTAACACAACTTTTATCGTGAATATGCTTCAAATTAACGATTCATATAGTATTTAATTCTAATTGTCAACTTCTTGAAATAATTATGCACTTGTATATAATGAATTCAATGAACTCATAGCAAAAAAAAGGCTTTGAAAGAAGAACCATGTATTTTTCTACAAAGGTCACTAAACGAGAAAAATTGTTAAACACTTGTGGGAATTTATATAGTGAAGAAAAATTAGAAACAGAGAGTGGAAAAAGAATCACAAGATGGAGACAAGATGATTATTAATTATGTTGATACAAATAACACGGGTGGAGTTGATGAAAAATCATTGAAAAAAACAAATGGTGTTACTAATATTGAGGAAAATAGAAATAATATTCATGAAGTTAAGGACAATATCGTATCTAATGGAAAATAAAAGCGGAGAAGGATATTGTCTTCAACTTCATGAATATTATTTCTATGCTCCTCAATATTAGGTACACCAATTTTTTAAAAATAATTCTTCATTATCTCCACCCATATTATTTATATAACTATCATCAACAATCATCTAGTCTCCATCTTCTGATCCTTTTTCCGCTCTCTCTCTCTTTTTATTTTTTTCTTCTCAATTCAAATTGTCATAAGTGTTTCACAATTTTCTCATTTAGTGGCCTTTTTAAAAAAAACATGCTCCTTCTTTTAAAACCTTTTTTTGCTAAGAGTCCATTGTATTCATCAGATATACTTGCATAATTATTTCAAGAAGTTGACAATTAGAATTTAATTCTATAAAACACTACACAAATAGTTAATTTCAAGCATTTACAATATAATAACATATCATTCACTAACTAAAAATATATTAACAACAAATAACTAATGTCACTAAACAACAAATATTCAATGCTACTCATGATACTTAACAGTAAATTTTACCAAATTCTTTAGCTTCAAAAAATTTAATTACATATTAATAGCAAATTTTTAGCTGATTTTTGTAGTGTATTTGTAAACGCAACTGATTGTTCTCACAATAGATTTCATAATTGGAAGAATAAAATATATACTTATGTAGTGAAATTATATCAAAGATAATCAGAGCTTGACCCAACAGTTTAAAAGAATCGAAATCTGGTGACTGAACACTGATTATTATCACATCAATTTTTTTCTCTCCTTTGGAGAGCATTTCCATTGCTTCTGAAGATGTACGGACTTTAATAACTGCATCAATGCGTCTTAAAAGTTAGCTTATATTTTAATAGATCTCAATCTTAGATAGGGTTACCTAAAAAACCTATTTACAATATTACTTTTTATAAACAATTAAATCTATATATGTAGAGTAGAAGAAGAAATAAAATGGTGGTATCATCATTATCTTTCAAGTTTGAAACTTATTTTATAAAATTTGTATATATATTTTTTTAAAGAATATTATTAAAATTGTCCATTGTCTAAAAAAAACTAAAATAGAGGATTAAAGTGATTAATTATTATAGTTGACCCATAATAAATATAATATTTGACTATTATTCATTAAAGCATACTGAAATTATTATTCATTTGTGTTTTGGCTAAAACATACTCACTTTTTTTTGTTGGCTCACAATTACCCCTAACTATAACTAATGCCACCACGCGTGCCATGTGAAAGATAATTTATCACGTGACTAGTACACATCAATATCCACCATGGAAATTCACATAACTTAATACCATTAGCCTGTCCATTTTAAAATCCNGTGACTAGTATACATCAATATCCACCATGGAAATTCACATAACTTAATACCATTAGCCTGTCCATTTTAAAATCCACACCAACACTTACTCAAAATAACGAGCAAATATAAGACCATATTCCTTGTCCTTCTATTCCTAAGACCAACAATACACCCACCTTTCAATCCACTTTTCTCCATACATCCAAACAAATCCTATGAACACTGCTCAGATACACAATTTTCTCACTTACAACTACACAAAACCTCAATACACTCAACAAAAGAAAGATATTTTTGCTCCTTTTTAAATAGTTCTGAGGTAGTTTTTACCCTTATCAAATTAAAAAACAAAATAAAAAATACGATGAAAAATGTTTTTTAAACAAGAATCAAACAACCCTATTTTTTTTACATATAATAAATAAAATAAAAAGTTGTTTCAAGGTAAATAATAATTATGATTAGATCCCTTCTTATGTTGCTCTTTCTCTTCCCTCTTTCTTACTCCAATTTTTTTTTAAAAGTGAAAGATAGGTTTATATAATTCAAATCTCTACATCTTCAAAAAATTATTTTTGGTGAATTTTATTAGTCTTCCGCTATGATTTTATGCCACACGACCATTATAAAATAACAAATTACCCCTTATTCTACAAAAACTCAAGTGCAAAAAACGTATATATAACTTGATTAATTAATAATTAGACTTTAACATAAAATGGGGCACTTCTAGAACATCTAATGAGGTTGGAGCTAGACAAATATTAATATAAGATTACCAACTCCCCCTCCCCTCCTCCCTCCCCCGAACAATCATATACATTTTATGGAGGAAGGCTATCGAGTGTATAACATGCCTATAACAACAAAAAAGACTAAAAAATTAATTTTCTTCTTCTATAAACACATAAAAACATTTAGGGCGTCGGCCACGATGTTTCCTCTTCCTGGCTTTTAGTCCATGACGTAGTCAAATTCTGCTAGAAAGTCTTGCCATCTATCTTGATTCGGGGTGATCTTCTTCTTGACTCGAAGTAGCTAGTGGACACGTTGTCGGTCTTGACCACGAACTTGGAGCCTAGTAAATAGTTTCTCCATGTGTGTAGGCAATGCACGATGGCCGTCATTTCATTTTCTTGCACCGTGTACCGTTATTCGGCCTCATTTAGTTTGCGACTCTTGAATGCTATTGGGTGTCTATCTTGCATTAAGACTGCTCCAATGGAAAAGTTTGAGGAATCTGTATGTATTCAAAGGTCCTGAAGAAGTCGGGCACCGTTAAGACCGACTATTCTGTCACTGTGTTCTTGAGACCTTCGAACACTCTTTGTCACTCCTCGGTCCAAAACCACGACTTATTCTTCTTTAACAACTCGTTCAGCGGAGAGGCACTAGCGAAGTAGCCACTGATGAACATGTGATACTAGTTGGCAAGTCCAAGGAAACATCGAAGCTCGGTCACTTTTGTGGCCGCCTACCACTCCTTGATTGCCCGGATCTTCGTCTCGTCCATCCGTAGTTTGCCTTGGCTGATGATATGTCCTAAGAAGTGAACCTCGTGTTGTGCGAGCTAGCACTTCTCCTGTTTGAAATAGAGTTGGTTCTCCCGTAAGACTTCAGGCTCTTTTAAAGTTCTTCACGTGCTCTTCCAAGGTGTTGCTATAGATGATTATGTCATCCAAGTACACCATCACGAAATGGTCCAAGTAGGGATGAAAGATCCCGTTCATGAGCGTGCAAAAGATGGAGGTGCGTTGGTTAAGCTGAAAGGTATCACCAACCACTCGTATGCTCTATATCTGGTCAGGCACGCTGTCTTTGGCTCGTCCCTCTCTGTGATGCGCACTTGGTAGTAGCATTTCCGGAGATCCATCTTGGTGAAGTACTTGACCTGCCCAAGTCTATCAATCACATCTGCAATTAGCGAGATAAGATACTTGTTGTTAATTGTCATCTTATTGAGCATCCAATAGTCGATGCATAAGCGCAACGACCCTTCTTTCTTCTACTTGAAAAGAACTGGCGCGCCATAAGGTTCCTTCGATGGACAGATGTGACCAGCCTTGAGAAGCTCCTTCAACTGCTTCTTTAGCTCCTCCAATTTAGGCAGAGCCATGCGGTACGGTGCATGTGCGGGCTGCTTTCTCCAACCTCCAACTCTATCTTGTGGTCTGCCTCACGCCTCGGAGGTAGAGTCTTTGGCAGCTCATCTGGCATCATGTCCTTGTTCTCTTCAAGCACTTTCTCTATGATCGCTGTCAAGGACTCCATAGTACCATTGTCTTCTCCCGAACTTGCAATGGTATCCAAGAACATCGGTCTCATCTTTTTAGTCCCTTCACAATCTTCATTGTCGATAAGTGGGCGTGTCCTTCCTTCTTCAGCATCTTGAATATAGATACCATGCATGACCCTTCGTTCTTCATCACCATGAGTTGTTGGAGGTAGGGTTCAATCATAGTATGGCATCACTTGAAGAACTCCTTTCCAAGAATGATATCAAAGATATCTAAAGGAGCGACGATGAAGTTAGTCTTACCCTGCCACTTCCCTAACGTGATGCTCACTCCTTGGGCGACCCTGCATACGGGAGTCGGTGGGGCATTAACCGTCTTGAGCTGGGTGTTGCTTAGTATGTATTAAGACCTAATCTCTGTCGCTGCCTTTGTCATGATGTTTGCTTCGGCCCCCGAGTCTACCATGGCACGAGCTTGTCGTCCGTTAAGGGAGATGTCTACATATTGCGTGCTGAAGTCTCCTTGATTCTCAGTATACTTGGCAATCAATCTGCATAATCCTACCATGCCCAACTGCGTCGTGCCCGCATCTTGCCCTTGCTCTTGGGCGTCCTTCTACTTCTGTTCACGTAGGAATGGCACCAAGGTTTGTAATCTCGGGGAACTTGGCATAGCCGTGCGGTGCACCGCATATGTAGCAGCCATCTCCTTTGTTGGTTTGCTCCCTTTTCTCCGTGTAGTTCTGCCACACAAACCACTTGTTGTCCGTCTTGTGAGGGTCGTGTTGCTTGGGGTGTGCCTGCTGCTACTTACCTCGGGCACGATCTCCCCCACCTTTGGCATAACTACTCCTTGCATCCCATGCTTTTTGCCCTGTCATGTCTTTCATGCTTAAAGTTCGTCAAGGACTCGACTTGTGTGATGACTTCGTCTATGATCTTGACCTCTCGCCGCTCCAACTCCGACTTGTCCCAATTTTGTAGTCCATCCATGAAGTGGAACATCATGTCTTTGTCAGCGAGGTTGGGAATTTTAAGCGTTATAGTTGTGAACTCCTTTACGTATGATTGAATGCTTCCCGTTTTCTTCAATTCCCAAAACATGTGCTTAACCTTGTAGAGGACGTTGTTAGGCAAGAAGGCTTTCTTGAATTTCTCGCAAAATTGCTCCCACGTGTTGATGGTGCACGTCCCCTTCCCAAACTCAACTTGTTTGCTCCTCCACTATAGCATTACTATCTCTTATAGGTACAACACGACAATGTTGATCTTATTTTCGTCACTCTTCACCCGACTACACTTGAAGTAATTCTCCAAGTGCCATAAAAAGTTTTCCACCTCTTCAGCGTCACGGGCAACCTTGAATATGGGTGGCTTGGGAACCTCGACCCTGGCCTCCCTATCACGGTCGGAGAACATAGATCCTCCAATCTCCGCTCCTTCCTTGAGTGTTTTCACTTCGGCCTTCAGAGTTTCGATCATGCCTACTGCGTCGATGATTCGACACTCCAAGGAAGTGATGGACTCCTTCGTCTCGAACGCGGCCAACTGGTTGCCCTCAAACTCCCTGCGGATGTTCTCAGTCTCCTCAAGGGTGAAGTCTAAAAGCGTGCTTAACATGCCATCGACCACATTCATACGCCGGCGTAATATCTCCAAGATCTGTCTCGCCACCTCCACCCTTGCAACCCATTCTTCTGCAGCAGAGACATTTATGGAGTCCTCGCAAACTTCATCGTCACTTTCTTCAGTGGTCGAGTGTGGTAAGACGTTAGCGCCTCGCTTGGTGTGGGATCGGGCAGCACCTCCTCATTACCCTTTTGATGTTTTTTTCCCTTTCGGTTCTTCTTTCCACCATCCAAATGGATGTTGGTGGTGCTAGCGCCGTTTACATCTCCCTCGGTGGCCATTCCCTTAGTGCAAACCCTTGCTGTCATACCACGTTGTCACGGACTTAGAGTATTTACTAAATCTCCGTGCGGCCCTCGACAACTTACTCACTAATCTTTCAAGGTCTTGTAAGCTAAAGGAAGCCTTTAAGACTTAGATCGCTAAGTGAATGCTTGGAAAAGACTTAGAAAGAACAAGAAAAAGAGCTTTGCAGAAAGTTTGTATATAGCTTTGGAGAATGCTTTAAAACTTGAGTGATGCCTTGCAAAATGAGGGGCACCTCTATTTGTACTACTTCCTAGGGACTAAAGTGCAATTAATATTTACTTTACAAATTTCTAAAATATTTACACTTTGGTCCCCTTTCTAGAGAATTCTACATACTCTAGGATATTCTAAGACATTCTTGATTTGTCTAGGAAGTTCTAGAATTCTCCGCGAGCCTCTCCATAATTCTGGAGTCTTCTATGCCACTCCGGATACAAAATTTGACTAGTCTGGTGGTGGGACATGACACTACACTCTTACAAACAAGCATTAATGCCCCATCTTCAAAATAATATTCCTAATGAAATTTAAGAGGACTAGAGTTTCCATTTTCAACTCACAATACTATCAATAATTTTGCTAGAGTGGAGAGCTCAACTCAAGAGAAACTCTATCCTACACAATATCAGGTTCAACTCCACTGCCCCAACATTGAGAATTCATTAAATAACACATATTTATCTATGAAAAATAATGTTGATTGTGTGCTTTAACAACATCAACATAGACCATTTTTGGAAATATTTGGTTCACAAAGATGACAAGACCAAATTATAGGAAACATTAGTCATTAGTCTGGCTAAGCATTTAACACTTGGAATCATCATATTCAAAGTGAGTACAACTTGGATTTCAATGTAGCTCATAGACAACACATTTAGGTAGAAAATAATATCTGATATAGGAGTTGCAAATACGACAATTAATGTTGCTGGTATTGGGAGTTCAAAATAGAAACTCTAGTGCTCTTTGGATTTGATTAAGATTATTATTTTTAAGACGGGGAATTGTCCCATATTTTCTATTGCTATTCTTTTGTTATTATATTACTATTCTTTTTTTGAGATTCACTTTAATAGTTTTTGCCTGATGTACGATGACGTTTTTTGCGCTCTTCTAGAGATCTGGAATTGTTGAAGCGATATTTCTGAGATGTTGTTTCAAGAATTGTGGAACTATTAGAAGATCTAATGATATTGGCGCTACACAAATATTGACATAAGATTATCAACTCCCCCCCCACCTTTTGAAAAAAACATGTAAATTTTATGGAGGAAGGCTATTTAGTGTAAGACATGCCTATAACAAGAACAAAGACTAAACAATCTAATTTTCTTCTTCTATAAACACATAAAAATATTTATGAATAATTTAAATGACGAAGACTAAACAATCTAATTTTCTCTAAATAATTTCCAAATTCATTTTTAGGGAATTATTGGGGTAAAAAAACCTAAATTATTTCTGTTTGAAAAAGTTAGAATTACCTTAAAGACTTGGAGAAGAGAGAAAAGAAGAAAGAAAGGGAAAAAATTCAAGAATTTGTCAAAAACGTCAAAACTTTGCTAGTGGAATTCGTCTGGGGAGATCACTATTAAGGTATGTGAGATCATTAAGTGTTAGGTCCATTCACCCACACACCAAACTTGTTATTCAGTGATTGGTGAGTTGTTTACATGTTAGTATGTGAAGTTCTTGAAGTACATTGTCGAATTCTTGTTGGTTGAGTAGTTGAATGCCTAATGTTGATTTGATTCATAATTCAGGGTTGTTTTTTGAGTTAAATCTAAGTGTAGGGGAAAAAAACCATGGAACTTTAGAGGGTTTAAAGATGTAAAAAAAGGAGAAAGTTGGGAGATTTTCTAGGCAGGGGCGGGGTTCCGCGCCTGCCAGAGCGCCACAAAAGTTCTTCTAAGCTTTGGCCTCTGGCGTGTCGTGCCATCCAGAGCGCCACAGAAAGTTCTCTAAACTTTGAGGGCTGGCGCCCCGCGCCTCTCAGAGTGCTAGGGCGTCAGTTCCCCACATTTCCCCCATCTTTTCGTACTAATTCCTAAGTGATGTACGTATGTTTCTTATTTGATTCCACCACTCTAAGGTACATCTAAACATCATGAAATTCTAACACTCTAAGACATATTTTGTTCAGCAATATATTGCTGAAAAATAACATCTATTGTTCCAAGTGCATCACTAGTCTCATTTTGAGCATCAATATAAGTTGTGCTANACATCATTGTGCTACCTAAATATGTGCTTGTATTTCCTTAATTCATATTCAAATTGTAGAAATTAATCGTCATATTTCCAATACCTATTTCAAACATAATTTTGCTATGTGATTGTGTTGTGTTATGAGCTACATTGAGTTCAAAGTTGTATTCACTTTGAGTATGACTATTCCCAGTGTTAAATGTCGAGTAAGGCCTATAAGTAATGTTCCTATAATTGGATGTTGTAGTCTTGGTGAACCAAATATTTCCGAAAATGGTCTATACTAATGTTATTGAAGCACACCACCAAACGAAACATTTCCAATAATGGTCTATATTGATTTAGTTGAAGCACAACACCAATATTATTTTTCATAGAAAAAATGGTTATTAAATGAATTCTCAATGTTGGGGTAGTGGTGTTGAACATGAAATTGTGGAGAGTTTCTCTTGAAATGACTCTCCCTTCTCGCAAAAATTGTGCTGGTATTGGGAGTTCAAAATGGAAACTCTAGTGCTCTTTGGATTTGATTCGGAATATTTATTTTTAAGACGGGGCATAGTTCCATATTTTCTATTGCTACTCTTCTGTTGAGATTCACTTAAAGATTTTTGGCCTTATGTACGATGACTACTTTTGCGCTCTTCTGGATCTCGAATTGTTTAAGAGATATGTCTAAGATGTTGTTTCAAGAACTTTGGCACTTCTAGAACATCTAATGAAATTGGAGCTAGACAAATATTAACATAAGATTATCAACTCCCCCCCCCCAATTGAAAAAACATATACATTTTTATGGAAGAAGGCTATCGAGTGTAGTGTATAACATGTCTATAACATGAACAAAGAGTAAACAATATAATTTGCTTCTTTTATAAACACATAAAAACATTTACGAATAATTAAAAGAACAAAGACTAAACAATTAATTTTCTCAAAGTAATTTCCTGAATCATTTTTAGGGAATTATTGGGGTAAAAAAACTAAATTAGTTCAGTTTGAAAAACTAAGAATTATGCTTAGGGCTTGGAGAAGAGAGAAGAGAAGAAAAAAAGGGACAAAAGTCAAGAATTTGTCAAAAACATCAAATCTTTGAGAGTGGAATGCTTAGGGGGTGATCCCTATAGTGGATTGTAACGACCTGTTTAGTCGTTTTGAGCAGCAGATTTTATTTCTGGAAAAACTGGCTGAGACGACGGAACCCACGACGGACCGTCATGGGCACGACGAACCGTCGAGGGGGTCTCGTTCCAAAATACTTAGAATTCTGAAATTTGGGTACTAAAATCGACTCTCTGAACTTTGTAACGGAATGGCAGGACGGACCATCACAGGCGTGACGGGCCGTCACAGACTCTTGGTGAAAATCTAGTCTCTGAACTCTGTGACGGAGCAGCAGGACGGACCGTCGCAGGCACGACGGCCCGTCA
>NC_028646.1:61848119-61848932 GCF_001406875.1 Solanum pennellii
AAAAAATGGTTATTAAATGAATTCTCAATGTTGGGGTAGTGGTGTTGAACATGAAATTGTGGAGAGTTTCTCTTGAAATGACTCTCCCTTCTCGCAAAAATTGTGCTGGTATTGGGAGTTCAAAATGGAAACTCTAGTGCTCTTTGGATTTGATTCGGAATATTTATTTTTAAGACGGGGCATAGTTCCATATTTTCTATTGCTACTCTTCTGTTGAGATTCACTTAAAGATTTTTGGCCTTATGTACGATGACTACTTTTGCGCTCTTCTGGATCTCGAATTGTTTAAGAGATATGTCTAAGATGTTGTTTCAAGAACTTTGGCACTTCTAGAACATCTAATGAAATTGGAGCTAGACAAATATTAACATAAGATTATCAACTCCCCCCCCCCAATTGAAAAAACATATACATTTTTATGGAAGAAGGCTATCGAGTGTAGTGTATAACATGTCTATAACATGAACAAAGAGTAAACAATATAATTTGCTTCTTTTATAAACACATAAAAACATTTACGAATAATTAAAAGAACAAAGACTAAACAATTAATTTTCTCAAAGTAATTTCCTGAATCATTTTTAGGGAATTATTGGGGTAAAAAAACTAAATTAGTTCAGTTTGAAAAACTAAGAATTATGCTTAGGGCTTGGAGAAGAGAGAAGAGAAGAAAAAAAGGGACAAAAGTCAAGAATTTGTCAAAAACATCAAATCTTTGAGAGTGGAATGCTTAGGGGGTGATCCCTATAGTGGATTGTAACGACCTGTTTAGTCGTTTTGAGCAGCAGATTTTATTTCTGGAAAAACTGGCTG
>NC_028646.1:61858932-61907036 GCF_001406875.1 Solanum pennellii
ATAAGATTTTTATGAATATTATATGATATAAAACATGTTTATAATATCATATAAACATGTTATCAAATAAAGTATAAGATTTCTATGAATATTATATTATATATATTTAAAATACACTATAAAATAGTGTAGGGGTTAAAGTATAGATTTCAGAACTTTTTCCTAAAATAAAGTATAAGATTTCTATGAATATTATATTATATAAAACATGTTTATAAAATATTAATATTATAAAATTAATGTCATCAATTATGAAAATATTTGATAGAGAGATAACTATCGAGTCAAACTAAAAAATAAATGATTTGCAATGTGAAATATCAAGTCAATACTTCTAAAATAAATGAAGTTGAAAATATAGCATAAGTTCTACATTTGAAAAGAAATTTAACGTAATAGTCTTTTTGTCAAATTTCAACAAAACCTACATTAATGTGATTTAAAAGAACAGAACAACGTAAATATATAGCCTTACCTAACAAGAATTTTCTTTCAATTAAAAAACTAGAATACTAACAATATTATGTTGATAAAATAAATAAATAAAATAGATAATAGGAGAAATCAAATAATATAAAATAAAAAAGACATTTTTAGAATGATAAAAACGAAAAAGAATCTATCTATATATATAATAGGAGAGGTAAAAAGTGTGATGTGTCAACGCCACAATTATTCTTTATTATCTCAATTTGAAAAAAATCATTATTTAAATACTATAAATTTGATTTTTTTTTTAAATGTTCATATGTCAGTCTATTTAAAAAAGTTCTAACAATGACTCTGAAAACTTGAGACCTCATTTAATTTTCCAAATACGGTTGGAATTGTTAATAGCTATCTATATATAATAGGAGAGATAAAAAGAGTGATGTGTTGAATTTTTTAATTTGAAAAAATTCATTATCTGAATATTATAAATTTGAAATTCTTTTTAAAAGGAAAATGATCTAATGAGCTCTTGTACTTGTATCCATTTGTATTCTTCTACTAATTAATTTGTCATTTGGACCCTTACACTTGATGAAATACAATATATCTAACAGCTCTTATCATTGATTATGCTTGTTAGAAGAGGTAATGTAACACATATATAATGATGAAATAGTTGTAATACTAAATATTCGTAATAATAGATTACACTCATATAGATGTAAATAACACACAAAAAAGAGATAATGAATAACAATAATTATATTATCACACGTAAAAGGATAATAAAACTAATTTGAATGCTTCCTTGTTGTTTCGTTTTTCAAAACACAAATATTTAAAATTATGCAAAAATCAAATTTAAACTAATAAAGAGGACTAACCAATTATGCAGAAAAGTTTATCAATAATATAGACGGCGTAATCCAAACATAGCAAAGTAGTAAAAAGCACTTGAATGCTTATTAGAATCTTAACTTATTTTTAAGAGTGGAGCAATATTATTAGTATTCAAGTATGAGCAAATGAGAGAATGAGAGAGAGCTAAGAATGAGGTAGCACCTGTATTAGAAGAATGAGTGAATGATGAGTTGAGAGAATGAATGTGTGTGTATGAGCAATGAGAGAATGAGAGAACTTGTAGCAAGAGTTAGTGTTGAGTTTCAAGATGTGAAATTGTGAGAAAAAACTTGTTAGAAAGTCAATGTGAGTGAATGAATAAATGAGAGAGGGTTCTACTTATATAGTAGGAGAGGGGCACACATTAAGGAAGAAGAATATTTTAGGGATTAATTAATATATTATTTTCCTTATTTAAGGAGAGCCAAATTAGAAAATTTTTAAAAATATATCATTACCAAGTATAAACAAATAATAAATAAAAATTAGGAATAATAATAATATTATTCCTTAAATAAAGTAAAGCCGAATCAGATCTTTTAAAAAAATTTTACTTAGTTATCGAATATAGACAAGTAAAAATAAACTATTTTCCTTAAGAAAGAAGAACCAAATCAGATTTATTTTAAATTGTTTTTACCATATAAAAACAAGCAAGAAAATTAGATTAGTTTACAAATAAGGAAAAAGAGATCAGTAAATATAATTTTCCCTATTTCAAAATGAGCCGAAATAAAATTCAAAAAAAGGAGAGAACTAATTTAGCTCAATCATGGCATATTCAATTTTTTCAAGCAAGCAACAGAGAATACGATCTGTTAACCTTTCACCAAATCAGTCAATGCTTACAAAATATACAACCAACAAGAAACTTTATCACTAGATATAATCGAAGAAGATAATGATATGCGAAATCGACTCAACATAATGGATTCATAATCACACCTCATATATAATAAAGAATAGAAGTATGCAATGATCAGTAAACAAATCATAACTGAAAAAAATAATTTTTTGATATACACTATTATCGTTTCTCTTTTAATGGGAGCCAAGCTCAACACAAATTTGGGATCGGCAAGTATGGACAGTAGTACGCTTTAAAGAAGATTGTCAAACTACAGTTGATAAAATATATCACAAATCATATAAAAATAGATAACAATTAAACAAAGAACGAACCTAGACGGATCCATTGGAATCCGTTTTGTATGAAAACTCCATGACTCCACGTGAAGCTGCTGACTATTGTTGTTGTCGGAGCTGCAGGTTCTTGCTGTTGCTGCACCTGGTCCTGCAAAATAGAAGCAAGAAAAGGGGAAAAATAAGTGGAACGGAGAGAGGAACTAGGGGCCGAGGGAGAAGAGAGGGCGACGCGGAGCTCGTTGATCGGAGCTGATCGCTGCTGGAGTCGCCCACTGCTCCTGCGAAAATGACGAGAAAGAAGGGGAAGGGAAGGAGAAGGGCAGAAAGAAGAGAGGAGGGGGAAACGAAGGAGAAGGTTGAAGAGGATCCACGAGAAGGGGAGGAAGGGAGAGAGAAGAGCAGCGGCGCTGCTTGGTGTTTCTATTCGGCTGCCTCCCTCGCCGTAAAAAATGGAGGAGAGGGAGAGAGGGGCGGCAGCTGGAGAGGAAGGGGGAAGCGGATGAATGTTTTTTTTGGTTTGGACTTTTAGGGTAATAGAATTTAGGAAGAATAGGAGGTTAAATCTTGACCGTAGGATTAGTTTAGATGAGCGATTCGGATTTGATCTGGGATTTAATTAAAAGATGGACGGTTGAGATTAAAAGATAGAAGTCTTAAAATCAAATTGGATTGAATTTGGAATGACCAAAATTACAACGAAATTGGCTATAATTGAAATGCAAGGGGCTATAATTGAAATAAAATTAGGATTAGATAGGCTAAAATCTAAATAAATTAAAATAAAATAGGCTAATTTTTACATAATTTTGAGGAAAATTTAGAAATTGATATTTAATTAAAATACTACATATATTTATATATATATATTTTTTATGTAATTGAAATTTTAAAACATTCAAAATTCTTTAATAATTTTTAAAATATTTTATTTACAATAATTTTATTAAAGTATTTCTAAAAATGGTTAAAGGTCGGTCAAAATTGGACGTTAACAGGTGCAATGAAATATAAATGTTTGTACCTAAGAATAAGCAATTAAAATAATATATTAACTGTGGCAAAGAAGAGAGCAATTTGTTTGGTTATTTTAACAAATTTCAAAATTGGTTGCATATTAGTTATTACATATTTATTGATTTGTGCTATCAAATATAACACAACCCACAAGAAATTTTTCCAAAAAGTATACGAATAAAATTATAGAAAGAGAAAAAAATTGAAAATAAAATCGTCCTCATTGAAATCTTTAATTGAGTTTAAAAAAAGGTCATCAAAAAAAAAATTGCAATAGATACATGAATTACTATGACTCAGAGTAAAAGATTCAGCTTCATTAGATAGGAGGAAGAAAACTTTGAGGGCTGAAACACACTTCATAAGAAGCCTAATTAATATATTTAAATTTGACTCCTGTAGCGGAAAAAAGTCAAAATAATAGTGGCAGAAATAGGAGTTTTATTATTAAAGAATCAAATATAACGAATTGAACCATTTTATCAGCGTTATGAGTTGTGGACTGAGAGGTGCAAGAGTAGTAATGACACATTGCTATTAAAATAATTTTTCTTTGTTTACCCGAAGAAACCTGTAAAAAAGGAAGAAAGAGAAGATTGAAATTCATTAATCCTTGCTGAAATTTTTATCACAGTTTTAAAAAGTCACCAAAATAGTAAAAATAAATTGTCATAATTACATGAATAACTATGGCTAATAGTAAAGATTAATCTCCATGAAGTAGGAGGAAGAAAACTTTAAGGAATTAAACAAACTTCATAAGAAGCAAAATTAAAGTATTTGAATTCGACTATCCTAGAAAAAACCATACAAATAGTAATGCCAGAAAATTCCTCTATTTATATTAAACAAAGTGTAGGTCGCAACTCTTTGAAAAAGTTACAACCCTTCGAAAAGGTCACAACCTTACATAAAAGTCGCGACTCTTCATAAAAGTCACAACTCTTCATAAAAGTCGTAGCTCTTCCTAAAGGTCGCAATTTTTCATAGAGTCACAACTTTTCATAAAGTCACAAGTTTTCATAAAAATCACAACTTTTCATAGAAGTCACAACTTTTCACGAAAGGAGAAGGCTAATTTTGGTAATAGATAAATTTAAAGGGGAATCCTGGTTTGTGGTGATGCCACAGGCGGGCCTAGGGTTCTCTTTTATATATATATATATATATATGATATGATAATATATGATATATGATATGATATGATATATGATATTTGATATATGATTGATCTGTATTTTGCTTTCATTTCAATTTTAGAAACTGAATTTATGTTGCCCACCTTCAATAAAGCCATACTGTAATAGGTGGTCTTCTTGCACATTGCTGGATTCTCAATTTCGTTCTCAGCTTTCTATGAATCCTTTGCAGAAACTATGAACTCTTGTATGTGCGCTACCAAAAAGTATTTCATTAAGTATGGTAATGCTACCATATCAAATTGTAGTGTACTTGATTTAATACTCCACTAATTGTATTTGTCTTGTCTTAATTCTATTTGTTTTCATTTTACATGTAGCATTTCTAACCTTTCATTTATTGCTGAAGCTTCCTAGGAATTGGATGCATTTGCATTTTTTGCGTGCAATTGGAATTGCCATGTCCATGAGAGCAGGCATTGCTGCGGATGCTGCAGCTGCTTTACTTTTCCGAGTACTTTCACAGCCTGCTCTGCTCTTTCCTCCATTAAGGCAAGTTGAAGGAATTGAAGTTCAACACGAACCACTGGGTGGCTATATTTCATGCAATAAAAAGCAGGTATATTCATTGGTTTGAAAATTGAATGCTATGTTTGTGGTATATCTGGACTTTCTGCAGAATCCTTCCAAATTTATCAAGTAGTTGGTTTTGATAGTGACTATGAATCATGAAATTTTTTTCAGAGACAAGTGCCTTTAGCAGAAGCCACAGTTGAAGCCACTGCGCAAGGGATTGCATCAATGCTTTGTGCACACGGCCCTGAGGTTGAATGGAGAATATGTACCATATGGGAAGCTGCTTATGGCTTGATTCCTTTGACTTCATCAGCTGTTGATCTACCTGAAATTATAGTTGCCACCCCTCTGCTACCACCTATTTTATCATGGAACCTGTATATGCCACTACTAAAGGTTCTTGAGTATCTTCCTCGTGGGAGTCCATCTGAAACTTGCCTCATGAAAATATTTGTGGCCACAGTAGAAGCAATTCTTCAGNATATATATATATGATAGGCATATGAAGTTCTTAGCTTAACTTAATATTGTTTTGTATTGATTCTAATCCTTATTTCCTCATTATTTTTGGCATGAACTCTTTCCGAATGAGTCCTCTGGACTCCGCATCCCTTCCATTCTCCTCTATTTGAGTCGACCTCCATCAAAATTATGAAACAGAAGCTAGTATTTTGGCAAATTTGCAGCAGCCCCAAAGGGCTAGAAGAAGAGCATTTCTTGGACTTGAAAAAGTTTAAGAATAACACAAACAGAATCAGAGTTGTGTTATGGACCCAAGGCCTAAAGTCAAACGTCAAGAGTATTAATTTCAGCCAAAATGGTCGAATTTGGGCTGAAAATTCCAGTCATTTAATTAACTGTTTTTTTTAAGTTTCTTGTTATTATTTCTATTTTTTTGAAATTATGAATGCTAACTTTTGTTAATTTTTTCTTTAGATGAGTCCTTTGGACTTTTGCTTTATGGATTTCTATTTCGTCATCTTTAAGTATTAGATTCTCACAATTCTTTCAAGTTCAGCGACTTAAGCTCTTAGACTAAACTGAGAACTATTCATATTCTTTCATAGTTAGTATTTAGCTTTCAAATTCACGCTTAAGTTATTGTGCTGATTTTTCAACTCTAAAACTTGACATCGAATAAAACGTTAAGTCAAAATTATTATTTTGACACTTTAGCATTTGACTTATTTCATATTTGAATATGATGAGTGTATAAGTATCAAAAGACTTTAGTTATTTTAAAACAAAAATTTTCACAAGGGTTCCTAAGTTTTTTTTCTTAAAAATTAGTCAACTTTAAAATTCATCGGTCAATCGCGTGTTAGCGGATTCTCTAAGTCGCTAAACCTTTCCTTAGAGAATTATTTGAACCCTTACCCGACTTTGGTTTATTTAAATATTTTTTTTTAAAAAAAAACTCTCTTTTTAAATGGTGTTCTTATTTTTTCCTAAGAAATGAATAAATTAAGTGGCGACTCCCGAAATTATAAATCTTTCCAAAAACTTAATCAATTGCCAAAGTTGCGAAATCAACTTTGAAATTTTTAGTTTTCAAAATCAGGCCGTAACAATTCTATGTGGTATCTTTATCAAAAGTGCGTGTGACACACAAATTTATGTGCGTGAGGCCTTGAAAAAAGACAACATATGACAATGTTTGACCTGTACAAGAGTCATCTTCTTCCCCATTTATACATTCACCATTGCTGAACAAAAAGATTCTTTTCTTTTTGGATTTTCTAATTTTCAAATCTTTTTGCCAATTTTTTCCCATTTCATTTTGGTTGTTGCCTGTTTCCTTTCATCTGCTTCAAAGAGCTCATCATTTCTTTTGAAAATTTATTCTTTAATCACTTTATCAAAGAGTCTCCACAAATACAAATTGAACTTATCGATCTTCCTCTTCAATAAGCAACCTCGTATCCTCCAACCTAACTTAACATCAATGGAGCCGAACGATATCAATCGATCCATTTTCTGTAAATCTTCACATGATATGAACATATCCCTCATCCTAACCTAACATTATGTACTTGTATCATCGTTGTTAATGTTTTCGAAGCGATGTAGTGGGCGTTAAATGATTTTGGAAAAAGTGTCCCAGTAATTTAGGGCCGTCAAGACAAGGTCGTGGCTGTATACTGCTTTTTCCAAATAGAATGTGGCGCGTAGTCTTCATCTTTGAGTGGTAGCTCCACCATAATGCTGCGGTGGCGATCATAGTCAATTCTGATAATTTCACTAGAGAGTAGTTGTCTCACAGAGTAATGTCTTTGTCTTAGGTGACGAGACTTGCCGTTATACATAAACGCTTCTAGCCCTTCCTATTGCGGCTTGACTATCACAGTGTATGCATATAGGGGCCATTGGTTTGGTCCAAAATAAAATATCTTCTAAAAAATTGTGGAGCCATTCAGCTTCTTCCCCTGCCTTGTCTAACGCGATGAATTCAGACTCTGTTGTAGAGCAAGTTATTGATGTACTGTGGTTTCACGGTACTTTCAATGCATTTTCCTTAAGTTAAGTGTGTGTCTAGGGCCTTTTTGTAGTAATTTTAATATGTTTTTGTCTGTGTTTTGTAGGAAAGTTGTCCAAAACAGAAATGCAGAAGATTGTGCAGAAGAGATGACCCACGAAGCCATCGACGGTCCGTCGTCTCATCAACGGTCCATAGGTGGTGATCGTCGGCTGGAGGTCCAAGCATCTGGAAGCAACTCGGGGAATTCTAACCAAGGTGCGGGGTGAAATTCTTTAGTTCCCGGACTTAGGAATTAAAGATACCTAACTTACCACTTTGCATGCAAGACACTAGAAAAGAATTGTTATAGCAAGGATTACCGCGTTATGAACCTATGGGGAACACTTACACCCTAGTTTCTCTCATCACTTGATAAACACCAAAGTTTTAATCTTGCTACTTGTTTTACTTAGAAATAATTGAACACTTTTGTTTCACAAAACCCCCCTTTTAATTAACTATTTTTTGAAAGGACTCGACTAAACAGACGTTATCGTAGATTAAAGTTAAGTCTAAACCATTTTCCTCATGGGATCGATCCCAACCTAACAATTGGGTTCTTTACTTGATACGACCGCTTATACTTCTTTAGGGAAGTATAATTTGATGAGTTTCGCTTGAAGGCATAAGAAAGTTCAGCCCTCTACAAATAAAAGATGAAGAAGTACCATGACCAAAAGATTGAGAAGCGCGAATTTGCTGTTGGGGACTTGGTGCTTTTGTTAAACTCTAGGTTGCGCTTGCTTTCGGGCAAACTCAAGTCCAAATGGACTGGTCCATTCTTTATCACTCAAGTGTTCCCTCATGGTGCGGTTGAGTTGGAGAACAAGGAGGGTGTAAGGTTCACGGTAAATGGGCAAAGAATCAAAATCTACTCGGGCATGCGGAAAATGCGAATGAAGTGGTTGAGGAAAATCATCTTGATGAAGTCTGAGAAATCAAGAGTCTTGCGTCGTGCCGCGATGTTAAATCAAGCGCTGATTGGGAGGCAACCCAATGTGTATCCTCTAGCCAACAATAGGTTTTTCTTGTCTTTGTAGGAATAGTTGCATTCTTTCGGTTTATACTCAATATCATGTGTGAATTTTCTTTTATTTCTTGTAGTCTATTGACTAGAGAGTACTTTAGGGTCCGTGTCTAAAAAGTGTCTAGAAAACACAAAAAGAATGGCTTATTGGGTTCTCAATGTGCAGGGACCAAACCAAAGGAAATCTGCAGAAATTGGTCTTGTGCACTGATCTACGGACTAATCGACGAGCCGTCGTCCCATCGACAGAACGTCGATGGTGCTCGTGGATCCGAGGTATGATTTTCAATGTTGTCTAAGTTAGGGCATAATCGACGGAGTAGTCGACGGACCTTCGATTGACTTACGATCTGTCGATGGGGAATTGTTAGTTCCCCAGAACCCGTGACCCGACCCGACCCGACCAGCTATATATATTAATTCAACCTTTCAGTTACCCCACAGCTTTTCGTTTTCTTCCTCCAACCGTTGCAATCCCCCTATTTCCCTTATTTCCCTACTCAATACCACATTCATTCACTCTAAATTCCTCTTTAATTTCTCACTCTCTCACTTTCTCCAAATTCCCAGAACCCTAATCTCCCAAATTTCCCATCCATCTCTTTCATTTTTAGGTCGGTGTTAGAAGGAGGATTCGGTGGTTGTTGCTACAAAGTTCACCCTCACATTCACTCGACTACAGCTTACAAGTATGTACTTCTCATCTGCTCACTGATTTCATGTTCATTTGCTTGGAAACCAAATTGATAATATGTGGGTGTTGACTTAGGGACAACTTTACATGATTAACTTGTTAATATTTGGTTTCTTGTTCCCTAGTATGATGGAAAAGAATGGGTTGGGGGTGAAAAATGTCTAAATGAACTCTGAATGTTGTTTGATTTGTGTTTTCCGACTTAGGGCTTGATAGTCTCTTGGAATCTAGGATAGAAATGTGTAGAATCTAAGCCCTAGGAATGACGAATTTGGTTGTTGATGATTAGTGTATGTTTTGTATGTTAGTATACACTTAATCTTGTCCATTTTGAGGGGTGCATTAGAATGTCTAGACTTGTCTCTGATTGACAGCACGAGAGCCCGTCTACAGACCGTCAGTCAATTGACGTACCATCGATGGGGTCCGTCGGTAGCTGCACCTTGATTTTGCCTAACTCTGGGACGACGGAAGTGGACTACGATCCGTCGATTCATCAACGGGCCGTTCTGCACATCCATCATTTATGTCTGAAACTATGCTTTGTGTGATTGCCAATAATTGTGTTTTTCGATTTTGTTCTGCTTCCGTTGAGTGTGTAGGATGATTATAATGATACTAATAACTCTCCTTTGCAGGTACCAATGTCCGCCAAGCCAAATATTATCTATTCCATGGGACGGTCCAAGTACGTCGCACCATCCTGGTGTTTGATTGGCTCGTCAGATGATGAGCGAGTTCCAAGTATGTGCCCCCAGGTACCCAGACCCCGACACCTGCTGCTCAATCCACTCGGGGAACGCCCAAGAAGGTGGCGCCCGGCGTAGTCATTGCCTCCCAGTCTGATGAGGAGCGCACACAGATCGGCACACCGTCTAGGTCTGACTCAAGTTTGAAGAAGCGTCTGGCTTCGAGGAGGCTTCCGGTTCTGAGTCGGCCCACTCTACAGGGTCGAATGAGGCCACTGCCTCAGGTTTCGGTTCATAGGTAGGCACTGTTCCAGATGCACCTGCACAACATGCCTCGTCTGATGAGGCCCAGAGTTTGGAGTCTGCTCCGACACTCCGACATGAGGATCATGAATCGGTTACTAATCAGCCTAACGGGTGGTGCATAGAGGGGCAACACCAGATATACACTTCGAGTTCGTGGCTGTCGGGTGGATATCTTTTTGCCTACTGTTCGCCGTTTCTTATACGGTGTAGATACCAATTCTAATCGGGTCCCCCTCACGCCCCGTGTATGACTATATGTAGGATGTGATTAAGAAAGGCCATTTCAAGCGAGACAAAAATCTGAGGGAGACCATAAAGAGGTGGAGTGCCCAGCACATATTCGTAGAGCGTAAGGGCGCAGGCTGGGTGCTGGACCCAAAGGCCTTATCTAGAAGGCCAACCTCACATTTGCTGCCAAGTTCATCTGGCTTTTGGTCCGCCACCGCCTATCCCCTACAGCAACTGAAAACATACTTACGTGGGATAGAGCGATCTTGGTTCCTTCTATGGTTGCCGGGTTCAAGATTTATTTTCCGAGGCTGTTGCTGTCTGTCATCCATGAGAGGGCATTTAAGGCCTCGACCACTTACCCTTTTCCCTGTATGATTTTTGAGTTGTGCAGGCTGCTGGAGTGCCCATTTGTCATATAGATGTTCTCCGGACTTCTACCGGGACAATGGACTTATATATCATCAGGGATGAGGCGGCACCAAATAGAGGGCCCCGATTGGAGGTGCACTCGTTGGGTGAGAACCTTACAAATACGGTAGAGCAAGCCCGAGGGGATGATCATGCTGCTTTAGAGCCTACTGAAACCACCCCGGTTGAGTTTGCCCAGGGCACTATTGGAGCACCGAGTTCCTCCCAGTTTACACCATCAGCAGCACTGGTCCCAATTGCTATTCTCCAGAAGCTAGAGGTCCATATGGATACATTGCTGCACCATATCCATCCTTGGATGCAGAAGTCTATTGCCGAGGCTGAGGATCGGAGAGAAGAAGGTTGCTCAGCAGACTGAGAGGAGGATTCAGGCGGTCCACCAGCGCCTCAATGCTTTTGAGTTGAGAGTCCTCGTGCCCAGCCCCCACTATTGATTTTGACGCCTCTCCAGGCTGATGTGGCGAGTCTGAGGGATGATGGTGATGCCATCTTGGACATGCGGATAACCAAGTCTGAGGCTGCGCCTGCGGAGCTTGCTGAGGATACGATGCTTAGTGCACTGTTCCAGACCACCACTACACCACCGCCTCCGCCACGTGAGCGTGCCAAGAGGCACCGTTCCATTTCATACCAGTGAGGGTGAGGGTGCTCGGGTTAGGAAGAGGGAGTCATTTGAGGTGGAGGCTGCGAGAAAAGCCTCGTTGCTTGATGAGGAGGTCCGAATGATGAGGGCTCATGAGTTAGCTGTTGGGGCATCTAGCTCAAGATTGGAGGCTGCTGAGAGGAGAACCACCGAGGATGCAGACATTGCTGCGGACACTACTGATGGTGTCCCTACTACTGATGGAGCGGGTTTCGGGATACTGGACCCGCCAGCTTGTTGATCTTTGGCGCTATGCGCCTCAAGTTTACTTCACCTACCATCTTTGCTTTATATTTTAATGCATTGGGGACAATTGCATGTATTTTTTTGGGGGGTGGGGTAAATGAAAAGTGAGTGCTAGGGTGAAGTATGAGTAGCCCAACTCACAATCCTCTCTTGGTTGTTTTCTTGCCTGTGTTTTTTTGCCCCAAGAGACTGGTTATTTTACTGTTGAACCGGCATGTTTAGTATTTTGTTCAAAGTTTGAATGTGAAATCTGAAGAATGATGGCTAAATACGAATGATATCCCGTCTTAAAGAGAACATTTGCATGATTAGGCACAGTGAATGTTGAATGTGTTGGCTCTAAGCATGAGAGAGAGATAAACCATTGCATGACCCTCAATCTAACACTCGAACTAGGTGTCCGATAATCTGGTAGGGTAATGAGGTGTTAAAAGAGTGTAAGGAAAGTTGATTATTCCACTTTTGGTACCTAGCTAGACCTTGCCCGGTTGGTCCTGCAAAAAGTAATCTGTGTTAGACAATTAGGAAAGGATAATAGGCCCTTGTTCAAATTAGCCAATCTTTAGCCTAATTAAAAGAAAACCAAATGAAATTGATCCCTTTTTTATCCAAATATTTTGAGCTTACAATGGACCTTTTTTTTCAACCCCAACTCGTTTTCCCTGGGTATGTGCACCTCAACATAGGCCAAAAGCATAAGTTGAGGGTGGCCAATGCAGAAATCGATCTCGTCTTGGCCTTGACCCAACCTTGGGTATTGTGTACCTCGACTCATGGCAAAGCCATGAGTTGAGGGTGGCTATTATGAGTAATGTTCCGAAAAATTGGGTTGAAAGGATTCATGTGAAAGGAAAAATAAAAAGAAATAGTGAAGAAGAGAAGTGACTCAATTAAAGAAGAAATCAAGAGAAGAATTTGAATAATAAAAATAAAAATAAAAAAAGTGCTTAAAGAAGAGTCATTTGCACAAAAGGAGAAAGAAAGGAGAAAAGAAGGCAAAGAATACAAGAAAAGGAAGACTAGGGCATAATAGACAGTGAAAGAGGTAGAATGCTTAGCCGTAATGTCAAGGAGGGCAACAAGTCACTAAAATGTATCTATATGTACTATACCTGACCCTGAGCCTACATTACAAGCCAAGAAAGTCCTATTGTGATCCTAAGAGTTTAATATGGTGAACTTAAGCAGTGAAAATAAGGGCATGTCTATGGTGACAAGTACCAACTAGGTTTGAAATTGTTTTGAGCATGAGTGTTAACTAATGATCCTTATACCCAAATTTGAAATCATTGAGCGAAAAAGGAGGATGTGTTTTGAAGTGAGAACACTAGTTGCAATATTGGAAAGTTGGTGTCTTTGTGAGATATAAAAGAGTAGAGGTGTCGACGTGGTGAGTCTGTGTCATGGTCTGATCCACATGAATGAGCCTAGTGATCCTAAGAGTGAAATCATGCATTAAAGCAATAAAAATAGTCGGGATTGATAGCCATATGATTGCGAAAGCTTAAAAGATGATACTTTTGTACAAAAGTATTGTGGTGAGTCATAGTGCGTCGCTTGAGGACAAACAACGAATTTAAGTTGAGGGTGTTGATGTACCCTGGTTTCATGGTACTTTCAATGCTTTTTCCTTAAGTTTAGTGTGTGTCTAGGATCTTTTTGTTGTAATTTTAATGTGTTTTTATTTGTGTTTTGCAGGAAAGTTGTCTAAAATGGAAATGTAGAAGATTGTGCAGAAGAGGTGACTCACCAAGCCACCGAGGGCCCGTCGTCTCATCGACGGTCCGTAGGTGGTGATCGTCGACTGGAGGTCCAAGCATCTGGAAGCAACTTAGGGAATTCTGACCAAGGTGCGGGGTGAAATACTTTTGTTGCCGAACCAAGAAATTAGAGATACCTAACTTACAACTTTGCATGCAAGACACTAGAAAAGAATTGTTATAGCTAGGATTACCGCGTTATGAACCTATGGGGAACACTTACACCCTAGTTTCTCTTATCACTTGATAAACACCAAAGCTTTAATCTTGATACTTGTTTTACTTAGATATAAATGAACACTTTTGTTTCACAAAACCCCCCTTTTTAATTAACTTTTTTCGGAAAAGACTTGACTAACCAGACGTAATCGTAGAATGAAGTTAAGTCTAAATCATTTTCCTCGTAGGATTGATCCCAACCTAACAATTAGGTTCTTTACTTGATACAACCGCTTCTACTTCTTTAATAAAGTATAATTTGAGCATATCAGCTATACATGTTTGTTTGGATGATTTCCAAGATATTGCCCCTCCACCAATAGTAAAAACATATTCACTTGTGGATTTTGTTTCAGTTGACCCAGTAATCCAATTTGCAACACTATATCTTTCAACAACTGCTAGATATTTGTTGTAGTGCAAAGCATAGTTTTGAGTGTCATCTAAGTATCCAAAACTCTCTTCATTGTCAACCAATAACTTTCATTGGAATTACTTATGTATCGACTTCGCTTACTGATAGCGCAAGCTATGTCTGGTTGTGTACAATTCATGACATACATCAAACATCCCAACACACTGGCATAGTCCAATTGAGACTGACTTTCACCTTTATTCTTTGCAAGATGAAGGTTCACATTAATTCCAGTCTTTGCCCTTTTGAAATTCAAATATTTGAATTTTTCATGTACCTTTTGAATATATTGAGTTTGAGACAATGCTAGACCGCTAGGAGTTTTGAGAATTTGAATTTCCAATATCACATCAGCAACTCCTAGATCTTTCATATGAAACTTACTGGCGAGCATACACTTAGTAGTTTTTATATTAGCAATGTCCTTGCTCATTATCAACATGTCATCACATGTAGGCATACAATGACTTCCTGATTTGGAGTACCTTTAATGTAAACACATTTATCACATTCATTGATCTTAAATTCATTTGACAACATGGTTTGGTCAAACTTTGCATGTCATCGCTTCAGTGCTTGTTTAGTCTATAAAGTGACTTAATAGGTTGCACACTTTCTTTTCTTTACCAGGAACTACAAAACCCTCAGGTTTTCCCATGTAAATTTCTTCTTCCAGCTCTCCATTTAAAAAGGCGGTTTTCACACATTTGATAGATTTCAAGACTGTATACTGCAGCTAGGGCAATTAACATCCGAATTGATGTAATCCTAGTCACTGGCGAGTATGTGTCAAAATAATGAAGACCTTCTTTTTGTCTAAAGCCTTTGACAACAACTCTTGCTTTATATTTGTCAATAATTGCATCATCTTTCATCTTCCTTTTAAAGATCCATTTTGAACCCAAGGGTTTGTTTCCTAGAGGAAGATCAACTAACTCCCAAGTATGATTGCTTAGGATTGATTCAATTTCACTATTGACAGCCTTCTTCCAATAAGTTGAGTCACTAGACAACATTGCTTCCTTGAATGTTCGAGGCTCACTTTCAAGAAGGAGTGTTTCAAAATCATATCCAAATGAAGTAGTTGTCCTTTGATGTTTACTGCGCCTTGGACTCACTTCATTGGTTTCACTCTCTTTTGGTTCTTCTCGGGGTTGTTTAGACCCCCCACTAGATGACTCAAGTTTAGTTTTATACAAATAGATATGTTCAAAAAATTCAAAACTATCTAGTTTCATTACCGTATTGTCATGAATATCCAGATGTTCGGACTTATGAATCGAAAATCGACATGCTTTACTGTTTGTGGCATATCCAATGAATTCACAATCCACATTCTTAGGTCCTATTTTTACCCTCTTAGGTATAGGAACTTGGTCTTTGGCTAGACACCCCCACACTTTGAAATATTTCAAGTTGGGTTTTCTACCTTTTCATTTCTCATATGGAATAACATGTGTCTTTGAGTGAGGAACTCTATTGAGTATTCGATTTGTTGTAAGGATTCCTTCCCCCCACAAGTTCTGTGGTAAACCTGAACTTATAAGTAATGCATTCATCATTTCTTTTAAAGTTCGGTTTTTCCTTTATGCAATCCTATTAGATTGAGGAGTGTACAAAGCAGTAGTTTGATGGATTATTTCATTTTCTAAACATATTTGTGCAAATGGAGATTCATATTCTCCGCATCTATCACTTGTGATCATTTTGATCTTTTTATCCAACTGATTTTCAACTTCAATTTTATATTGCCTAAATGCATCTATTGGTTCATTCTTACCATTTAGCAAATAGATATAACAATATCTAATGCAATCGTCAATAAAAGTTATGAAATACTTTTTTCCACTACGTGATGGTGTTGACTTCATGTCACAAATATCAATGTGAATTAGTTCTAAAGGATTTGAATTCCTTTCAACAGATTTATAAGGATGCTTAGCATACTTAGATTCAACGCAAATTTGACATTTGATTTATTGCACTCAAATTTTTGCCAAATATTTAAGTTAATCAGTTTTTGCAAGGTTTTTTTTATTAATGTGTCCCAAATGTTCATGCCATAAATATTTAGACTCAAGTAAGTAAGAAGAAGCAGAATCTTTATTCATATCAACTGCAATTACATTGAGTTTGAAAAGATCATCACTGAGGTAGCCTTTTTCTACATACATATCATTCTTACTTACTACTACATCATCAGAAACAAATACACATTTGAATCCATTCTTAGTCACAAGTGGAATTGAAACTAAATTCCTTCTCAATTTTGGAACATATGAGACCCTGTTCAAAGTCGGTACCTTGCCTGATGTCATCTTTAATAGGACCTTGTCAGTTCCTTCCACCTTTGCAACATTGGAGTTTGTCATAAACAATTTCTCATCTGCAAGTGCTGGAGTATATGATGAAAATAAGTCTTTGTTGGCACAAACATGACATGAGGCACCAGAACTATCCATCATTCTCTTGGATTTCCAACCAAGTTACATTCTGAAAGCATTGCACAAAGATCGTCCATTTCTCCATTTGACTCAGCCAAGTTTGCTTGATCCTTCTTTTTCTTGTCCTTCTTAGGACCCCGGCATTCAGTAGCCCTACGGCCACATTTACCACAATTGAAGCAGCTTCCATTGATTTTTTATTAGGAGGATTGCTTTTTGGACCAGATGATTTCTTTCTTTTCTTTAATTTTGTGGGATCTTCTTCAACAATATTTACTCCAGATATTGCTAAGTTATCACGTGACCTCTTTCTGCAACTTTATTATCCTCTTCGATTCTCAACCTTACTATGAGATTTTAAACAGTCATCTTCTTGCGTTTATGTTTCAAGTAGTTTTTGAAGTCCTTCCACAACGGAGGTAACTTCTCAATAATGGCAGTCACTTGAAAGACATCGTTCACAATCAATCCTACATTAAAGATTATGTGATTATTAAGTAAAAACTTAATATTTCTAACATATGTATTAAATAAATTTATACCTTTAGCAAGGAGATCGTGGATTATGACCTACAGTTCTTGAACTTGGGTGACGACGGTCTTACTGTCTATCATCTTATAGTCCAGAAAATTTGCCACAATGAACTTCTTCATTCCGGCATCCTCTGTTTTGTACTTCTTTTCTAAAGCATCCCAGAGTTCTTTTGAGGTTTTGACATTGTTGTACACACTGTATAGATTATCTTACAGGCCACTCAGAATATAATTTTTACACAAATTATATGAGTGTGTCAATGCTTATGTTACCAAGAATCATTCTTCAGGTGGAGTATCATCCGACATAATAGGAACATTCTCATTAATGAACCTCTGCAGACTCAACATAGTGAGATAGAAGAACATCTTCTGCTGCCATCTTTTGAAGTCGACTCCAGAAAATTTTGTAGGTTTCTCAGTCGGTGCTAAGGCAGCAGTTGAACGATTGTGTGCAACCGATGTTATTGCAGCACTTACTGTTGCAGCACTCACTGTTCCATCATTCACTTGACTTGAATTAGTCATTTTTTCTATCACAAATGACAGATAATTTAGTATTTTAAATACTAATAATAAATAACAAATCTTTACACAAACTGTTTCTGATTTAACGATAAAGTTTTTATGTTCTTTTAATCGTTAATCGAATTAATTTTAAAAATTCAAGCACAGTAGAAAATCATAAAGGTTCTAGTCTCCAGAAACCTCAAATACAGAAACTTGTTAAATTTCTTAAGATTGTTATTAACTTATACTTATAAAGTTAGTCAAAATAGAAACAGAAATAAGATGAAGTAGACAGAAAGCAAAATAATTTGAGTCCACAGAAATTACTATGTCTCCTTAAGAAATTTAATCTTCTCACTGTACCCAAGGTTATGGATTAATTTCTCCCAAGATAAAACAGATTAATCTTGTTAAAGAAATAGTTATAATTCAAACTTCTTTAACTTTAGCGAACTTAAGAAAAACAACAAATCACACAGATTCAGTCGATCGACACTTTAATTTTGAGAGAAAATATATGCAGAGAAGGAAAAGTTTTTCAGTGTTTGAAAAAACAAAAAATGACTTCCTTTTATAGCCATTTTCAGCAAGAAACGTGTTTGTTTAAAGAAATTTGTTCAGACCCATTTTAATCAGAAAGTTGCATCTTTTGAAAAAATAACAACTTTTCAGAAAATGTGTCTATTGGAAAAGTAACGACTTTTTGGAAAGTTACCCGTTACATGCTGTTAATTAAATTATTAACTAACGTCCTGAATTAATTTATAAGAGATAAGATTAACAGGATTTATTTGATTAACAAAAATCGATTAAACAAATATCAATCAATCACATCATTTGCAAATTCAAATCCAAATATGAGGCCGAGCGACGACGATGGCGCGAGGGACACTTTATTCTTAGCTCTTTAAGAAGTAAAGGAAGTGTTTCCTTAT
Source organism: Solanum pennellii (assembly GCF_001406875.1). NCBI lineage: Eukaryota > Viridiplantae > Streptophyta > Magnoliopsida > Solanales > Solanaceae > Solanum > Solanum pennellii. Next base: position 61,877,740 of record NC_028646.1, read on the forward strand.
ATAAGGACAAAAATTTCTCTTTCTTTTGCCGATATGGGATAAATGACTTTTCATTTGCACTTTGCAAATGACTTTTCATTTTCTCCTCCAAATTCCCTCACTTTCCCATACTTTCTTTTCTTTTTCCATTCACACTTGTTTTTTCTAAACCCAACAATTCTAATGTATGTTCTTGTTATTTCTAACTTCATAGATATATATACGTGTTTTAGATTACCTAGACCAAATGAGAAAAAAACTCAAAAATAGACTAATAATAAATTAAGTTAACCCTGTCGATTAATAACTCAATACAACTAAAGAATTCATCTAAATTGGTTCGCATCTCATAACCAGGGTCCATAAATTAATCAAATAAATAAAGTATCATGTCCAAATAGTTATTAATCAAATAACAAATATAATTTAAATAATTACTATTATTAGTTGAAATTATTACCTTAACAAAATAGGACACAAAATAAATAGAAAAAGGTTTACCTTAACCTAATAGGAAAAGACTTCCTATGTGATGCTATATAAAGCCTTTTTCTAGGTCATGTTTGCATCTTATCTAACAATTTCAACCATCAATTCACTCAAAATGGCTTTAGAAAAGCGAAGGGAATTTGAGTTGTTAATTAGTCGTAACCGCTGGAAGAATAACAATGTGTCGATCGAATATGATAAATGGGAAGAATCACAAAACGAATTTGAACATGCTCTTTCTATCTAGACTCGTGCACTTTCAAACGATTAAAGTGACCATACAATGTGGTTGATGTATGGTGATATGGAGATGAATAATAACTTTATTGATCATGCTCTAAATGTATGGGATCTAGTTGTTACCTTTTGCCCTAAGATTGAACAGTTATGGTTTAACAATGTAGCTGGTGCAAGACAGGTATTTGAAAGGTGGATGACGTGGACGCCGGCCCAGAAAAGTTGGTTGTTCTACATTGAGTTTGAGTTGAGGTATAATGAAACAGACAAGGCAAGAGGAATTTTTGAGAGATTCATAAAGTGTCATCCGGAAGTTAGTAGTTGGATTGGGTTTGTAAAATTTGAGATGAAAAATGGAGAGGAAAATAGGGCAAGAAATTGTTACAAGAGGGTTGTTGATAAGTTGAGATATGAAGATGAGGAAGTTGATATTTCTTGCATTTGCAGAGTTTAAAGACGTGTGGGGAGACGGAAGGATTGAGGATTTCATAATTAGAAAGGTACTATTCGGTTAAATCAATAATCAAATCAAATCAAACTAAATTTTTATTTTGATTTGTTTTGAATTTATAAATTATTTTGTTTTTTTTGTTTGGTTTCAGATATAAAAAATAAAAAAAAATCAAATTGTCATATATATACACACACACACACACACACACACACACACACACACACACACACACTTGAACCTCCATAATAGTTATACTTATAAGTATTGTGTTTGAAATGTTTTCTTATGATTTATATTAGAAAGTATATTTAAGGGATTCAATATTATTACTTTGGTTATGTTATTAATTATTGACACGATCGAATAGCGGAAAACAAAATCAAACCAAATTTATTTTGGATCGGATTGAGTTACGATTTTACAAAATTAAAAACTGAAAAATCCAAATCGAATAGTGCAAAATCAAACCAAAAAACCGAATGCACACCCCTAGGTATAATATATAAATATTACTTTTAACTTGACATCAGCTGACAATTATGACCTTTAACTTTGGATGTGCACAAGTAGACACTTTCACCTTGTATAAAATTGAATAAACGGACACATTCATCCTACATGACAATTTCGTGTCCAATATGGTGTCCTATGTATATTATGACATGTAGAACACGTGTGTCTACTTGTTCAATTCTATATAAGTTTAAGTGTTTACTTGTGCACACTCAAAATTAGAGGGCATAGTTGTTCGTTGAAGCCAAATTAAGGTCATGTTTATGTATTATGCTATTAGAAAAGTTTAATATTCCATCCCTTCCTTTTTTATATGTCACATTTTAAGAATACACTTGCATTAAGAAATTAAGTAACTTTACCCTTCTACCCTTATTTAATGTTGTATAAATTACATAAATCCCATAGTAGAAATACTAAATTATATCCTATCCCTATTTTTTTTCTAATTACAATAATCCCTTAAAATTTGTACTTTTCGGATACAGAAGTCACCATCCGAATATCTTTGTTCTTCATTCGTATACATTAGTTCAAATAGAAGAAAAAAAATTTTGTTGTGCAAAAAAAAAATTAAATATGAAAATTAATTAAATCTCATACAGAGGAGAATCCTAATAGAATAAAGAAATTCAAAATTTCAAATTACTCCCCCGGTTCAACGATAAACCTTCCAAATTTGATTCAAAATTTTTTGTCGAAATTCTGGGTAAGCCAGGTGAATTATGAAGGATACAAAAGTGATGAAATTGTTGTTGGACAAACAATATCCTTTTGAATATTCAAGTTCATCGAAAATCCTTTCAATTATCAAAAAAATTGAGGATTCAAGATTCTTTGTTTTGTCAGTTCAGTGAAGATCATTTCAATTTTGATTTAAAATTATTGAAAATTTTGATGTTCGAAATTCTTCTCCTAGTTTATTGAAGATCCTTTCAATTTTGATTCAAAAATATTGAAAAATTTGAGAAGATACATCATGAATATCTTTGGTACTCGGCATTTTAATTACTATTTATGTATCTTGTTTAAATTGATAAGTATTGTATTTATATTAGATACATTAAATATATAATTGTTGCTCATAAGATGTTAGATTTGAGATCGATAGATTATTGTGTGGTAGTTGCTATGTAATTGATATATTTAGTATAAATTCGAATTTAGGCATCATATCTAAAAAAGAAGTGCATGATACATTACTATTTATGCGTTTCATTCAAACTGATAAGTATTCTATTTATACTAGATACATTAAATAAGTAAGTGTTGCCCATAAGATGTTAGATTTGTGATCGATACATTACCGTGTGGTAGTTGCTATGTAATTGATACAATTTGTATAAATTCGAATTTATGTATCATATCTAAAAAATTAGTGCATGATACATTACTATTATGTATCTCATATAAATTGATAAGTATTGTATTATTTGTCTTAAAAGATATTTATAACTTACATAATGTATCATTTTAGATTTGATAATAATGTATTTGATACAATAAGATTGTGAAAGAAGAATGTATGTAAGCTGAATTAAAGTGTATGTATAAATGTATCACAATAAATAAGAATTTAGTTATCAATTAGATACATGAACAAACACAATCCATTGAAGAAATTTGATTATGAAAACACACATACAAAAAAAGAAAAATATTAGACTGTATGAAATTTTGGTGAACTTGAAATTAATATTATTATTTTGAGAAATTGGAATACTAAATAATAATATGAGAATCCTAATAAGTTTTAATAATTGATTAGTTGTTAGAGTCCATAAACAACTCAAATTATGAAAGATTTACAACTATTATATTAACTATTACCAAATAATAACTACTACTAATATACAAAAGAATTTATTTTAAAGATTAGAATCGAAATAAAGACTAAACACAGAGTTGAAAATCATGCAAGATTTTTGTGTTATCTCCTTCTTAATGTCAAAGAGAAGTTTAGTTTGTATTAGCATATTGTTAATTAATAATTAATAAAGGCAGAACTCATAGACATATCTTTAAAGTTGTTGGATTTTTCTCCTCAGGTACCTTAACTACGCGATTTTCCTATTGAATCATTGAACCACCCACCCATAATTTGTTCCTTTTAAACAAAGTTGGCTGTTTTGGATCGACTTTTCTATTGCAAAATGTTTTCAATTGTATTCGTATTGTAATGATTTTGATAGAAGGAATGAATACAAATTGTGTGTTAAGTCTCATTTGTTTTCTAATGTGTTCAAATGACTTGAAGTAAATACAATTATTTCGATAATTTTCACTATCAATTGAGGTAATGAGTTCTAGATAACATATGTATCCTCCGTCAATAATACCCCTCATAAAATCTAATTCCACATTAAACAACAATGTTTTGAAGGAATAAATTATGGGTGGTTCAATGATTCAATAAGAAAATAGCATAGTTGAGACACTTGAGAGGAAAACCCTAACAAATTTAGAAATTTCTTTATGTATTTGAACATTAATAAATTATTTATAGTAGAATATGCCATGAAAAAAGTAGTTGACCATGCTGAAAGAGTAGTAGGTCAAAATTACTTTGTACGAAAAAGTATCGTCACACTCTCATTGAATATTCAACATACAAAATAAAGATTATCTAAAAAAAATAACTATCAAGATTTAGTGACTAAAAATAAAGAGAAATTTATTGAGTGAAATAAGGAAATGATAAATGTTTATTTTGAGAGTTAGGATTTATGTAGCTAGAGTTTGAGGTTTGTGTAACGACCTGTTTAGTCGTTTTGAGCAGTAGAGTTTATTTCTGGTAATAACTGTCTGGGTCGACGGATCCCACGACGGACCGTCATGGGCACGACGGACCGTCGAGGGGGTCTCGTTCCAAAACACTTAGATTCTGAAAATTTGGGTACTGAGATCGACTCTCTGAACTTCACGACGGAATGGCAGGACGGACCGTCGTTGGCACGACGGACCGTCACAAATCTTTCCACAGAATTAACTCTCTGAACTTTGTGACTGACCTGCAGGACGGACCGTCACAGTCATGTCGGACCGTCACAGTCATGACGGACCGTCACAGGCTGCGTAACCCTGACTGGGTCGGAATTCTGCTAAAGTTTTTAAAGGGGTGTTTTGGACTATTCATGCTTATAATTATAAAGTTAGTGGGTTAATGTTAATAATTCAATTACTTGGGGGTTAAAGGAGATAACCTTGAAATAAATAGTGGGTTATTTTTATCATCTTTTATACCTAATTATATGACAATTAGGGTAAAAGAAAAAGGGTTTGAATAAGAAAAATAGAAAGAACAGAGAGAGAGGGAGAAACGAACGAGAGAAGGGAGAACGAAGANGGAGTGCAGCAAACGTGCCATCGTCTTCAACTCAACCGCAACTCTAGCCAGTCTTCATCACGCAGATTTCAGGGTGAGCTATTGTTCCTAGCTTGGACTGGATCTTCTTCTTCATGTCTTGATGCCTTGAAGTTCCGGCATGGACTAGCTGTTTATTTATTTTAGCTTCCTAGATATTCTTAGATTTAGTAATTTGAGGATAGATGTTCTTGTGGTGATGACTTCCAGATTTTGGGGATGATAAGTATTAAATTTTAGAAGTTATTAATTGATTCCGTTAATGAGTTTTAATTCTTCCGCATTATATTCTGTTTTATTATGGTTGAAATGTTGGGGTTTATATTGGTTGGTTCTCTCACATAGTAGGATAAGTGTGGGTGCCACTCGCGACCCGTTTTGGGTCGTGACAGTTTGGGAATAAAACAAGAAATTTTGAAAAAATTTAGAACTGATAGGGAATAACAGGAATTATGGAGAAAAAAAGGTGTGTATATAGGTAATTTATCCTTTATCTTTTGTCAACTTTTCAATAAATGATGAATATGTTAAATTTGAAATATTAAAATGTATTCGGACGATTGATTAAATTTTTGAGCTTATTCTCTAGATCGTCATATATTATAGAATAATGAATGCAAAGAGTAATTAATCAATCTATGAAGTACTCCAATGAATATTAATTACTTATTAGTTTTTCTAGGTTGCACAAGTATACGTTTTCAAGACTAATTAGCTACTCTATCAAGTAAATAATAGAAAGAATATGATAATTTATACATTGATTTTATAAAATGACAAATATTAATTGTTATGGTCCAATAATTTATAGAAAGGAATGGCATATAAAAAGGAACGAAAGGAGTACGATTTGTTCCGATATATATTGTCTTTTATGTTTTCTTTTTCTATATAATTAGCAATTCATTGGTTTAGTTAATTAATTACAAATTTCTGTGAGAATAATATTTGATCTTATCGTTCAAATACTTGTCAATCATTTATATTTCAAGCACCAAGCTTTTGACCATGAAATTACTTGAAAATAACACTAATAACCTAAGGGTAAATTTTCAAAATAGCAATATTTTAGCATTTAATAGGGTCGCTTGTCAACACTTTCAATATTTATTTAAAATGTCAATATTATAGTTTGTTATAATGCTGATTGTATTTATTTATTTTTAAAGAATACAAACTTTTAATAACAGAACAGAGAGAATCACGGGAGAAAATATTTCAAAAAAGGTAAAAATATTTCCCTTATTTTTATCCTTACTTATTTTAACTTTAATAAATATAATTTTATGTGAAATCTATTCGGATTTACTTCATTAAATATAATTTTGTCATTTTGTGTATTCGGATGAATTTCATTAAACATGATTTTGTGTATTCGAAATTTTCAATGAATCTTTTTTTTACAAACTGAGCACGATAAATCTAAATCTGATTGTATACCATTAGGCCGAATACAAATTCAAATTTGAATACAAACTAACTCATATACAAAGTGATATTGAAAATACAAAATGTGTCACATCCGGGGAGCACCCCCTAGAAGTAACCGGTGTCGTCGTACTCGAAGAGGACTAAGACTAACCTCTTAGCATTCTTCATAACATTTCATAGGTTAAATTAGCGAAAGATTTAAAACATTTTAACTACTTCTACACTGAGGTTTACTTAGACCTCTCACTTACACATAGTATATAGTTAGCGAGTATACATAGACTCCTCATATAAAAAGCAATACACAGGCTTCTACTTTTATTTCACATAATATAGCAATATAGATTTATAAGAAGTCTAAATAAGTCTCATGTTAAACCATCTACGTCGAATACAACATCTTGGGTTCAACCCATACTTCATTACAATAAAAGCCTCATATAGGCATATACAAAGTCAACAAAGAAAGAGAATGAATTAAATTGTCTTTAAGACTAGACAATATTCAATGGCAAGATAGTAGCATCATCCTTGGAATGTGAGGACCTACCGAACTTGGAGAATAGGATTCAAGCCTTCTTCAATTTCCCTCTAAAAGATCAACGGCCGGATCCTACATTTGTAGTAAACATAAAAGATGGGTTAGTACACACTTGTACTAAGTATGAATATATGCACATAAAATATTTGAAATCATGCTTAAGAGTACATTTGTTCAAAACATGCTAATTTACTTTGAAAGCGTTATGCACATCGAAGAAACCATGTAAGATAATATTCACCTAATCCATAAGTCAAACCCATATACAACACAAGATCAACATTTACAAGTAATAGTCAAGTAAACATGTACAAGAGTTCATAGCATCATAACATAATCAGTAAACATATACAAGAGTTCATAACATCATAACATGAGCATGACCCTTACTCATAACCCACCATTTAGCCTAAAGTGCAGTGACCAAGAAAAATCCCCTTAACCTTACTCAATCATGTAAACCAAACAAAGGATCATAAGCAGTGTCTAACTCAACATAGCATAACATCAATAGTAGTCATCATTATACTTAGCAATATGGACCAATAGCATGTTCATGAATGAAACTAAACATCATATTGGATCATCAACATGTAAAGTCAACATATCTGTAACATATACATTGTAGAACATAAGCACAACCTCCTAAGTCTTCCCTCAAGGTAAACTAGTTCAAGGCATAGGTAGAGTCCCATACCCCTACCTAGGCTAATTCAAACCTCTTAAATCACCCTAGTTAATGTTTACTTCATTACTTCATTTTACTTTTAGGAACATTTGCCTTAACCGACGTAGAGCATAAGAGCTAAGTGTGGAATTTGGTGTTGTAAAACCTTACACCGATGAAAGGTGGTCTACCAGCAAAGGTAGAACCATACATAAAATAGCTTTCTAGGTGGATCCACTAGTTAGTGTTCCTATGGTGGCAACATAGTTAAAGAACTTAGGAGATATGAATTGAACCCTCTACATGCCATTTAGAATTGGAGCCCACATCTCATGAGAATCCATCGAGTGAGTGTCCTTCATAGGGGAGTCAACACCTCATGTGGAATTATAGGGTGAATCTTCCTCTACGGAAAACCAACACCACCCATTATCAAGTTCATTCGGTGCTAAACTAAGTCCCTCTTGAAATGTCTTTCATTAACAATCATAACTTAGTTTAGGTCATTGGAGTTTATCCCCTTATATATAATCATCATTAGCTCATAGGAATTAAATGAGAATATCCTTTCATGGCAACCCTCATATGTGAGATTAGTATATCATCATCACTTCATAATAAGGCACATAGGCAATAACCAACCTTATATCATTTCATCTTAAGCATAATATCATATCACATAGTCAAGACATTTTAATTCAACATCCTACCAACACCTACTTAGGCTATTCACAAGACATGCTTCAATTGGACTACATCATCAATCACAAACCATCATAATTAAAGTAAAGGTTAGGATCATGAAAACTTACCAAACCTCCTTCAAAAGCCATCATCATGGTCTTACCATCAACCAACAAGTTACATCCAATAATAGGTGTAGTAACATCATTCAATAATAATTAACACAAGAATTAGGTCAATTGCATCATCACAATCCCAATTAACTTCAATTCATAACCTAAGGTTAGGGGAGAATGGTCAACATGAATTCTTCAAGAATTAGATCCAATCTCACCAACACATTACCCTAATTAATCCATAAATGCATTTGAATAGATAAAACCAATCTAACAATCAATACAATCTTCAATTCCCATCAATTCATAACCAAGATCCAAGATTTGGGAAATTTACGGAAAGGGACATGATCTATATGAAATTGCATCAATCAAAATCAATTAAAAAACAATGTATACTTAATTAGTTATAGGCAATCACAATTTATCATCAATTTGAAGTTTAGAAGAAAACCAATTAGAATTGGAAAACACCATGGAATTGGGTATTTTAGAAATCAACTTTGAAAGGACCTCTTGGGGAAAGGAATTCCAAGAGTGCGGAACCCATACCTTAATGAAGATTAATCCACGAAATTGAAGTGAAATCCTAGAGAAATTGGTCTTCTTCTTCAAGCTTTCTTCCTTTTTCAATGGAGGATTTGGGGAGAGAGAAAGTAGAGAGAGGTGAGAGCTTTTGGGTTTGTTTTGGGAATTTGGTTTGGGTGAGTGAAAAATGACTTTAAAATGACCCTTAGACTATATATAATCACCCTACTAAATTATCCAAAACACCCCTCACTTAATGAGTCTTTTTTGAGAAGTCAAAATGCTTAAAATACGATTTTTACGAATTTGGAAAGTGCCTCTGCGTCGCGAGGCCAACACGCATTTCTATTTTTGAAAAATGAATTGAGGCAATAAGGTTCGTTTGGGTTGCGCGTCGCGCATCAGCCTTTTGGATCTTGACTTACGCAGGCTGCTTTGGCAGCCTGCCCACCCATGTTAGGGTCCTCCTCAAGGACCCTTTGGGTGGTCCTTGGGGCGTTGTTATTGGACGTTTAGACCCTCTATACTACACTCTACCTAAAAAAAGTCTTTCTACAAGTTTTAAACTTCTTTTGACCCTCCGAAACCTTCACCAAACTTAGCAACGTCAGCTAGTTCGATTTTGACTAGCTTCCGGACGTTATGGACGTTCCTTGACGTCTTAATCTAAAACTTCTCGGATGACCTCTAAACATTATTTTAGGTCTTAAAACTATATAACAAACATTAAATCAACTTGTGAGGCTCTAAATTAGGTCTTAACTTTTCATAATGTTACATTATCCCCCCTTAAGAACAATCGTTCCCGAATAACACTAAACTTTTTAAAAGGGAACGGATAAACTCAAGACTAGCAGCCTAACCAACAACATACAACATCATCATTAACATGAGTTACAACTCACGGAGTTTTTCAAAACTCCATGCAACACATAATCATGGAATTTACACAAATGACTCAAAACATCAACGTTCACACATAAGAGCTCCATATTACAACATGAGGAATTTCCTTCTCACCACAATATAAGCTCAAACATATCATTTAATAGTCACTTGTGCCAAAATTACTTTCTCAACATATCAACATGCTCAATATCATTTCATGAAGTCAACAACATACCAAATACACAAATAGTGCAAATCAAGCAAAAGAGCAATTTTCCATGATAGTTCATTTTAGCATAAACCTTTTATCAAATATAATACATATCTTTGCAAAACAAGTCAAAATCGAATTTGCTCATTATTTTCATTAATAATAGGAATTACTAACCTTAATTAACAAAGAGATGAGGATAATGAGACTTCATGTTGTCCTCGGCCTCCCATGTTGCTCCCTCAACTAGGTGGTTTCTCCATAACACTTTTACGGAGACCACCTCTTTGTTCCTAGACCTCTTCACTTGCCTATCAAGGATTTCAAGCGGAACCTCCTCATAAGAAAGGTTCTCTTCCACACCAAGATCTTCAATAGGAAGAATGAACTTGGGATTACCAATGCACTTCTTAATCATAGATACATGGAAAAGTAGATGAACCGAAGATAGTTCACTAGGGAGTTTAAACTCATATGAAACCTTGACAAACCTTTGCGAAATTTCATAAGGACCCACATAACGAGGAATCAACTTCCATTTCTTGCTAAATCTCACCACTCCCTTCATAGGTGAAATTTTTGGATACACCTATCAACCTTTTCAAATTCAAGGTCTTTTCTCCTATGATCGACACAAGACTTTTGCCGACTATAGGCTGTTTGCAAACGATTCCTTACCATATGAACCTTCTCTAAGGTATTATAGATCAAATCGGGACCAAAAAGCGAAGTCTCGCCAACCTCAAACTATCCAATAGGAGATCTACACCTCCTACCATACAATGCTTCAAAACGAGCCATTAATATGGATGAATGATAACTATTGTTATAAGAGAACTCCACCAAAGGCAAATTCTCATCCCAAATTCTCTTGAAGTCAATGATACAATCCCTAAGAATATCTTCAAGAGTTTTAATGGTACGTTCCGCTTGACCATCCGTTTAGGGATGAAAAGTGGTGCTTAACTTCACTTGAATACCCAAATATCTTTGAAATGACCTTCAAAATCTAGATGTGAATTGTGCACCTCTATCCGATATAATGGATAAAGGAACCCCATGAAAACTCACTATCTTGTCAATATATATTCTTGCATAATCTTTCGCCGTATAAGTAGACTTAACGGGAATAAAATGAGCATATTTGGTCAATCTATCCACCACCACCCATATATAATCATATTGCCTTCTAGTCCGAGGCAACCCAACTATGAAATCTATGTTAGCATCTTCCCACTTCAAATTGGATTTCTTGTAGTAAACCACTCGGGTTTTGGTGTTCAGCTTTCACTTGTTGGCAATTCGAACACTTTGCAACAAATTCCGCAATGTCCCTTTTTAAGCCATCCCACCAAAACACTTCTCTTAGGTCATGGTACATCTTAGTAGAACTAGGATGAATAGAGTAATGGGCTCTATGAGCTTCCTCAAGGATCCAACTTCTCAACTCATCAACATTGGGCATACACAATCTTCCTTAGAACCTAAGAATGCCATCCCCCTTGGGATAATGACTCATTCATCTTTCCAAGAGCCGACTCTTTCAACTCCATCAACAATGGATCAAGCTGTTGTTTAGACTTCACCTCAACCACCAAAGACGACTCGGATTTATGATGTACCACAACACCCCCATTAGGAGAATCTTCAATTCAAACCCCTAAACGAGCCAACTTATGAACATCCTTCACTAGGTTTCTCTTGGTTTCTTCCACATGGGACACACTTCCCATGGACAAACGACTAGAGTGTTTGCCACCACGTTAGCCTTGCCGGGGTGATAGAGAACACTCATGTCGTAATCTTTCAATAGCTCTAACCACCTTTTTTTGTCGGAGATTTAACTCCTTCTAGGTGAATGAATATTTAAGACTTTTATGGTCCGTATACACATCCACATGAACCCCATAAAGATGATGCCTCCATACTTTCAAGGCAAATACCACGGCCACTAACTCAAGGTCATGAGTCGGATAATTCTTCTCATGAACTTTGAGTTTCCTAGAAGCATGGGATATAACTTTGCTATGTTGCATAAGAGCACTCCCCAATCGGACTCGATATGCATAAGAATAAACCACAAAACCCTAAGTACCCTCCGGTAGGGTCAACACCTGAGCGGAGGTAAACCTATATTTCAACATTTGGAAGATCTTTTCACATGCTTTCAACCACTCAAATTTCACATTCTTTTGAGTCAATGTTGTCAAAGGAAGAAATCGATGCAAACCCATCGACAAACCTTCTGTAATAACCGGCTAGACCCAAGAAACTCTTAATATCTATAGGATCTAAAGGTCTAGGCCAATTTTTCACCGCTTCGGTCTTTCTTGGATCAACCTCAACACATCACTAGAGATAATATGACCAAGAAACGCTACCGACCTTAACAAAAATTCACACTTTCTATATTTGGAAAAGAGTCGATGTGCCTTAACAACATGCAAAACCACTGTCAAATGGTCCATATGTTCTCCCTCTTTTTTTGAATATACCAAGATGTCGTCAATGAAGACAATGATAAATGAATCTAGGTAACTTCGAAACACCCTAATTATTAGGTCCATAAAAGTCGTCGGAGCATTAGTGAGACCAAAGAACATTATTAGGAACTTATAGTGACCATATCTAGTCCAAAATGCCGTCTTGGGAATATCTTTACCTCTCACCCTAAGTTGGTGATATCCCGATCTCAAGTCAATCTTGGAAAAGTAACTCGCACCTTGGAGTTGATCAAATAAATCATTAATTCAAGGGAGAGGATACTTATTCTTGATTGTGACTTTGTTGAGTTGACGGTAATCGATACACATTCTAAGGGACCCATCCTTATTCTTCATGATCAATACCGGAGCACCCCATGGTGAAATAATAGGCCGGATGAAACCCTTGTCTAGTAGATCTTTGAGGTGAGCCTTCAACTCTTTCAATTCAGCCGGAGCCATCCGATAAGGAGGAATTGAAATGGGGTTGGTATCCGGTAGCAAGTCAATACCAAAATCAGTTTCCCGTTCGGGAGGAATATCGAGAAGATCATTAGAAAAGACCTCCGGAAATTCCCTTACTACGGGGACCAACTCAATGAAAGGAACTTCCAAGTCTAAATTTTTGACTCTAAAAACATGGTATAAACACCCTTTAGAGATCATTTTACAATCCTTTAGACAAGAAATGATACGACCTCTAGGAATAGAATTTTCCCCCTTCCACTCTAAGACGGGTTCATTTGGAAAATTGAACTTGACAATTCTTGTTCTACAATCAATAGAAACAAAACAATTATGCAAACAATCCAAAATGACGTCAAAATCAACAAAATTTTACTAATTCAACGTGAGTAACTCTATTGGGAAGAATTATAGGACAATTTCTATATACCCTCTTTGCAACCACCGACTCATCCACCGGGGTAGTTACCATAAATTGTTCATTTAGGACATCGTGTAAAATGTCAAACTCACTTGCTATCAAGGGAGTAACAAAAGATAATGTAGCCTCCGGGTCAAGTAAAGCATAAACATCGATAGAAAGGACTTGTAACATACTCGTCACCACATCGGGAGAACTCTCTTGTTCACCCTAGAGCGAAGAGCATAAAAGCGATTCTTCTTCGGAGCATCATCATTTGAACCACTTGCTTGTCCACTTCCCTTGTATTGACCCTTGAAATTAGGGCAATCTCTCACCTTGTGACCACTTTTCCACAATCAAAGCAATTACCCATTCCCACTAAGCATTCATCGTAATGACACTTACCACACTTAGTACAAGTAGGCTTTTCACTACGTGAGTTTTCACTCTTTCTCTTATGGGGCTTAGGTTTAGGCACCTTATCATCATGAGCCTTAGAGAACTTAGAAGGAACTTGATTGTAGAACCTTTTCTTAAACTTAGGCTTGTCTTGAATGTCAAGCCTGCCGCATCAAAAGACCGTGCCTTATTGGCATCTCTATTCTTTCTCTTCACCCTTGCCTCTTCCACTTGTTGAGCATGAACCATGAGAAGAGAAATGTCAATATTATCATGTAGCATAGACGAATGACACTTTTCTTTCAAGTCATCCGACACTCCCTTCACAAAGCGGCTCATCTCATCCCTAGGGTCGGAAACCAAAGAAGGAGCATACCTTGACAATTTACTGAATTTCAAAGAGTAGTCAAGTAAACTCATACCTCCTTGACGAAGGTTGATGAATTCTTCCACTTTGTCTTCCCTCTTCTCCCTAGGAAAGAACCGATCAAGAAAAGTTTTCCTGAAAATCTTCCATGTCACTGGACTACCTCTTAAAGGCCTATTGTCTCTCCATTGGACGTACCAAGTTTGGGCTACGTCTTTGAGTTGGTAGGTGGCTAACTTGGCCTTGTCATTAGTAGTCAACCCCATGGAATAGAGGATTTTGTATGTTTCATCAATGAACTCTTGGGGGTCTTCCTCTGCTTTGGACCCATAGAAAGTAGGGGGATTCATCCTTATAAAATCCCTCAAACGGGAGGCCATGGTGCTAACATGTTTGTTTTCTCGGGGTACCACCTCCCGATTAGCTTGGGTCGCCATGGTTTGATCTTAAGTAGTGACGGCTTGTGCTTGGGTAGTAATGACTTAGGCTATTTGGAGAAAAGTTGCCTTTATATCCCCATCCATCATAGGAGGAGGAGCAACCAGAACTTGATCACCTATAGCAACTTCTTCAAGTGAAGGCATTTGGTTGTCTTGTGCTCCCGCATTAGCAATGACTTCTTCGGCCCTTCTTGCGGCTGACCTTTGAGTATTCATACCTATAGCCACAATACAAGATTTAGGTGAAAGAACACATAAAGTAGACTCTAGAGGCACGACATTGGATTTCCAAGAAAATGAGAATTTCTAAGCATCATATAGCTTCTCACTCAAAAGTGTGGCGCGCTTCACAATTATGAATTAGAACCTACATAGACGTGGTTTAATGAGACATCATCCTAAAGATATTCAACCTCATGCTCTGATACCAAGTTTGTCACATTCAGGGAGCACCCCCTAAAAGTAACCGGTGTTGTCGTTCTCGAAGAAAACTAAGACTAACCTCTTAGCATTCGTCATTACATTTCATAGGTTAAATTAGCGGAAAATTTAAAACTTTATAACTATTTCTACAATGAGGTTTACTTAGACTTATCGCTTACACATAGTATATAGTTAGCGAGTATATATAGACTCCTCGTAGAAGAAGCAATACATAGGCCTCTTCTTTTATTTCACATACATAATATAGCAACATAGATTTATAAAAAGTCTAGAATATGTCTCATATTAAACCATCTAAATCGAATACAACATGTTGGGTTCAACTCATACTTCATTACAATAAAATCCTCATATAGGCATATACAAAATCAACAAAGAAAGAAAATGAATTAAATTATCTTTAAGACTAAATAATTTCAATAGTAAGATAGTTGCATCGTTCTTGGAAGGCGAAGACCTACCGAATCGGAGAATAGGATTCCAAGCCTTCTTCAATGGCCCTCAAAAAGATCAACGGTTGGATCCTATATTTGTAGTAAACATAAAAGATGGGTTAGTACACACTTGTACTAAGTATGAGTACATGCACACAAAATATGTGAAATCATTCTAAAGAGGACATTTGTTCAAAACATGCTTATTTACTTTGAATAGCCTTATGCATATCCAAGAACCCATGTAAGATAATATTCACCTAATACATAAGTTTAACCTATATACAAGACAAGACAAAATTAACAAGTAATAGTCAATTCAACATGTCCAATAGTTCATAGCATCATAACATAAGCATCACCCTTACTCATAATCCACCATTTAGCCTGCAAGTGCAATGACCAAGCAAAAGCCCCATAACCTTACTCAATTATGTAAACCAAACAAAGGATCATAAGCAGTGTCTAACTCAACATAGCATAACATCAATAGTAATCATCATTATACTTAGCAATATAGCCCAATAGCATGTTCATAAATGAAACTAACATCATATAGGATAATCAACATGTAGAGTCGACATATCCATAACATATACATTGTAAAACATAAGCACAACCTCCTAAGGAGTCCCTCAAGGCAAACTAGTGCAACACATAGGTAAAGTCCATACCCCTACCTAGGCTAAGTCAAACCTCTTAGGTCACCCTAGTTAGTGTTTACTTCATTACTTCATTTTATTTTAGGAAATATTTATTTTAACAGACATAGACCACAAGATCTAAGTGTGAAATTTGGTTTTGTAAAACCTTACACCTATAGAATGTGGTCTATCGACCAAAGTAGAACTAAATATAAACATAGCTTTCTAGGTGGATCCACTAGTTAGTCTTCCTATGGTGGCAACATAGTTAAGGAACTTAGGAGATATGAATTGAACCCTCTACATGCCAAATAGCATTGGAGACCCCATATCGTGAGAATTCATCGGGTGAGTTTCCCTCATAGGGGAGTCAACACCTCATGTGGAACTATAGGATGAATCTTCCTCTACGGGAAGCCAACACCTCCCATATCAAGTTCACTCGATGCTAAGCTAAGTCCCTTTTGAAATGTCTTACATTAACAATCATAACTTAGTTTAGGTCATAGGAGTCTATCCCCTTATATATAATCATCATTAGCTCATTAGAATTGCATGAGAATATCCTTTCATGGAAACCCTCATATGTGAGATTACCATATCATCATCATCATCATCACGTCATAATAAGGCACATAGACAATTCATAACCAACCTTCTATCATATCATATTTAGCAAAATCTCACATCACATAGTCAATACATTTCAATTCAACATCCTACCAACACCTACTTAGGCTATTCACATGACATGTTTCAATTGGACTACATCATCAATCACAAGCCATCATAATTGAAGTAAAGGTTAGGATCATGAAGACTTACCAAATCTCCTTCAAAATTCATCATCATGGTCTTACCATCAACCAACCAATTTCATCCAATAATAGGTGTAGTAACATCATTCAATAGTAACTAACACAAGAACTGGGTCAATTGCATCATCACTATCCCAATTAACTTCAATTCATAACCTAGGGTTAGGGAAAAGGGTCAACATGAATTCTTCAAGATTTAGATCCAATCTCACGAACACATTACCCCAATTAATCCATAAATTCATTTGAATAGATAAAACCAATCTAACAATCAATACAGTCTTCAATTTCCATCAATTCATAACCAAGATCCAAGATTTGGGAAATTTAGGGAAAGGGATATGATCTATATGAAATTGCATTAATTAACATCAATTAAATAACAATGTATACTTAATTAGTTATATGCAATCACAATTTATCATCAATTTGAAGTTTAGAAGAAAACCATTAGAATTGGAAAACCCCATGGAATTGGGTATTTTAGAAATCAACTTTGGAAGGACCTCATGGAGAAAAGAATTCCAAGAGTGGAAAACTCATACCTTAATGAAGATTAATCCACGAAATTGAAGTGAAATCCTAGAGAAATTGGTCTTCTTCTTCAAGCTTTCTTCCTTCTTTAATGAAGGATTTGGGGAGAGAAAAAGTAGAGAGAGGTGAGAGCTTTTGGGTTTGTTTTGGGAATTTGGTTTGGGTGAGTGAAAAATAACTTAAAAATGACCCTTAGGCTATATATAATCACCCCCTATATTATCCAAAACATCCCTCACTTAAATGGGTCTTTTTTCTGAAGTCAAAATGCTTAAAATACAATTTTTATGAATTTGGGAAGTGGCTCCGCATATCGAGGCCAACACGCATATTATTTTTGAAAAATGAATTGAGTCAGTAAGGTCCGTGTGGGCTGCGCGTCGCGCAGCAGCCCTTTGGATCTTGACTTACGCAGGCTGCTTTGGCAGCCTGCCCACCCATGTTTGGGTCCTCTTCAAGGACCCTCCGGGTGGTCCTTAGGGCGCGGACATCATGGACGTTCCTTGACGTCTTGACTCTAATACTTCTCGGATGACTTCTAAACATTATTTTAGGTCTTAAAACAGTATATAAGCAACATTAAATAAACTTGTGAGGCTCTAGAGTAGGTCTTGAATTTTCGGAGTGTTACAAAATGAGTTAAATAAAATACAAAATCTATTTTACTAATGCAATTAGTATGAATACTTATATAATGAATAAGTTGTATTTTGATTATTCTGAATTAAAAATGAATACAACATCAAATCTAAATATAAACTATTTAGTTTACAAAGGGATATTGAAAATACAAAATGAGCAAAATAAAATAAAAAATTTGTTTTACTGATGCAATTAGGTTGAATGCATATATAACATAAATGAATTGTATGTTGGTTATTTAGAATTGAGAATGAATACAAAATCAAATATAAATACAAAATTTGATGGTAAACAATTAGGCCGAATACGAAATAAATCTAACTACAAGCTATTTGGTATACAAAGTGATATTGTAAATATAAAATAAGCAATATAAAATAAAAAAGTTTATTTTACATATGCAATTAGGATGAATACCTAAATAATGAATACGTATTTGGATATTTAAACTTGAGAACGATAGACAATTAATAACTTCTATCTGACAATTGATTCATCAAGTTCCATGGATTCAAGAAGAGTCTTTTAAGAACCATCCATAAAACAACGAAGGAGATCTAGGACCCTACAAGGAAACTGTGAGAACCCAATAAGCAGAAAAGTTGTGGAGCTGGTTTCGCTCTTGATCAGATGTAAGAGAGAGCAATCATATATTATACCACAATTTGCTTGAAAAATTGCTAGATGTTGAAATCGTACAAGTCGAAGAAATTTCTTAAATAAGTACTGAAGATAACAATGGTGGAAACACTAGAGATAGTGGACAGGTTCGGGATAAAAAACCAAAAGAGAATATTCGAAGTGGAGCCTTTTTTATTTTACTTTTAGTTGATAGCAAAGTCAAACTAGATAACTGATGAGAAATAAAAGGATAGTAAATTAATTATATTAGGATACATTATATTTGCCAAAATAATTATATTATGACATAGATATTTTAGCTAATTATGTTAAAAAATTTGACTACTTTACTAATTTTTCCATAAACTAAACATTAGATAACTATATATCCATGAAATTAGTGTTTTTCTTTTTTGATGAAAATCTTTAGAAACTTGTATAATTAGACACAAAAAATTATTGAAATCGACAACATAGACTTAGTTTTTGTAGGCAATAACTAAGATTTCTTAATAGTTTAGAATTTGTTATTTTTTATATTTATTTATTTATTTGTATCTAATAAAAAAAATTGTGTTAAGAGGGTTTTCTAATCCTAATTTAATTTATTTTGTTAGTATCATAAATAAGGAAGTCTTAATACAGAGAAAAACAACAATTTAGGGTTGTTAAATTAGATATATAAATTTCTTCTATGTAATCATTCTTGAGAAATTTTATTTCCTTTCGTTTTGGTGCATTCAACATTATACTATTTTAAACATTTAAATTAAAGTTCAACAAGAAAAAATGACTGAGTAGTTATTAATTTTAGGGAAAAGGCTCAAATATGTCATCGAACTTTCAGAAAAGGCTCATTTATGTCATCCGTTAAAAGTTTGGCTCATCTATGTCATTACTATTCAAAAAAAGGCTCGTTCCTGCCATTATTTTTTAACAGTGATTTTGCAAAACCATTTTTGACACGTGGCCAATTGTAATTTGGCCACGTCATCAATTTTTTAAATTAAAAAAAAATAGTTCCAAACGTTTGTCAATGTATGTTACACGTATTTTTGTTATAAACTTACACAAAATTTTAAAAATTTTCTTTACTTTCTTAAATTTCGTATTCAATTAAATTAATACAAACAAATTGTATTAGAAAAAATAATAAATGGCAAAACGCAGATTATAAAACATAAGATTAGGTTGGAATAGTTCTTCTAATTAAACTCAACTAGTGGAATATTCCACTAGTAATGCAATTTATTTACCCAAATTTGAAGAATTTTTTGTTACTTGAAAGTAAATAGTTTAACATAATGGTATACATTGAAGTATAAAAAAATTCTTACGGCATAAGGTAAATTGTCGGAGTAGATCGGATTTGGTTGAGTTGAATATGGATTGAGAAAAAATGGTTTGGATTATAATTCATCCAAATATAATATGGGCAAATGAATTTGATCAAGTATGGTTTGGACAAAATAATTTTAACCCATTTAAATAAATTTATTTTTCAAAAAAAAATAAAATTTAACACTCCCCAAAGGCACCCGCACCCCAGGATGCCCACCACAGGGTTCCACCAACAGAGCTATCCCTAAAAAAAATTCCAAAAAATAAAAAATAAAAAATTACCATTTCACTTATATGGCATGGATATGGATTCTCATGTTAATCTATCTTGTCCATATTTGGATGTGCTTAAATAGGTTGAAGTGTTAGCATTTTTGTTAATGCTGATATGGTCCGTATTAGATGGGTCCATTATCCCACTTCATGGACTCATTATTCTACTAATGGGAAGGTAGTTAACTATCCATTATCCCACTAATGAGAAAGTGGTCAATTATCAATTATCCCACTAATGGGATAATGGTTAACTACCCATTACCCCACTACATGAATCCACTATCCTACTAAGTGGTTGGTAACTTTCCATGACCTATAAACCGTTCTTGATGGAAGCACGGTTATAAATATGTCATTTGGTTCAAAGGTCCCTAAGTACATTACTTCTAAAAACTCCATACCATCTAAGAGTGAGGTTTTGAGTGCTTAGAAGATCTTTGAAGAAAAGAAGAATTGTAGACTCCGACTATATCGCTAACAATGACTGGAGGTATGTCGATCACTCTATATTTTCGCTACGTTATTGCTCTGTAATATCCAACATTGCGGTTGAATTTCCTCTTCTTTGTTAATTGTCAGAATTCTCTAAAGTCGCTCAAAATGGTATTTAAAAATTCAGCTCATGTTGTGAAATTTTTGAAAACATTTTCTAATAATAAAAGGCAAAGAGATTGTTGTTTTGTTGATAATGTTCAACAATAAATCTTGTATATGATTTTGAGTTAATGTTTAGTGATTTATATAATTTTATTTGATTGAGATTTAGCCACAACAATATTAATGAAAGGATATTATATATTATATTTTTGATCACTTAAAGAAATAAATGTCTAAGTGATCTAGAATTATTTGATTAACGTTTAGCCACAGCATATTTAATTGAATAAAATTTTAGAAGTTAAGGATCACATAAAGAAATTTTAGACATTAGAGTTGTAATTAATTATGCATGATATGATAACTTAATTTCTTTATTATTAAGTTGCATAATTAATTGATATGAAATATTAAAATACTTTTCATAATTACCCACAGAAATTATGAATGAGAGTTTAATAGTTTTGTCATAAAGATTAGAATATCATGCTACTAAATTGATAATTTTATCATAAATATGAATCAAATTGAATAAAAAATTTAGACCACAAGCAATTTTTATGTCACTAGATTCAACTTTATATTACTTGCCTCAAATTTATGTTAAGTATGTATGTATATTTTTTTGCAGTTATGCAACATGCAAATTTTTCTGATATTTGTGATATTCCCGAACTGAATGGTGAGAAATATAAGATTTGAAAGGAGAGAATTCTCCTTCTCTATTCTCTCCTTCACTTAGGGTGTATGAATATTGATTATGCTATCAGGAAAGACGAGCCACCTATTAAGCAAATCAGCACTCAAGATGAGATTTTTCTTCATGAACAATAGGAACGCTCTAACCGTTTGAGTGTTATGTTCATTAAGACCAAAATCTCAGCTGGTATTCGTGGTTCTGTTGAACAGCATAACGATGTCAATGCATTACTGAAGGCTATTGACAAACAGTTTGAGACTTCAGATAAGGCACTTGCCAGCACCTTAATTATGAAATTCTCATCAATAAGGATCACTAGTGTGAGAAATGTGCGTGAGCACGTTATGAAAATGAGAGACTTAGCGGCTCAACTAAAGATTCTTGAAGTCGAAATGTCTGAAACTTTTCTCTTGCACTATATCCTGAATACTCTACCTGCACAGTATGGTCCCTTTAAGATCTCTTATAAAACACATAAAGATAAATGATCTATTAATGAACTCATGGCAATGTGTGTTCAAAAGGAAGATCGACTACTGATGGAAACAAGAGAAAGTGCATTCATGTCTACTCAAGGAAAGAAGACCAATCAAGCCAACAAGAGGTCTAAAGGAAAGGCACCACTTGAAACTGACATAAAAAAGGAAGTCAAGTGTTGCTTCTGTAGAAAGAAGGGCCACATAAGGCAAGATTGTGTCCAGATTCAATAATGGCTTTTTAAGAAAGGCACTTCTATCTCTCTTGTTTGTTATAAAGCTAATACGATTGATGTTAATCATAACACGTGGTGGATTTATTCTTCTTCTACAATCCATATTACAAATTCCATGCAGGATTTAAGAAACCTACGGAAGCTAGTGGGAGCTGAGCGAAGCATCTATTCTGGAAACAAGATGCAGTCGCATGTGGAAGCTATTGGGACATGCAATTTAGTTCTTAATAGTGGTTTTATTTTAGAGTTGGAAAAGACTTTTTTATGTTCCTAATTTTTCTAGGAATTTAATTTCAGTATCAAGACTTGTACTTTTGGGATATTCCTTCTTTCTAGAAGGGGATTCCAAACTATTTTATAAATCTAAACTTATTGGATATGTTACATTTTCTGATGGTCTTTTCTCTCTTAATTTACAAAACGATTCCACTCATACTGTTATTCATGTACAAATTGACACTAAAAGATGTATTTTAAATGAAGATTCCTTTATCTTATGGCATCGGAGATTGGGATATATCTCCATCGATAGAATTAAGAGATTAGTAAATGATAGAGTACTTAGTACTTTAAATTTTACTGATTTTGATACTTGTACGGACTGCATTAAAGGCAAGCAGACCAACAAGTCAAAGAAAGGTTCAAAGAGGAGTTCAACCGTATTAGAAATCATACATTCATATATATGTTGTCCAGACATGGACGCATATGGTCAGAAATACTTTATCACCTTTATAGATTATTACTCACGATATATGTATCTCTACATGCTTCATAATAAGAGCGAAGCATTCGAAGCCTTTAAAGATTTCAAGGTTGAAGTAGAGAAACAATGCAAAAAATAAATTAAGATTGTGAGAACTGATAGAGGTGGTGAATATTATGGTAGATATACAGAAGATGGACAAGCACAAGGTCCATTTGTGAAGTTTCATCAACAAAATGGGATTGTTACCCATTATACTATGTCTGGTTCTCCGGATCAAAATGGTGTAGCAGAAAGAAGAAACCGAACATTATTGGACATGGTGCGTAATATGTTAAGTAGCTCTAAGCTACCTAAGTCCTTGTGGATTGAATCTCTTAAGATACCAGCGTATATATTAAACCGAGTTCCAACCAAGGACATTCCAAGACGCCTTTTGAGTTATTCAAAGGTTAAAAACCTAGTTTGACACATATCCGTGTATGGAATGCCCTTCTGAAGTTAGAATTTACAACCCAGAAGAAAAGAAACTGGATCCTAGGAACATTAGTGGATATTTCATTGGATATACCGAAAGGTCTAAAGGATACAGATTCTACTGTCCATCTAATAGAACTAGGATTGTGGAATCAAGAAATGCAAAATTTCTTGAAAATGACTTAATTAGTGGGAGTGATCAATTTCAGAATACAATTTTTATAAGAGATCAACCTTTCACTTCAAGTCAAAAATTGATTGTTGTACATAATACCCCTCAAGTTCAATTGGGTGTTGAGCAACCAATCAATGAGATTCCACAAGCTGCTGAAAATATGCATATAGATCAAGTTGTTCAAGTATATCCTGAAATTATTGAACAACCAGTTGAACAACATAATCCACAGGAAAATGTTGGTGCAACATTGAGAAGATCTACTAGAGAAAGAAAATAAAAAATTCCTAGTGACTTTGTTCTATATTTGCAAGAATCTGACATTAGAGTTGAAAATGATCCTGAGTTTTTTTCACAAGCCATGAATTCTAAAGAGTCTGAATTGTGGTACAATGTCATGAAATAAGAGATGAATTCTATGAAAACTAATGAGGTCTGGGATCTTGTCGATTTACCTAGTAATGTTAAAACCATTGGATGTAAATGAATTTTCAAGACTAAAAAGGACTCACCAGGCAACATAGAAAGATATAAAGCAAGACTCGTTACTAAAAGATTCACTCAAAAGGAAGGAATTGATTACAAAGAGACATTTCTCCTGTGTCTAAAAAAGGATTATTTGGGCATAATATTGACATTAGTAGCACACTTTGACTTAGAATTGCAACAGATGGATGTGAAAACCACATTTCTCAATGGTGATAGAGGAAGAGGTTTATATGAAACAACCTGCAGGATTTTCCTCTAGTAATGGTGAGCACTTGGTATGCAAGTTAAAGAAATCCATATATGGACTAAAAAAAGCTTACGGTCAATGTTTTCGAAATTTCATAATGTTATCTCTTCATTTAACTTTGTTGAGAACATTATGGATCAATGTATATACCATAAGATGAGTGAGAGAAAAATATATTTCTTAGTTCTATATGTGGATGATATCTTACTTGCACCCAATGATAAGGGAGTGATACATGAGGTGAAACAATTTCTCTCTAAAAGTTTTGATATGAAAGACGTGGGTGATGCATCTTATGTTATTGGTATTAAGATTCATCGAGATAGATATCAAGGTACCTTAGGTTTATCTCAAGAATCCTATATCAATAAAATTTTAGAGACGTTCCGAATGAAAGATTGTTCACCAAGTGTAGCTCTTATCATAAAGGGTGACAAGTTCAACTTGAATCAGTGCCCGAAGAACGATCTTGAGAGGGAACGAATAAAGGACATTCCTTACACTTCTGCTGTCGGAAGCTTTATGTATGATCAGGTTTGTACAAGACCTGACATATCATTTGTTGTTGGAACGTTAGGAAGATATCAGAGTAATTCAGGTCTTGACCACTGGAGAGCTGCAAAGAAAGTTTTAAGATATCTTCAAGGAATAAAAGATTACATGCTTATGTAAAAACGATCAGATTACTTGGAGGTCATTGGCTACTCTGATTCAGACTTTGTTGGCTGTGTTGATTCACGGAAATCAACTTCAGAATACATATTTATGTTAGCCGGTGGAGCTATATCTTTGAAAAGTGTCAAACAGACTCTAGTTACTACTTTCACTATGGAGGCTGAAATCATTTCTTGTTTCGAGGCTACCTCACATGGTGTATGGTTAAAGAGTTTTATTTCTGGACTTAGAATTGTTGACTCTATATCTGAGACATTAAGGTATATTGTGACAATTCAACTGATGTTCTTATGGCTAAGAATAATAAAAGTGATAGTCGAAGCAAGCATATTGACATACAAATATCTAGCCATAAGAAAACGTGTTAAAGACAAGAAAGTGGTCATTGAACACGTTAGCACTGAAGTAATGTTAGATGATCCTTAAACTAAAGGCATGCCACCACAAAAATTTAAGGATCATTTAGACACAATGGGACTTAGTCCCACTATGTAAAATTTCGTTGTAACAATGAATATTTACGAAACTCTATTTATATGATATTTCTCGTTAAATGTGTGCACATTCAGTTTTATTTTCATAAATGTCACTAAAGTATGGACCTTGAATAAATATTGTGTTTATTCATTGAGTTTATTCATTTAATTATTTGGGTTAAAGTTCAGAGATATAGTGCATTGTGATACATGGAAGATACTACTCACTGCAAGAGAAACTATCGTCATGATTCGTGCATTATATTTCATTGATGAGATTAAAATATATACGGACCAAGTGGGAGAATGTTAGCATTTTTGTTAATGCTGATATGGTCCGTATTAGATGAGTCCATTATCCCACTTCATGGACCCATTATTCCACTAATGAGAAGGTAGCTAACTATCCATTATCCCACTAATGGAAAAGTGGTCAATACCCATTATCCCATTGGTTAACTACCCATTACCCTACTACCTGAATCCACTATCCTACTAAGTGGTTGGTAACTTTCCATGACCTATAAACCGTTCTTGATGGAAGCATGGTTATAAATATGTCATTTGGTTTAAAGGTCCCTAAGTACATTACTTCTAAAAACTCCATACCATCTAAGAGTGAGGTTTTGACTGCTTAGAAGATCTTTGAAGAAAAGAAGAATTGTAGACTCCGACTATATCGCTAACAATGACTGGAGGTATGTCGATCACTCTATATTTCCACTACGTCATTGCTCAGTAATCTCCAACATGAAGATCATATTAACTCATTTAAAAAAAAATATGAGTGATCCATTTAATTTAGTATGAACAAAATAATTTCATTTCACTTATATAGACTGAAATTGTCACTCCTAGGAATAACTCAAAAGCTTTTCCTTTTTGGTAAGTGCATTTATTTTATTTACCAAACAACAATTTACAAAATATTCATAAATTTATTTTATTTACCAAATAATAACAATTTTTAAAATACCGTCTAAATAAAATTGCCCAACAGTAGTCTTTCTCAACTTTCTCTTTCATTAATCCTACACCTGTACTAATTTTCGTTATGATGTGGTGGAGTTCAACTTCTTCCATCTTCACGTATGCTGCTAGTTTGGTTCTACATATATATATATGACCCTTCATCAAACAAAAATACAATTTTCAAATTAAAAATAAAAAGTAACTTTTACACTATCATCAATATCTATAAATTAAACTCTATATCCCAAAAGTTAATGTTAAAATTCATTTCAAGCAAATAAAGGATTTGGCGGTAATTGTATCTAGTGAATAATAATACTCTCTCAATTCCTGATTACTTATCCATTTTTAAATTGACATATCTATTAAAAAAATAGTTATTGATATATTAAGATAACTATTTTATCCCTATTAATTATGAAGTGGATTTATTTAAAACTTAAGATCTTTAAGAAATTCTACCTTTATCACAATAATTAATTGAAAATATAATAAGTAAAAAAATTGATCCTTTCTTGATTTTGTCACAATGGACAAGTAATTAAAAACAACTAAAAAAAGAAAAATAAACAAATAATTAAGACAAAAAAAGTGTAGATATTCATAACTTAATGGCCATGCAATTATGAATGGATAAGCTTGCCATCAAATACAATACCAACCAAAGTGTCTCATTCAACAAGTTGAAACATTTCAAACCCACCATAGAATTATTATTATTTGAGACACAAAACAAAGACTATTGTTTTCCCTTTTTTTGGTGTCCCTTGGGGTGTTTCAAAGGTCACATTTAATTAACTAAAGCTTCTTTTTTTTTATTGGCCATGGAGGCTATATATACAAAGAGAGATCTTCTTGGTAATTATATCAAAGAGAAATACACGTGCTAAGAGACTTAGTAAAATAAACTCAGAGATTCTATCATTCGAATTAGCTTTGTGGTTATTATTATTGGTTATGGCGATTCAAAAGTTAGAGATATGCATCGAGATGGTGAAAATGGCATTAGAGATTGTAGCCGTGTTTGTAGATGCAGTGGGCACTATTGTCTCTAAAGATAACAAGTATTCTTCATCATCATCAACACAATCCAATATTGATCTTCCAACACCCTATGTTGGTTTCTAACATATGGATTAATCACATAGTCCATTCAATTTTGTTTTGGGACAGAGACGTAGTTGTTGTTGACTTTTTTAACTTTTTAGCTTAATTGTTTTTAGATGCAATAGTTGGTATATTGGAGATTAAGTTTTGGTAGTCCTTGAGATCTCCTAAGATAATTTCTTGTTGAGTTAATGAAATTCAACACATAATGTGTTATTGACTTCTCGTTGTGTTCTTCGATTTTTTGTTATTATTCTCCTAATTATTGAGCTAAATTTTCTTTACGTAAGTTTTCTTGTAGAGTTGAATATAATTTCGACGATATTAAACATGTTGATAATATTTTATGGATTAATTTCTTAAAAAAAGGAAGCCTAGCATATAAATTTTTTCGTGTTCACAAAGGGTTTGGAAAGCGATATACTACAAGGAGTGTGATGTAGACAATTTACCATGCAAGAGGGCGTGCAGTGATGGTTGGGTTCGCTGCGTGAAACTATAACCTAGCTTTACCGATGCTCCAAGGTCCCCTTAGATGGATTCATTTTGATACAAACAAAAAAATGATTTCTATTTGTTTGTTCACGAAAATATGTTATTATCTAGGTAACATAAAATTAAGAAGCAAAACGTTCTTTGTATTTTAAAGTCCTATTATATGCCTTTCTTAAACACGTCTTATAGAATCTCATAAAATTTTGATGTCTCCAAAGAGATTCCTCTCCAATAATCTCCAATGGAAAAGGAGACATAAGATTACCTCTTCCCTCTTGTAACATTAATCATACAACCTCTTAACATGAGATCCGGGTTTATACCCCTTCAATACTTTTTGAATATGTTCCTTTGAAAACATTCGATAGAAATTAAAACAATAGAAAAGAATAATAAAAAAAACACTTTTTGAAAAAAACTATGCTTAACTTTAAGCCCCAACGAGGACATAATACTTGGCGAAAAGTTTTTGGAGCGTTACATATGGACCCAAACTTAGGTGCGTTATATTGGTTTTTAATATATCATTTATATTGGTTTTTAATATTTAAATGATATGATAAAAGATAAATATTATTTATTCGGTGCCAATACATATATATATGGAATTTATTTTTTAGTTTATCTAAAAAAACCTTTTTATGTATGATTTGATTTATTCATAACAAGATGATTTATATTCATATAAATGTTTAAGGCTTGTTTTAAATCATAAATTTTAGGGAAAAGGGTTAAAAATGCCCTTAATTTATAGTTTAGATAAAAATGTCTTTGTCGTCAATATTTTGATTCAACTATGCCCTTACAATCAATACTTGTCCAAAAATACCCCTATAGTTACT
Organism: Solanum pennellii; assembly: GCF_001406875.1. Classification (NCBI taxonomy): domain Eukaryota; kingdom Viridiplantae; phylum Streptophyta; class Magnoliopsida; order Solanales; family Solanaceae; genus Solanum; species Solanum pennellii. Next base: position 61,906,823 of record NC_028646.1, read on the forward strand.
AAATGGGTCAAAATGCGCTTTTTCGTATAACTATATTATTTTATTTCTTTTTAAATACATTTTCTTCTTAATTAAATTATTATAAAAGAATCATGTTCTTATTTTCTTTCTTTTAAAATCATTTTAAAAAATAAAAATGTAGGAAATATTTTTTTTTCTTAATTTCATCTAATCAATTAAAATAGAAAATTCTGTGGACCCTTTCAACAGATAA
>NC_028646.1:61907455-61937231 GCF_001406875.1 Solanum pennellii
TATATATATATATATGATCATAGTATATTCATCATTAATTTATATTTATATAACAATAAAATATAATTATATAAAATAAAAAATATTTTCATTTTTTATATTTTTCTGAATTGAAGAAAATCATTTGCTAATTTTTACAAAATATTATTAGAAATAGAATGTGTTAAAAAGAAAATGAATAACATATTAAATTGAAAAATGAACATCTTTTTTTATCCAAAATAACAATAATGATATTTTAGACCAAAATATTAACGGAAAGGGTATTTTAGGGTATTTCTAGATCAAACTATAAACGGAGGGCATTTTTATTTCTTTCACATTGTTTAAGGACATTTTTGACCATTTTTCCTAAATTTTAAAAAGAAACTCTCTCTTTTTGACTTAGAAGTTTCTAAATTCTAATTGAAGTGGAAATTCTTTACGAGAAAATATAAATTAACACGTAGATCACGCGTTGCCTTGCCAAATACAATCAACATATAATTAAATGAAGAAAATCTTAACATAAAAATGATTTATTAAAATAAATAGATTGTATAACAATATAAAAGATGGATGAGTGCAATACGACACCCTAATACATGGAATCTATATTGCCTAACGCGGACCTTTTTTTGTTCAAAACGTTTGTCTGTTGGGTAGGCTGCAATAAAATATCGATTGATTCGATAATTAATTAGCAATTATTGGACGTATATCGACTAACATTCACCTTCTTCTTTTTTCATAAACAACTTTAAAAAAGGATTTTTTTTTTTCACTATTTTAAATGGAGAAGAAATAATAAATTGCAAAAGCATATTATTTAACTTAAATTAGGTTGTAATAATTGTTCTAAGCAAACTCAACTAATGGAATATAACTAGTAATGCAATTTTATTTACCCTAAAACGCAAATTTAAAGCATTGTTAGTTATTTAAAAGAGATACACATTGAAGTATAGGAAAATTATAACTATCAAATAACTCAAAAGTTTTATCTATAAATAACTCTTCATGAAAACTACAATTTTTAATATTAAAATAAAAAAATAATTTTATAATATAAAATAACTTTATACTGGCAATATATATGCAAATTAAAATCTATTTTCTAAAGGTTAATATATCTTTTTTTTTCTTAATTGGTATTCGATATTTATATTAGATTCCTACTATATTTTAATTCGCACTCAGAAGTTCCATAGTGAAGGGGTAAATCACTTACTTCAAATGCGACTCCATACCCAAAGAGACTCAATCCAAAACCTCTTTATTAAGGATAAAGGAGTACTCACCACTCCACCACAATTTTAGTAGATTCGTATAGCTAAAGGCTAACATTGATGTGCTTATGGCTGCATGCGATGAAAAAATGCCACTTGTCATGTGTCATGGCAAATGCAACATTGGCTTATTTTAATGGCCATGCATTATATGGATAAGCTTGCCAACAAATAAAATACCAACCAAAGTGTCAAAATCAACAAGTTGAAACAATTCAATTATTCAAACCCACCTTGAATTATTATTATTTGAGACACAAAACAAAGACTACTGTTTTCCCTTTTTTGTTGTCCCTTGGGGTGTTTCAAAGGACACGTTTAATTAACTTAAGCTTCTTTATTTCTATGACCATGGAAGAGTTTCTCTAACTATATATACAAAGAGAGATCTGCTCGATAATTATATAAAGAAAAATACACATGTTCAGAGACTAGTAAAAAAAAATTTGAGAGATTTTATCATTCGAATTAGCATTGTGGTTATTATTATTGATTATGGCGATTCAAAAGTTAGAGATATGCATCGAGATGGTGAAAATGTCATTAGAGATTGTAGCCGTGTTTGTAGATGCAGTGGGCACTATTGTCTCTAAAGATAATAAGCATTCTTCTTCATCTTCAACACAATCCAATATTGATTTGCCAACGCCCTATGTTGGGTTTTAAGTTAATTACATATGGATTAGTCACATAGTCCATCCAATTTTGTTTAGGATCGAGACATAGTTGTTGTAGATTTTTATTTTTTATTTTTTTCATTGTTTTTAGATGCGGTAGTTGGTATATATATGGGAGATCAAATTTTGGAAGTCCTTGAGATCTCCCTTGTAAACGATATAAGATAATTTCTTGTCAAGTTAGGAAATTCAACACATATTGCGTTAGACATCTTGTGTTCTTCGATTTGTTGTTGTTATTGTTCGATCCTCTTGATGAATTTCTTTATAAAATAGGGAAGCATAGTGTCCAGAGTATTTCGTATTTACATAGGGTCAAAAAGCTTACGTACCCTATTGCAATCGCATAGTCGTAATTATTTTTATGACTTGAACTCGTGACCTATAAGTCAAGCAAGATAACTTTACCGTTACTCTAAGCTACTCTCGAATGGATTCATTTTGATATAGGTTTACACGAGATTTACGGTTATACAACTTCCAACACTTTTTGAACATCTTATACCACTTAACACTTTTTTGAATAACTCCACGCCTACCTTTGACCCTTAACGAGGATATAATACTTAGCGAAAAGTTCTTGGACCTATGGACCCAATTTTGGTGCATTATATTTGGTTTCTAAGCTACAATTACATTTTAATTCAATAATTAATACTAAACTATCTCATTTTATATGACACTTTTCATTTTTCGAGAGTCAAACAGTGTAAATTTGACTGGACATTTGCGTATGAAATCTTCAAGTTTCTTTATTTGAAATTTATATATTTGTAAACTACGTAAAGATTATTATAAGTCGCAATAATTGATAATTTCAAAATGTTAAAAAAATTTATGAAAAACTTACAGTCAAAGATAGACTTGTTTGAATCTCGAAATGCGAAAAATGCCACATAAAATGGAACAGAAGGAGTTATTAAATATCATATTTCAAATCACGTATCTAGATATATGTTGTTTTTCTATCATAGATACAATACATGATGAACGAGGTTTGTTTATGTATTTGGTGTGTTTCACATGTATGTGTGATACAAAATATATGAGCGAGATAGAAGAGTGGCGATCGAGTAGGACGGTTCAAAATCGAACTGAAATCGATAATCCAAACTGATAATTGGTTATTGTGTCAATGGTTTGGGATAATGGTTTAATGGTTTGGGTCTCGATTTACTATAAAATTCTTACCGATTTACCAATTCGGGTCTCTATTTGATCATATTTCTAATAGGGTACTCTATAATTAACTCGATAAGAAGTTTAATTGATTACATTTATATCACTTAATAAGGCCTTACAGGCACTTTTAGCCTAATCCACACTGTAGTACATTCACATTGTCTTTTAGTCTTTAGGGTTTACACTTCAGTCTTTACAGTGACTTTTAGCCTTTGGGGTTTACACTTCAATATTTACAGTAACTTTTAGCCTTTAGGGTTTATACTTCAGTATTTACAGTGACTTTTAGCCTTTAGAATTTACACGACGGTGAGTTATATTGATATCACTCTTTAAGTGTCTAAATTGAGGTCAAATGATTAGTTCTCTTACTTTAAGTCTTTGTTTTTATCTTCTCATTACAGTGAGTGAGTCAGTGAGATATGCTTGGAATATTGCAATACTACAATCTGCAATGAATTTTTTTTTGCTAGTAATGGTCTCATGATCATTAATGATTTTCGTTAGTAGTGCTGTAATGGTTTCTCTTTACAGTTCATATTGAAATTGGCTTGGTTGTTATGAGGAATCCTCTTTAGTTTGTTAGATTGGGCAATGTTGACATCTCTATCCAGGTTAATATGGAGTTTTATTAAAGGATCGTTTGGTAGGAGGTATTGGGAGAAATAGTTCATGTATTATGTATGATATCATTTAGTACTATGTTTGGTAGAATTTGTAGGGCGAAGTATAACTAATCCATGGAGTAGTTATACACCCTAGATGGTATTATAGGAGGTATTACTAATATCTTCCTTGTGGTGGTATTAGTAATACATTATGTAATACCGTGAGATTATCTATGTAAAGACAAAAATATCCCTCAAATCATTTTATTTATATTCTTGATTATGCTTTTATATTTGTTCTACTAATTTTTTTTTAAAAAAAAATTAGCTTACAAATTTCATTATTTAGAGAGAGTTATTTGTTAATACATAAATGCAATAAATATCAATACAATATTTAAAATGTGAGTTGTTTCAGTTTACTAACTGAAAAAAACACCGCATGACGTATGTGATCTTAATTGATTATATTATTTGTTGATTTATATGTGGTTGCTAATTAATTGTATTTTGAACAATTTATAAATTGCATACATGTTAAAACTACACCTTGCAATTTTTATATGTAAATATAGATGATTTATTCGATTTTACTATTTTTACCATCTTTTTGGTTTTAAAGTAGATGGTCTATCAATTTTAAAATTGAAAATTAACGTTTTTAAGTGATTAATGTATTAAGATAACAATTGTTTATTCTATCGACCCTCAAAATGAATTAGGATAAATTAGAGACTGTCATGTGTTTTATGAGTTAATAAGGTGTTAAAATAATGAATATTAGCATTAGAAGTCAGTTTGTAGAGTTTTGAAGTTAAACATCAAAGGATAACCAAGACGTCTGAAAACTAGTCTTAAGTGTGTGCTAGTGTGTCCTTGTATGTTGTATATGTTTTTGGATATTTTCTGGACTCTAAAATCAATGGGGATGACCCTAACACCTAGAGGGAAATGTTTAGGGTCAAAACGTCCGGTTACGACTCCCAAAGGACCCCCCCCCCAAGGACCACCCTAGGGATCCTTGGGGAGGACTCAACCTTGGGCCAACAATCTGCCCAAGGCAGCAAGATAATACACATAGGAGAAACCAGTCCGCGTCGCGGATTTGGTTCACCAAGGGCCAAATTTTTGGTCCGTATTGCAGACTTCACTGTCTAAAAAATTATTTTCAAAAATCTTGAGGGAACAGCTTCGCGACGCGGACTTGTTCCCAGACGATAATTCTGAAAATTTAAGTTAGGTTTGACTTGTTTAAAAAGGTCCAATTAATGTAGGGTATTTTAGGGGTGTATTATATATGGATTATAGGTCATTATGCACCCATTGCCCTAATCAAAAACCCCAACCTTCAATTAGAATCCAAAAATTTTAAGCTCTCCATTCTCTCTAAAATTCTCTCTCTAGTTAGATCCTCCATTGAAGAACCTTCAAGTTCCAAAGAAGAAGGTCAAATTCTCCAAGGTTTCAAACCTATTTCGTGGGATTTCTTCAATTGAAGTATTGTGATTTCATCTTTCATTCTTCTCTCACTCAAGAAGCCAATTTCAAAGGCTTTTCAAAAGATCTCAAAAACCTTAAAACTCTATTTTGAATTCTAAGCATGGGTCATGCATGATAAGGTTTAAATTGATGTTTTATGAATTGACCAATGCTAATTGGTGGTTTTAAGATAAAAAAATCCATGAACCCATGTATTCATTGAATTTCTAACTTTGGCTCTAATGTGGGTGAAGTGATCATGGCTTAACCTTATAAAGTTCATGTGTAGAATGTTGTGGGCTATAGAATTATGTATTGATTACTGTAGAATTGTTCATAGCCTGTTTTATAATGTTGATGTCTATATTGCTTATTGTTGGATCATTGATATGAATGGATTGTTGTCTTAATTTGGTGTATAGTATCATTGGTAAGAATCTCTTGTTATGTAAATTTGTTGGAATGGGTAAGGAATGATGATTATGGCTATTGGAAGGTGGTGAGTTGACCTAATTCCTTTGTATACAATAGACTTGATATTGAATTATTATTGATTGGTATGGTCCACTTATGGTGACGGTGTTTAATTGTTATATTCGTTATGAACATGGCTATATCGGTATTATTATGTGAATTATTGTATGATCATAATATAGTATATGTAGAGGTATAAAGTGAAGGTATTCATGTATTGTTGATATGATCTTATATGGGTGCTATAATGATATGATTGAGTATGCTTCTTCTCGAGTTGTTGATATACGATGATGAAGGACTAGGAAGAGACTTTATAGTATGTTGTAGTGTCTTGTATTGGTAACTAGTTGTCCCTACTTGATATTTGAATGGTATTTAATAATGATGAGTGAATATTGTGTCTTTACTTGGTAAGCTTAGACACCCTTCTCTTGAATGAATGAAATGAGTAATCGTCTAGGGTTGGTAGACCTAAAGTAGGTACCCTTCTATGAGAGACTAATATGGAACCTTGAATATAAAAAGAAGGTTGAGAATGAGCTATCCTAATGAACCTTGATTGGCAGCCCTAGTGGATCCTTTGTTGGTAGAAGTATTATGAGTTGGTAGAACTTAGAGATGGTACCTTCTCAAATACTAATACGTTAATGAACTTACTCTATGAGAACAAAGGCAAAACACTAAGTGGATATGCTTGTGGTAGTAGCTCTACTTGAGCATGAGACTAGAGTACAAAGAAGCCCTTAATATCCCTTAACTATGTGCCAACATGGGATGCTTACTAGTTCTACCTTTGGCAAGTAAAACACCTTCCACGGTGTGGGGTTCTTATGACACTGGATTCCATACCTAGCTAGTGTGGTCTATGTCAGTTAGTGCCTATTCTCATCATGTGGGATGTGCATTCTAGTATTGGAGAAGTTCTACAATGTGTAGGTAGTGGAATGGGATGCTATCTACACATGGCACGAGTAGGCTTTGAAGGTGCTAGGATGAGTTCCCTAGGTCTTCCAAGACCATTATGTGAAGTCCTCAAATTGTATGATTAACTCCTAAATAACTTATGTAAAGCATGTTCTCCTAAAAGATTGAATGTTAAAATGAAAGGTTCTTATCTAGGGTAGCTTTGAGGATCACTTAGGCGTGCTTGAAAAAGGGTGTATGGGCGGTCTTTTCATGTCTTACTCAAGTGAGTCTTAGAGTAACTTTGAGTAGAGGGTCTACATGATGAAAGGTTACTTGTTGAATATAGATTATGTCTTATATGTGAATATTTACTTGAAGATGATTCTTATACTTGTTTTATGAGGTTTCTTGCAAAAGAGCATGAAAAAGTATAATTTTTAAAAGTAAATGTCCGTTTTTGCATGGATTTCTGGCATGTTCACCATACTTAGTGCATTCAATGTGTCAATTCCATAAGTTGTCTATTCTTACAAGTGTAGGTGGCAAGTGAGAATTTTCTTAGAAGTTGAAGCTTGGGAAATAACATTCTCTCAAGATTGGTATGTCCTCATATGTTCGAGGACATAACTTATGGTTTAGTTTTCTTTTCTAAAAGACTTTGTAATAGACTATGGTTTAAATTCAATTGATGTAAGGGTTGTGACCCTAATATATTATGTGTCTAAGATGGTTATGATGAGACTTAGTTTCTTTCTTATATTCTATAAAAGAGTTTGACTATTGTGATGAAAAGTTTTAATTTCACACTTCTTTTTATATATATGCGATGAAGGATGTTTAAGGGCTTGTATAAGACCTCCGAGAGGTCGAATACGTCGTGTAACTTCTAGGGTATACCCTTGGGTCGTTACATTTACCCTTACATAATTCAAGTGAGAAAATATATAGCAAAAGTGACAACAATATTATTGTTCTTCTCCTAACTAGTTAGAAGGCCAGAAAAATATAATATTGTCCGGCAATTATCTACCTTGATCTATTACATAAAATAGAAAATCTTATAATAATGCAAGGGTAAAATTGAAAGAAACTTTTTATAGAATTTTAATCCAAACACAAAATGAGGTTAGAAGCAATGAACCAAACAGTTGATAAAAGAAATACACCATGCACTACTAACCCCTGCACTACTAATCTATGCATTACTAATCTCTGCATTATTTATTTTTCTGTCAAACGACCGCTAAGTGTTTTGTGTAGTAATAGAGTAACTGGGAAAAGTTCATCAATGACTACTGCCTACTGCGTGGTGTTAGTTAGTGATTAGTCCATTAGTAATTTCAAAAAAATTGTGTAAATCGTTAACAAATAACTCAAAAACCGAATCGATAACGATCACTAACCGATAAATCAATATCGATATACCGATATCTTAATGGTTCCATAAAAATTTAGCATAATACAACCCGATGATCCATAAGTAAAACCGATAAATTCGAAAATCGAACCGATCGATACACCGCCCAACGGCGAGCAAGATGATAGGGAGGCGATGAAGATTCTTCTATATATGTATTAAATAAATGTGAATTCATTTGGATACAATGTATCTAGAACAAATTACATCTCATTTTGATCCATGTATCCTGAGATACATGTATTAGACACACCAAATTCTGATAAGATTCATAATATTGTAAACTAGCATGTATCGAAATAGTTAGCTCATAAACTAGTAAAATCCATATAATAAGATGATTTATATTTACCTAAATATTTAAGACTTCTTTTAGATTTTAAATTTCAAAAGTATTTCTATTTTTTTAAAACTATGACTATGATTAATTGGTGTCACATATGAGACAAAATAGATAATATATAACTTAACTAAGGTGGGAATTCCTTAAAGAAAGAATGGTGTCACATAAATATAAGAGATAAATAGATGATAGGTAACTTAACTAAGGTTGGAATTCCTTTAAGAAACAAATATACATTTACACGTAGATCACGCGTTATCTTGCTAAATATAATCAACATATAAAATGAAGAAAATCTTAATATAAAAATGATTTGTTAAAATATATAGATTAATTAATATAAAAGATGGATCATTGCAATTACGACACACAAATACATGCAATACATATTGCCTAACGCGGATCTTTTTGTTCAAACATTTGTCCTCTTGGGAGTATTTAAATGGCAAGATGCATATTAAAATTAAACTTCAAGATTTGGTAGGAATTATTTGTCTAAGCAAACACAACTAATAGAAGATTCTATGAAAATTAGGTCTTAAGCTAACTCAGATCCCAAAAGTTAGCTTAAAGGGAGACATCATCCCAACATCGGGTGAGACGGACCCTGCTCTGATACCATATGAAAATTAGGTCTTATGCCTAAGTCATACCCCAAAAGTAGCTCAAAGGGAGGAGGATTGCCCAAGCCTTATAAGGAGTCCACCCATCTCATTAACCATCGATATGAGACTTTTGTCAATCTTTAACATACTATAGTACGGAAAACGAAATATTTAGTAACAATAGATTTTTTTAATATTACAACAAAAATAAGCAACAAAATGAGATCGTATAAAGTTGTTGCAGTATTTACGTATTAAATATAACATAATACAACTATATAATTGCCGTAAATTCCTTTATTTATTGCAGTATAGTAATGAACGTAATTCCATTTTCCATAGAAGAAATTTGTAGTCTATAGGTAATTCTTAATTAAAAAGTGAGGTTTAAAATCTTAAAATGAGATATGATGATCAATGTAATTTATTTTTAATATCGACATTTACCGTAGAAATTATAATTTTGTATGACTTTACCATACGCATTATATTACAGTTAGAAATTTTGGAGGAGATACTACCCTAAACTTTAGTCCACCCTTATATAAAATATGTATAATCCTTTAAAGAGACATTCAAATATCGTGTAAATTTAGAAAATATTAATAAAAATCAATAGATAACCAAATAAAGCTGAAGGAAATTCGAATCATCCTAATTCAAAAAATATGAACTATCAATAAATTTTAAGAGAGAGAAGAATCAAAGGAGGAGTAACATTATACTCATATCTAATTATTAATAAATTATTCTTTTCTTCATATGTTCTTTTGTGCGACTACAATTTACTCTGTCACTTTAGGATATTTTGCAGATTTATATAAATTAAGCTTTAGTAATTAAAATAAAATAAAATAAAATATGTCAACATTAACGTGTGTACGACTAAACACAATAAACATAAATGAATAAATAAAGGCCACTTGTCTCGTATAAATGCAAAAGCAACATTGGTCTATAAGTTTCTTTCTTTAATGACCATGCAATTAATAAATGGATAAGTTTGCCAACAATACTAGCAATGTGTCTCATTCACAAATAATCCTTGCACTATTATTATATTTGAGAGAGAAACAAAATCTACTACTATATTATTAAATATTTTTTTTCGTCCCTTGGGATGTTCCAAAGGTCATATTTAGCTAAAGCTTCTTTATTTTTTATTTTTTTATGACCAATGGAGGAAATTCTTCCAACTATAAATAAAAACAAGAAAATGTGTTTATAGTATCAAGCAAAATACGGGGAAACTAGAAAAGTTAAATTGAGAGATTTTATCATTATTCATTAACATTCGATATGGTGATCCAAAAATTAGAGATATGCATTGAGATGGTGAAATTGGCTATAGAACTTGTAGCAGTATTTGTAGATACAATCGTCTCTAAAGATAATTCTTCATCAACAACAACACACTCCAATATTCTTCCAACACCCTATGTTGGGTTTTGAGTTTAACATATGGATTAATCACACAGTCCATCCAACTTTTGTTTGGGATCGAGACGTAATAATTGATCATAAATTCTTTATTTAGAAGTATTTGTTTGTGTATGGAGTTTTGGTAGCTTTTGAGAATGAATTTTTTTTTTTATATATATAAATAAGAATTCTTGTTTAAGTTTTGTAATTTGTAGCATAGTCAAAGAAATACAAATCATGTTTCTTAATTACTACTTCTTCTTCGTGTTCTTTAATTTGTTGTCATTAACTCATTATTATTTGTAGTATAATTGAATACAATTTGGAGAATAAAGATCCAGATAAGTTACTATNTATATTTATATATTCCCAACTTTCCGGATCTAGTTTACTTTTGAGTTTTTATTTATTAATTTTTCTGGATTTTTGTATCCCTAAATAGAAAGAGAGAGAGAGGAAGAAAATGAGCTACTAATTTTATTTGTCAATTAAATAATATTCAATTATTTTTTTTTACCGTTTTCACCTAGAAAGTGGTATTTTTTGCTCTCACCTAGCTACTACTATATATTTTTGTACAAAAATAAACATTTAAATTAATACATACTATCTCTTGACATAGATACATATATCATATGCACGACTCGTACGAGAATATTACAGTAATTAGATTACCAAATACTACATGTAAATGCTGATGTGTTTGGTACGATCGAAAAATATTTTATGGTTGAACTCTTTTATTTATTTTGTAATGCTTGATAAGTAAGAAAAAATATATTATTTTAAAAATAATTATATATAATCTAACAAAACACTATCAAAAATAAGTTTGATAAATGGGGTTCGAAGGTATGATGGTTGTATTAATCTGTTGATTCTGAGCAATTCGATAATGGAAGATTGAAGAAGAAGAAGAAGAAGAAGAAGAAGAAGAAGAAGACTGTTACAGAGAGAACTTCTCCTTCATGCTTTCACAATGTATTTCACTAACTAACTTTTACAATGTACAATTACTTATATATACAATTAACTAACTAACTAACAATGTTAATGAACCAATAGTAAAATGACAGCTGGCTAACAAACTAAGCTAACAACTGACAGCTAGTTAACTAACTAATTGAACTCTAACTAACTAGTTATTCAACTCTTATCAATACTCTTAGCATATTCCTCAATACCCCCCTTCAAGCTAGGAGATATGAAGATGTTCTTCATTCCGAGCTTGGAAACCAAATACTCATGTTGCACTCGACCAAGTCCTTTAGTTAGTACATCAGCAGGTTGTTCAGTAGTAGCCAAATGTTGAAAGGATATATGACCTCTTTGAACCTTTTCTCTAATAAAATGACAATCAATGTCAATATGTTTGGTCCTCTCATGGAAAACAGTGTTAGATGCAATCTGAATAGCAGCAGTGCTGTCACTATATATAACAATAGGCAAGACAGTAGGCATGTCTAATTCACGAAAAAGACCAATTAACCATGTAACTTCAGCAACAGTAGAAGCCATGCTTCTGTATTCTGCTTCAGCACAACTCCTGGAGACTGTAGATTGCTTCTTAGACTTCCAAGAAAGTAAGGATTCTCCAAATTTAACCATATATCTTGTAATGGACCTCCTAGTATCAGGGCATGATCCCCAATCAGCATCACAGAATGCTTGTAAAGAACCAGAATGCTGAGCAGATAAAAGAATACCTAGGTCAGGTTGTTGTTTAATATGTCTTACAACTCTAATAGCAGCATTCATATGAGATTGCTTAGGAGCATTCATGAATTGGCTTAAGTTTTGAACAACATAGGACAAGTCAGGTCTAGTAATGGTTAAGTAGATCAATCTTCCAACCAATCTTTGATACTCACCAATATCTGATAATACAGGATCAGATGTAACTCCTACATGCTTGTCAAAAACTACAGTAGTGAGCTTTCCATTCATTTCAACAGGTGTGGCAATAGGTTTAGATCCTCCTAGACCCAAATCTGAAATAATCTCTAATGCATACTTTCTTTGATGCATGAGAATTCCTTCACTGTTTCTGGCAAATTCTATCCCTAGGAAATATCTCAATGGTCCTAGATCTTTGATCTTGAAGTTATCCTTTAATACTTGTTTGGTGTGATTGATTAGTGTGATGTTACTACGAGTGACTAACAAATCATCAACATAAATCAGAACAATCACAATACCTTCATTAGACTTCTTGATCAATAAGGAATAATCCAAATGGCTTTGCTGAAATCCAGCAACTAATAATGCCTGAGTCAATTTCACATTCCACTGTCGTGAAGCTTGCTTAAGTCCATACAATGACTTAAGCAACTTACACACAGGTTGATCCCCAGCATGCATATGAGAGAATCCTTGAGGTATTTGCATATAGACTTCTTCTACTAAGTCACCTTGCAAAAATGCATTATAAACATCCATCTGTTGGACATCCCATCCCTTAGATGCAGCTAGAGTAAGCACTGTTCTAACTGTGACCATTTTAACAACTGGAGAAAATGTCTCCTGGTAATCTAAACCTTCTTGCTGATTGTATCCCTTGGCTACAAGTCTGGCTTTGAATCTTTCAACTTCACCATTTGCCTTGTACTTAATCTTGTACACCCATTTGCAACCTATAGCCTTTTTTCCAACAGGTAAAGTTACTACCTCCCAGGTCTTATTGTCTTCCATTGCCTGTATTTCTTCCTCCATAGCTGCTACCCACCTCTTATATTTGGCAGCTTGATGATAGAACTTGGGCTCAGTGTCGACTGAAAGATTAGCAATGCAACATTGATAATAGGGAGACAAGTTACTGTAATCAATGCTATTCTTCAGAGAGTACAAGCAGTTAGACTTTGATCTAGACTTGAATGTGGTAACAAAATCCTTTTGCCAAAGTGGAGGCCTAGAAGTTCTAGTTGATTGTCGTCTGTTGGAGCTCAAAGATGAATCATCTATAGTTGGTTGATCCTGCTGATGATGATCCTCAAGATCACTGTCAAATGCATGTCCAGCATTATCAATGGGATCATCTATACAGTCAAGATCATCTGATCTGACTGGCAAATCTGAAGATTCAGTAGATAATACAATGTCTTGTATGTCATCAAAACAATGAGTCTGAAAAGGAAAGATAGATTCATTAAAAACCACATCTCTACTGACAAAGAAGACTTTATTTTGTAGATCATAAAGTTTGTATCCCTTCTGTGTAGTGCCATAACCCATAAGTACTGACTTGATGGCTCTAGGACCAAACTTATCAGATCTCAACAATGTAGTTGCATGACACAAACATCCAATAATCTTCATGTAGGACAAATCTGGTGGTTTTCCAAACAGCATTTCAAAGGGAGACTTATTAAGTAACACAGTGGATGGAATTCTATAGATGATATGAACAGCAGCTAAAACACATTCTCCCCAAAACCTGATTGGAATATGGCCTTGAAATCGAATAGCTCTTGCTGTCTCCATTATATGTCTATGTTTTCTTTCCACTACACCATTTTGTTGAGGTGTATATGGACAAGAACTTTGATGAATAATACCTTGAGATTTAAACAACTCACTGACTTGAGCATTAAAAAACTCTCCACCATTATCTGATCTAAAAATTTTAACTTGAACATTGAATTGAGTCTTAACCATAGCAAGAAACTGTTTCAATATGGTAGAGACATCAGACTTGAGATGCATGAGATATATCCATGTCCATCTAGAGTAATCATCAACCAAAGTAAGAAAGAACTTCATTTTATTATGAGTTGTAATCTTGTAAGGTCCCCATACATCCATATGAACTAAATCAAAACATTGTAGACTCCTAGTACTGCTATTATGGAATGGTAGTCTGACTTGTCTGGCTAATGGACAAATATTGCAACATTTCAACTGAAAATCCCTCTTATGAGCAAATATGTCTATCTTCCTGATAACACTCATAGGGATATGACCTAGCCTCTTATGCCAAACTTCACCTTCAGCAGAATTCTTCACTGCAACAAAACTGCTATGCTGTCCAGTGTTTATCAGTTGTGATGACTTTAAAATGTATAGACCACCATTTTCTTCACCAATCTCCTTCACTTTCCCAGTGAAGAGATCCTGAAGAAGAAAGAAATCAGGATAGAAAATTGCACAACAATTCAATTGCCTAGTAAGTTTAGCCACTGAAAGAAGATTGAAGTTAAGTTCTGACACATATAAAACATTCTTAACTACTTCACCTCCTTGTAGTTGAGAGCAGCCTGAGTGTGTGACTTTAGTTGAATCACCATTTGGAAGTTGAACATGTCCTGAACTCTTTACTGTTGATCCATGAGTTAGTAAATCTTTAGTTCCCACCACATGATCAGTTGCCCCACTATCAACAATCCAATCAAAACTAGAAGTTGAAGGAGTAAACTGAGAATGTCCTGCAAAAATACCTGTTGCATTGGCATTACTATTGGTAGATACTACATTTCCTTCATGAATTAATGACTTGTTCATCATCTGTAGAACTTGTTGGTATTGATTAGGTGTAAAATGTTGAGCTAAAACAGTTCCTGAACCACCTGAACCTGAATTAATTCCATGTTGTTGTGACATCTGATGTGAACCACCACCCTTAAACTGCTGCATCTGATCTACAATATTGCTATCAGTTGAGCTACCTGGATTATTAAATTGAGAATTGTAGTCTGTTGTCATAATATTTGCTTGTCGCTTCCCTTTGTAATTGGTAGGATAGCCTATTAACTGATAACAAGAGTCCTTTAGATGTCCATGTTTGTCACAATGAATACAATACTTCAGCTTGTTACAATCAGCTCTATTGTGGCCTTTCATATCACAATGATCACAATACAAATATCCACTTCTCTGTTTATTAAGTTTCACATGACCACTTCGATTACTTTGACTACCAAAATTGTTTCCTCCAGATCTACTAGTGAACAAAGCTGTAGGATCTATTTGCCCTCCTAAATTATAGTGATCTCCACTTAACTCTCTTTGACTTTCATCCTGAATTATCATAGCATAACACTGATTAACAGTTGGAGGTGTATTCATCACAAGAATTTGACTTCGAGCATGGCTATAATTGTCATTCAAGCCCATCAAAAATTGCAGAAGCTTCTGTCTAAGCATGCTATCAACATATTCTTTAGATCTTTCACAATTACAAGATGGAGGAGGAACAATTGAATCGAATTCATCCCACAAATCTTTCAACTTTGAATAGTATACTGAGACTGGAGAAGTACCTTGAGTATGTGTAACAATCGACTTGTGTAAGTGGAAGATTCTAGACATATTCACCTTGTCAAATCGTTCCCTCAGATCACTCCATACCAGTGATGCATTAGAACGAAATAGAATTCCACTCATCAACTCCTTGCTCACATTGTTCATAAGCCATGAAAGCACCATTGCATTACATCGATCCCACTGTTTCTTCTCAGAATCGACTGTGTAATCTTCAAGTTTGATGCTGCCATCAATAAATCCCAATTTATTCTTTGTTAGCAATGTTAATTCCATTGCCCTGCTCCTCAAAGTGTAATTCTCCATCCCTACAAGTTGAATGCCAATTTGAACTGCACCTGTGACATCAGAAGAAGACAGATACAGGGGGTGTGTATGATCGATTTTACTTGTCATTATCACCTCTTCCGATCTACAGATTCAGAGATCAAAATGATCTAGAATTCCTCAGAGATTGTAAACCTGCTCTGATACCATATTAATCTATTGATTCTGAGCAATTCGATAATGGAAGATTGAAGAAGAAGAAGACTGTTACAGAGAGAACTTCTCCTTCATGCTTTCACAATGTATTTCACTAACTAACTTTTACAATGTACAATTACTTATATATACAATTAACTAACTAACTAACAATGTTAATGAACCAATAGTAAAATGACAGCTGGCTAACAAACTAAGCTAACAACTAACAGCTAGTTAACTAACTAATTGAACTCTAACTAACTAGTTATTCAACTCTTATCAATACTCTTAGCATATTCCTCAATAGGTCGAAGGACTTGAGAAATGAATAAACAAAACTTAAGAGAGCCTCTTCCTTTCTTATTATTTTTTTTTTCTTTCTTATTCATCCTTTTTCGATTTGGTCCAGGTTTTACCTTTCTTTTGAGAAAAGGAAAGGAGAAGGATATTATTTAGTGGATCCTTTTTGTTCCTCTTAATTAGTCCTCAATCTATCCACTTTCTAGCCTCATATTAGAATAAAAAATGGAGCAATTATTCATTCACCAAAGATAATCACGAATATAATAATTTCTGATTCACCATATTTCCAGAAAGAAGATAAATCTTGTACAGCTACAAAGCATCTTACTTTTCTTTTAAAAAGCCAAAAACAAAAAATCTCCTTTTTTATCCTTGTGTTTGTTGGCTATACTACTTCGTATAATGATAATCTAATCTATTTCAATAATTTATTAATTTTGAACTATTACTCCTCTGACATGTAATTAGATAAGAAAAAAAAATATCATATGTGAAAGGTAAAAATATTGCTTATAGGCCGTTAACTGATCTTTAAACTATATTATTGAAATTCTTTATGAAATCTTAGAGATAGTTATTTTCTTGGCAACATTCAATATTGTTTTGATTATACCATAAGCACGACGCGTTTGACAAATACAATCATCATATCAAATATCAACTATCAATCAATTATAAAGCCTAGCGCGGACCATTTCAATTTTCAGTCCAAAAAGTTCAAATATAAAATCGTTTTATTTGTACGTTGGTTTCATTTTCAAAATAAAGATTCTATATTTTTCTTCTTTCTATTATGCGTATGTAGTTAGATAGAGTTGTATAATTTAATTTGAACGAAACAACATATACTATCTATTCTAATTTATGCATGCCATATAGTTTATCTCTTTAAATCGGTAAAGAATTATTTAGTTTTTATTTTTATAAACAATATTTTTAGAAAAACTTTACTATAGCATTTATTGAGTTATCAAAATGAGCTCAAATATAGGTAAAATTTTGTTCAATTCGTCCAGAATTTTATAGGTTTGACTCAAGATAATTTGATCTTTTGTTTGGTTTGGCTACTGCTTTGTTTGAAGGGCAATCTTTCTTGTCTAGCCATTGGGCAAATGGTGTATAAGAAGGGTTGTTTTGGAGAAAAATTAGTTGGAAGTGTGGATATAGTCCTTATCTTAAAAAAAGGTACATCGCCAAGCCTGTTATGCCACAACGAATCTACACTATCTTTCGCAGTCACTCGTTATTTATTAGCAGACAACATATTTTCATTACTTGCAGTAGAAGTACAAATGAGTGAATTAGGAAAGACTTGAGAAAATATGTCATATGTGGGTATCTTACAAGTGGTTTCATGAAATGGCTTAGTGTCAACTAAAGTATCATCTCCAATAGTGACAAGAAAAGGAATGTGAAGATTAAATTGGACTAATCAATTAATTAGTTAGAAGTTGTTAGTTAGTTATATTAGTTACATTCTCTCAAGAAGATTCCAATGCAAATGTTATGCTCATGTATATATACCCCAAATGTGAATAAAAGCACTTCACTTTTCCATTTTCAACAGAAATACAGTTTTCTTTTCTCTGCATTCAATTTGAGTTTCACTATTGATGCAGTTTTGATATGGTATCAGAGCGAAGGTTCGCTAATTTCGATCGAGCTATCTCGCTCTAATCTAGTTCATCGAGTTATCTCGGTTTGTGCAGAATTCCAATTTCTATTTCTTTTTTTTCTGAATTGAAATTGTAAACTCCATTAATGGAGATTCATAAGTTGCTAACTTGTAGAGAAAGAAAAGGATAGAAGAGAGAAGAAATGAAGAGAAGATTACTTTTACATTGAATTGACTTAGCTAACTATTACATTCATGTAGCTGACTATTTATAGTTCAGCTTATACACATTCAGTTATCAACCTAACTATGTACAGTTGTACATTTCTCTAACAAACTAATTGATTCACACCATATGGCTTGTACATTGAACTTGATTGATCAACACTCCCCCTCAAGCTTATGGTTGAAGCACATCCTTCATTCCAAGATGGCTCCCTAACATATTGTGTTGTACCTTTCCTAGACTTTTAGTGAGCACATCTGCAAGTTGGTCTTTAGTATTAATATGCTCAGTTTTCAACATCCCTTGACATATTTTTTCTCTAACAAAGTGACAATCAATGTCAAAATGTTTTGTTCTTTCATGAAAGATTGGATTGACAACAATTTGAATAGCTGCCTTACTATCACATATCATTCTCATAGGTAAGTTTATCTTGACACCTAACTCTTTGTATAGTCCTACCAACCAGGTTATTGTAGCTGCACATGCAGCCATACTTCTGAAGACTGCTTCTGCTGAACTCCTTGACACAGTCTCTTGCTTCTTTGACTTCCAAGAGACAAGACCTTCTCCAAATTTTATTGCATATTCTGTAACTGATCTTCTAGTCTCCACACATGCTATTCAGTCAGAATCACAGTAGACTGTCAGTTTATTGGTGTCATTTGCTGACATTAACAAGCCTAAACCAGGTGCCTCTTTAATATATCTCACCACTCCTAAAGTTGCCTCCATGTGTGATTTTTTTGGACAATGCATGAATTGACTCAATACTAGTACAGAGAATGCAAAATCAGGTCTAGTCATGGTAATTGTCGCTCTCCGTTTTGGGAAAAATGAGTTTTGTGCATGACCTAACAACTCTTTTGGGATTTTGAGTTTAAGGAGTCACCACCTAACGAATTAAGGTCAACATGCCATAGATCAAGGTAAGGGTTCAAATTACCTCGAGGGGAAGGTGTTAGGCATCCCTCGAGGTCCAAAAATGTGAGTCCCGACCGTATCTCATGCAATCTATGTGGGGGTTACAAGTAGCAATCAAGGTCACTTCATTCTTGATATCATTTAAGTAACATGCTTGCTAGGTGATAAACATAATATTAGACCATTAAAATTATTTTATTATTTATTAATTTAAACATGCAAAGCTAGGTGATAAATTCTTTATTTTTTATTTTTAGCTACCCCAAATAAATTACTAAACAATTAAGATTACTTCAATTATTTATTATTTGAGCATACGATCTATGTGATTAACAAATATTGACCAAATATTAAGCAATTAATAAAGAGATAAACAAGAAAACATAATATGCACAAATAGATATAAAAATAATGCAATTTAATTTATTATGCCGCACCAAACAAGAGTAAGATGCGCGAAAATAAAGTTAAAAAAAATTGAACAAATTTTGGATAGAATTTTTTATAAAAAAATGTTTGTTTCTTTATAGTGATGATGCCACGATATTGTTAATCGCACTCCTCCACCATAGAAACAATTTTGTTTTGAGGTTGGTCTTAGAAAAATAATAAAAGTGTATATTTTGAAGATGATACAAAAAGGATTTAGTTTGCATATAGACACATAAATATTTACATATAAATACACATAATCCTTTTTGAAAATCATGGGTAGGTGGTACTCCGAGGGACGCGTCAGCTTAATTTAAAAATATTGGAATTNTATATATATATATAAACAATGTCATAATCAATCCAAAGTTTGAAAGGAAGATTGAACAATGACTAAAAAAGCATGTTGTAAATCTTTGTAAAAAAGAAAAAAAACTAGTATAACATTAATGTAGTCAATAAATTAAATGCAAAGATTTTACTTTCAAATGTATTTAAAAGTCAAGCAACTTTTAAATGCAACCAAAACTTTTCTTATTCTTATTATTATTATTTTAAAGAAACAACATATTGCATCACAAGTGCGGAAATCTTCAAGAGGACAAATAAGATTACTAATTAATAATGTTAGCTAATTTAAAAGGGGCAAAAATATGCACAACAAATTTTATTTTAATTATGGATATGCTAAAAATTTATTTACAAACCTATAAACATGATTTCTAGATGTTCAGAATGGAGCAACACATATAGACATGATTTTTTAACTCCATATGACATGAAAAAAAATATTTTAATCCTTAGGCATGATTTCTACGTGATAAGACAATGCTGAAAAATTATGACATATTTTTAACATCTAACCGATGAGCCTACTAAATTATTAGGATTTAATTTTAACATTCAAAAATTATTGGAATCTAGTTATTTTGAAACTCATTAACAAACAAAGCATTAAGCATGTTGAAAATTGGTTAGATTACAACACCTATAAACAAGAATGCTAGGTGGTTAAAAGATTTAAAGTTGTTGCTGCAACTTGGAGCTGCTTGTTGCCTCGCCGGAATGTTGTTGTCGCCGGTGGTCCTGCAAAGAGATAAAAAGAAGAGGGGGCGTAGGAGAAGAGGCGAAGGGAGGAGAGAAAGAAGAAGAGGGAGGCGGAGAGAGGGAGAAGGGGAGAAGGAAGGGAGAGAGAGGGAAAGAAGAAGACGGGAGGAGAGAGGCGCCGGGGGGAGAGGAAAGTGACCGCCTCCGGCAGCCTTCGCCAGGAAAATAGGGGGAAGAGAGAGAGGGGCGGTTGCTGGAGATGGAGAAGGGAGAAAAGAGACGAAGGATTAGGATTTGATTAATTAAATTGATGGATGAGATTAAAAGATGAGATATATTGAAATCAGATTGAATTGAATATGGAATAGCTAAAATTGTAATTTAATTGACTAAAATTGAAATGAAAAGGTGACTATAATTAAAATTAAATTTGAACTAGAGTGGCTAGAATTGAAAGAAATTAAAATAAATAGCTTAGGATTTAAATAATTTTGAGAAAATTTAGGAATTACTATTTAATTAAAATACTACATATATTATAATATTTTTATATAATTGAAAATCACTTAAATTTTAAAATATTCGAAATTCATTAATAATTTTAAAATATTTTAATAATATTTACAATAATTTTATAAAGTAAAACATATTAAAATATATAATTTTCAAGCAAAATCGACTAAAATTCTAAACTTTAAAAAAAAATTAAAATACGTATTTAATCGAATACTAACCCTAAAAAAGTTAAAGGTTGGTCAAAATTGGGTGTCAACAGCAATGTACAAAAGTTTCCCTACCAGTCTTTGGTATTTTGTAATGCCGGTAAGAATTGTGTCACCTTCAGGAATTCCATTATTAATGTGTTTATCATACTGCACAGAAATGAGTTTCCCAGATTCAGAAATTAGCTCTAATGCATATTTCCTTTGAGATGTGAGTATGCCTTTGTCAGACCTAGAAAACTTAATTCCCAGAAAAAACGTTAGTTCACCTAGGTCCTTCATCTTGAACTTCTTTTGAATCTCCTGTCTGGTGTCACACAAGAGTTTCTGATTGCTTCCAGTAACTATAAGATCATCCACATACACTAGTACTATCACTGTGTCATAGCCAACAAACTTTGTGAATAAAGAGTAATCATAGTGACTCTGTTTGAATCCTATATCTACTAATGCTTCTGTTAGCTTCATGTTCCATTCTCTTGGTGCCTGCTTGAGTCCATATAATGACTTGTGGAGTTCGCAGACCTTCTGAGTCTCCCCCTGTCTAGCAAAACCACTGAGAATAGTCATCTATACCTCTTTTAGTAGATCACCATTGAGGAAAGCACTATGGACATCCATCTAATAGATGTACCACCCTCTAGAAGCTGCAAGAGCAACCACTGACCTGACTATAACCATCTTAGCTAAAGGATTAAGGATTTCACCAAAATCAATGCCTTCTTTCTGACTGGACCCCTTTACCACCAACCGTGCTTTATATCTTTCTATTTCCCCTGAGGAGAGATACTTGATTTTATAAATCCATTGACAACCAATGGGTTTTTTACCAGGTGGAAGATCAACTATGCTCCATGTCTTATTACGTTCTAAAGCTGCTATTTCCAATTCTTTAGCTTTTATCCATGCAGGATCAGAAACAACTTCATAAAAGGATGTTGGTTCACATACAGCTGAGTAAGGCTTCAACACCTGGTTGTAAGCTTGTGACAAATGAGAATAAGAGAGTTGATTAGTAATAGGGTAGGCACATGCATTTCCTTTAGATGTAGTGACAAAGTCCTGCAACCATATGGGGGGTTTACTCTGCCTAGTTGATCTCCTGGCTGTCTCAACTGTTGTGGACACATCAGGAGTCGGCTCTGTATGAATGGATGGAGCTGGTACAACTGAGTTTGTGGTGGAGGGTAAAGTGACAGACGGCTCACCTCGACTTTCAACATCAGGGAAAACTGCTTCTAAGATTTGAAATATGGGATTAGAAAATGCTCTGAGATCTTTAAATGGATATAGATGTTCATGAAAAACTACATGTCTGCTCACAAAAAATGAGTGAGCATGAACATCATATAAAATATACCCTTTTTGAGTTGAAGAAGAGCCCATGAAGACAACAGAAATTGCTTTAGAGGCAAACTTATCCAAGACTTTGGGACACGCAACATAATACAAACACCCAAAAACTTTGAGGTGCGATAAGGAGAGAGGGTGAAGATAAAGTTTTTCAAAGGAGGACTTGAAACCAAGGACTTTGGAAGTAAGCCTATTCAGAATATAAACAACAGTATACACACATTCACCCCAAAACTTGAGTGGAATACATGCTTGGAACCTGATAGCTCTAGCAACATTTAATATGATCCTATGTTTTCTCTCAGTCACCCCATTTTGTTGTGGGGTGTATACACAAGTAGCTTCATGAACAATACCAAGATCACACACTAAATTTTTAACCACATGTCTAAGAAACTCACAACCATTATCTGTCCTTAAGACTTTAACTTTAGTAGAGAACACATTTTCAACCTGTGTCAGAAATTGAATGAGAACAACAACAGTGTCAGCCTTAGTTGCAATCAGAAAAACCAATGTGTATCTGTTGTAATCATCTACAATAGTCACAAAAAATCTTTTTCCATTATAAATGGATACTCTGTATGGTCCCCAGATATCACAACGTAGCAACTCAAAAGCAGATTTGGACATAGTAGTGCTTACAGAAAAAGAAAGTTTTGTGTGCTTTGCTAAAGGACACACTGTACAGTGAGTGTGATCCTTGTTTTGTAACAAACTAAGAGACTCTTGTCATTTTATTACATCAATAGGTGCATGACCTAACCTCCGATGCCATACATTAACAGTTTCAGAATTAGACATAGACTTTGACATAGATTCATCACTAGCAAGTCTTCTACTACTAGTATTGACCAGTTTTTTTGGAGCTTGATGTGATCCTCTTTGTAGTATTTAAAGCCCATGATACTTCTTACCAATCCCCTTCACCTGACCAGTGGAGAGATTTTGGAGGATACAAAAATCAGGAAAGAAGCCTACCATGCAGTTGAGTTCCTTAGTCAGTTTAGAAACTGACAATAAATTTACTTTAAAGTCAGGTAAGAAAAGAACATTGGAGATAGTAACATTAGTACATATATTAGTTGTACCAATATGAGATACTGAAACTGTATTTCCATTTTGCAAGTGTACTCTACTATCTGAGTTAGCAGGTGCTTCCGTACATGTAGTTAGTGTGTTAATTTGGGAGGTGATGTGATGCGTAGCTTCGGTATCTATTATCCATTCATTAACATCATAAGTACACACAAAAACTGAAAAAGAAATACCTGCATCTATAGAAGCCACTCTAGCAGGAGGAGTAGATGCAGTTTCACCACCAGGCCTCGATAATAGTTGCAGGATCTGTTGATACTGGTCCTGAGTGAAAAGAGCTCCAGTTTGTTGAACTTTATTTGACTGAGCTCCTGATTCAAGACTTAGAGACAGTTCAACTTGATTATAAAAGCTTCCTAAAGATTGACCTTTCCTTTTAGACTTAAAATCAGCATGATATCCAACTATCTTGTAACACTGATCTTTGGTATGACCTCTGCAGCCACAATGATCACATTGCACCATTGGCCTCCTTCCTTTGTAAGTTCCAGATGTGCTAGCACCACTAGTAGAACCTCCATTTGTCATTGATGAAATTCCCTTCAAGGATCTAGATCCATGGGTATACGTAGTACCTCTGTGACTGTACAAGGTCGTGCCATCAATTGCACCAGTTCCTGAATTAATTGAAGCAGAGGAAACCAAATTCCTTTGACTCTCTTGATCCATAAAAAGACCATATGCTTTATTTATCGTAGGAATTGGATTCATCATAAGAATTTGGCTTCGGGGAGGAGAACAGGACCCATTCAAACCCATTAAGAAATGTAACAACCTTTAGTACTCACAATGTTCTCCAAATTTCCTTGACTCTGGACAAGGACATGAAGGACAGGGCATGAGTGCATCATACTCATCCCAGGTATCTCTTAATTTTGATAAGTAGTCAGCAACTGACATTGTTCCTTGTGAAAGAGTGTTGATCTCCCTGTGAAGATGAAAGATCCTAGATACATTAATAGTGTCGAACCGCTCTTTCAAATCCAACCATACTTTTCGAGCATCAGAAGCATAGCATTTCAAGTCGAACTGCATTCATAATCCAAGATAACACCACAGCATTGCATTTCTCCCATTGATCATGCAACACTGGTTCGAACAGAGATTTAGGGAAACGACCATCGACAAACCTTTACTTGCTTCGAACTACAAGTCCAATCCTAAAGGATCTACTCCATAGTGCATAGTTCTCAGATCCAGTTGATTGGAGAGAGATGAGTGAGCTACCTGGAGTGTCTGTACGTTTTAGAAAAAGTGGGTGATTATGATCAATCGTTGGAAAAATGGCCATGGATGGAGCACTATTACTTGTAACAGTTGTAGCAGCTGGAATTGTCATTTGAATGAACAGAGAAATACTTCAATTTGTCTTTGATGCTGCCTTGTGATTCACCTAAAAAACACTGGTGAGATCTGAGCACCTAATGATGGAATTTGAGTATGGAATGAGCCTATGATCTTGGGCTCTGATACTATGTAAACTCCATTAATGGAGATTCATAAGTTGCTAACTTGTAGAGAAAGAAAAGGATAGAAGAGAGAAGAAATGAAGAGAAGATTTCTTTTAAATTGAATTGACTTAGCTAACTATTACATTCATGTAGCTGACTATTTGTAGTTCAGCTTATACACATTCAGTTATCAACCTAACTATGTACAGATGTACATTCTCTAACAAACTAACTGATTCACACCATATGTCTTGTACATTGAACTTCATTAATCAACAAAAATCATGGTTATTGGTGAAAGTTTTGCTTTTAAAAATGCTACAGTTACTAATAATGATTCAACAAGTGTTGTGTATGTACATCCCTCAGACTGCCCAAGGATAATGCTTGTTTCTGCTCAATTCGATGGAGCAGGTTATCGCTCATGGAGAAGAGGAGTGATACGAGTTTGGTGAAAAACAAATTTGAATTCATCGATGAAAGTTGTGTGAAGCCAGTTGTGAATTCTTCCATGTAACGCCAATGGCAGAGGTGCGACGACATGGTAACATGCTGGATTTTGAATTCTCTGACTAAAGAGATTTTGGATAGTGTAGAATATGTCAACGATTCTGTGGAACTGTGGAAGGAACTAGAAGATCGCTATGATCAGACAAACGGAGACAAGTTGTATCAAATTAAAAAGGAAATCAATGATCTCACACAGAGGGTTCTCGACATCACTATTTACAACACGAGGATGAAGAAATTATGGGAAGAACTAAGCACATATAATGTGAAAAATCAATGTAGTTGTGTGTGTGTGTGCGCAAAGGAAAACATGCATAAAGCAGAACATGATCGTTCCTCAATCCAGTTTCTTATGGGGATAGATGAGATAAATATACAGTGGCGAGGGGTAATATTCTTATGATGAATCCACTCTCCTCAATGGCATAGGCTTTTTCATTGCAAATTCAAGAGGAAAAACAGAGAGAATTTTGACCTGCTGGTCGAATTTCCATAGATGCAAGTTCTCTGAATGCAAGTTTTGTTCCTAACAAAGTCAACCTAACAAGGAATTTTAGAACTAACTACAATACAGGTAACAACAACCCTGGTGAAAACAATAATTTTTCAGGCAACACTTTCTATCAAGGTAGCAGTAGTGGAAGAAATGCCTTGATTGTGACTTTTACAAGACACTATGTCACAACAGAGATAGATGATACAAGATACATGGTTATCCCCCAAGTAACAATAAATCACCTAATTACATAATCAGCTCAATATTCAGCTTTACAAACCAAACAATCAGAACTTTAAGGAATGAGGGTGATAGCTAATCTACATGGAAGTCCTACTGATATAATGTCTACTAATTTTGCTAACGGGGAAGAGTTTTCACGAATCAATGGTTGTTATAATGCCAATATCACAAAGGAGCAATATGGATAGATCAGTGATTTGATCTAGCACTTTCAGAATGAGAATATAAGGGAGAGCTCCAAGACCAACACTTCAAATGCTAATACCAACTCCATGAACTTTGCAAGTATTGTTGTTTGCTCTTCTTCTGTTTATATTGACAAACATATATGTAAATATTTTGAACCAAATCTTGATATGTGGATTATAGACTCAGGGGCATCCAATCATGTGACCTTTAACAGAAATTCCATAACCAATATTAAAATCCTTACCTTACCCTTTGTTAGTTTCACTGCCTAATGAGTACAGAGTTAAAGTAATTGAATTTGGTGATGTGTTAATCAATTCTC
The DNA here is from genome assembly GCF_001406875.1 of Solanum pennellii. Lineage (NCBI taxonomy): Eukaryota > Viridiplantae > Streptophyta > Magnoliopsida > Solanales > Solanaceae > Solanum > Solanum pennellii. The sequence goes on from NC_028646.1 coordinate 61,934,492, forward strand.
AGATTACTTTACATAAAGTGTTATATGTTCCTTCATTCATGTACAATCTCTTTTTGATTCATTTGTTGGTCACTTCCATGAAATGCATAGTTTTGTTCACTAGTGCATTATGTCTTTTACAGACCCCTTTAGTGAAGAGGCCTTGGGTGATTGGTAGTTGCAAAGATGGACTGTATTTCCTTTGTGCAAAATGTTTGAAAACTGCTGACAGTGTCAATGTTAGACCTATGTGTTGTTATTTTTCTAATAATAGTCACATTCCTTTTCTTGTTCACTCATTTGTACTTCTACTGCAAGTAATAAAATATGTTGTCTGCTAATAAATCATGTGTGACTGCAAAAAAATAGTGTAGATTCGTTGTGGCATAACAGGCTTGGCGATGTACCTTTTTTTAAGATAAGGACTATATCCACACTTCTAGCTAATTTTTCTCCAAAATAACCCTTCTTATACACCATTTGCCCAATGGCTAGACAAGAAAGATTGCCCTTCAAACAAAGCAGTAGACAAACCAATTCCAAATTTGAGTTATTTCATATTGACCTATGGACCATACCATGAACCTACTTATGATCAGTATAAGTACTTCATCACTCTTATAGATGATTACAGTAGGTCTAGTTGGACCCATCTCCTATTGCCCTCCATGTATTAAAGTCATTTACAAGTACGGTGGAAAATAAAATCAAAACCACCATCAAAAGCATCAGGTCTGATAATGGCCAATAGTTTACTAACAATGAAGCAATATAGTTCTTTCTAAATTAAGACATTGTCCATCAGAAAATTTGTCCATATACACCATAACAAAATAGTGTGGTAGAAAAAAATACAAATACTTACTAGAAATAGCCAGGGCACTCTTGTTTCGATCCGAACTGCCTCTAAAATACCGGGAAAGTGTATTCCAACAGCTACCCAACTAATAAACAGACTCCCAGCCATCTCCACAATAAATGGCCATATGAACTACTATACAATAGAAAACCTAGCTACAATCAACTCAGATCCTTTGGATGTCTTTGTTACCCCACTGTACCGAAGGTTCACAGAAACAAGTTTGGACCAAGAATCACACCTCATGTTTTTGTGGGATATCCTTTGGAACTAAAGACTACAAGGTAATGAGTCTTGCCACAAGAAAGATATATGTGTCTAGAGAAGTATTTTATTCCATGAATACATTTTTCCTTTTTATTTGTCATTAGACAAATGTTCTGCTCTTAGAGATGTCCAGAACACCTTTCCTAGTTTTGTTGATTTTTTTTGTTGTACTGATTCAAGGTCTCATAATAATTATGTAAATGATCAAAGAGTTGAAGCTTATGCAGACAGTAATTCATGTTCTAACTCTGGACTCTTACTTATTAATGAACAATAACCCCCACAATTGTCATCCCAATCAACACCCTCTCAATCCATTGACCACTCTCTACCACAAGCGGGAGAACACCAACCCATACAACCATCTCAACCTTTACAAAGAAAACCACATAGCGAACAAAAACTTCCATTGCATTTAAATGACTACGTTGTGAACATTACTGCCACCAGGCCTCCCATGAACACTGCACCTACTACATCTATTTATCCTATCAATTACCTTTCACTCAAAGCATTGTTACCAGACACCATCACATCTCCCTCGATGTCCTTGCATCTAATAGTCAAGCTTTGGTTAAGAATGTTTGTCATAACAGGGATCCATTATCATATAAAAAAAAGCATCTATTAGTCCTGCCTGGCAGAAATCCATGATTCAGGAATTTGAAGCCCTCTATGCTAACAACACATGGAGTCTTGTGAATTACTAATAGGGAAACAAGCAATTGGATGCAAATGGTTGTATAAAGTTAAGCACAAAGCTGATTGGAGCATTGAAAGGTTCAAAGCAACGTTAGTAGTGAAAGGCTACACTCGATAGGCTGGAGTGGACTACACAGAAACATACTCACCTGTAGTAAAATGACAACTTTCAGGACCTTGGTGGCATGTGTTGTAAAGAAAGGGTGGAGTATGTCTCAACTTGATGTCAGCAATACATTTCTTCATGGTAATCTACATGAAGAATATATATGCAAGTACCACAAGGTCTTGAAGTTCATGATAATATATTAGTGTGCAAGCTTAATAAATCACTCTGTGGACTTAAGTAGGCTAGCAGGAATGGTATGCCAAATTGACTGAAGCTTTGTCTCTTAGAGGATACTCACACTCACATCATGATTACTCATTATTCTACAAAAATTCATGATCTCTATTAGTATTTTTGATAGTATATGCATATGGTGTTCTTCTCACAGGCACAAACACCACTGAAATCACACAACTTAAGCAGTAGTTACACGACACTTTCAAGATAAAGGACCTTGTTAAACTTCACTATTTTCTCGGACTAGAAATTCTTGATACAGCAGAAGGTGTACTCATTTCCCAGAGAAAGTTTGTGCTGGACCTGTTAAGAGAATATGTTTGTTTCAACTATGCTCCATTATCCTCTCCATTAGATCCAAATTGTCACGACCCAAAACGGGCCGCGAGTGGCACCCACACTTAACCTACTATGTGAGCGAACCAACCAATCTAAACCCCAACATTTCAACCATAAATAACAAGATATAATGCGGAAGACTTTAACTCATTAATAAAAATCGATTAAATACTTATAAAAACTCAATACTATTTATTCCCAAAACCTGGAAGTCATCACCACAAGAACATCTATCCTCAAATTACTAA
>NC_028646.1:61937950-62075561 GCF_001406875.1 Solanum pennellii
AAACCCTCTTTCTTTTACCCTAATTAGCATATAATTAAGTATAAAAGATGATGAATTAACCCATTATTTATTTCAAGGTTATCTCTTTTAACCCCAAGTAATTGAATTATTAATATTAATCCATTAACTTTATAAATATAAGCATGAAAATTCCAAAACGCCCCTTTACAAACTTAACAGAATTTCCGACCCGAGTGAGCTGACGGAGACTGTGACGGTCCGTCACGACTGTGACGGTCCGTCCTGCAAGTCCGTCACAAGCTCAGAGACTCAATTTTAGTAAAAGGTCTGTGACGGCCCGTCATGCCTGCGACGGTCCGTCCTGCCATTCCGTTACGAAGTTCAGAGAGTCGATTTCAGTACCCAAATTTCAGAATTCTAAGTATTTTGGAACGAGACCCCCACGACGGTCCGTTGTGCCCATGACGGTTCGTCGTGGGATCCGTCGACTCAGCCAGTTTTTCCAGAAATAAAATCTGCCGCTCAAAACGACTAAACAGGTCGTTACACAAATGTTGAGCTGAGATGCAAAGAAGGAGTACAGGTCTCTGATCCTACATACTATAGAAAATTAATTAGAAAACTGAATTTTTTTCACAAACACTAGATTGGACATAGCATTCAGTATCCAACAATTAAGTCAGTTCATGCAAGATCCTAGGATTCCCCATTTACAAGCTGCATTTCATCTGCTCAGATACTTGAAACAAGATCCCACACTAGGAGTACATTTATCAAATGATCTTGACTGTACAGTGCAAGCCTATTGTGACTCTGATTAGGCCTCTTGTATAGACTCCAGGAAATCAGTGAGTGGATATTTAGTTTTTCTCGGGAACAACCTTATCAGTTGAAAATCCAAGAAGCAAGAGACCATTTCCTTATCATCAGCTGAAGAAAATTATAGATCACTCAGAAAGGTGGTAGGAGAACTTACTTGGCTACACAGACTGCTCACTAAATTAACTATACTTGATCCTTCTCCCATTGTTGTTTACTATGATAGCCAATCTGCCATACACATTACTCATAACCATGTGTTTCGTGAGAGAACCAAATACATAGAAGTTTACTATCATTTTGTACGAGATAAACTTCAGGAGGGGCTCATATGCTTACAACATGTTCCTACTGATGATCAACTTGCAGACATCCTTACCAAGGCTTTTACTAGATTTAAGCACTCAACTATCTTAGACAAGCTGGCTATGAGATTACCACCACTAACTTGAGGAAGGTATTAAAGATTGTAATTAATATATTAATCGTGTTTCAGTTTTAGTTAGTCGACTAATCAATTAATTAGTTAGAAGTTGTTAGTTAGTTTGGTTAGTTATATTCTCTCTAGAAGATTCCAATGCAAATGTTATGCTCATGTATATATACCCCAACTGTGAACGAAAGCACTTCACTTTTCCATTTCAACAAAAATACAATTTTCTTTTCTCTGCATTCAATTTGAGTTCCGCCATTGATGCAGTTGTGATAATTTATTTATTCATTTATAGTTTCTTTTTTTCTTGAGTGAAATTCAAGTTATGACTATAAAAGTCATTAATAATATGTCAAAATTGAGATTAAGTGAGTCAAATTAGGCGAGTCATGACTTAACACGATTGTTAGCACATTTGAGCTCAAAATAAATTGGAGCAGGTCATGACTCAATTTAATTTCTATTTTACTTCATTTTAATATGTCCAATTCAAAATCAATCCACACATATGACACCCCTAAGCATTTATGTGACGTATATGCTTTTGAAATTATATGTCATATTAAACACATGATAATATTTGTATGGTTATAAAAATTTCTCAGTAATAGTAAAATTGAAAGAATAAAGTTAACTATTTTCTAAGTTTAATATTATTATTATTATTATTATTTATAAAATAAATTTAAATAAAATAGCATTTTCATGGAGAATACATCCCCTTTCATTTTTTTTTCAAACTTGTCGACTCGTGTGGTAATGTTTGAGAGAGAAATACACACACACACAGAAACAAACAAAATAATAATAGTCCCTAGGGTAGTTTCAAAGGCCATATTTAAATTTTCCATAACCATGGGGGGCGTTTATTATAACTATATATATATATATAAACATAAAGAGAAAAATCCTTCTTAGATCTTATTATACCATAGAGAAATACGCGGAGACTAGAAAAAAAAATTCAAAGATTTTATCATCATTATTATTATTATTGATATTAAGATGATTCAAAAGTTAGAGATATGCATGGAGATCGTAAAGATGGTGATAGAGTTTGTGGAAGTATGTGTAGATGCGATCGTCTCTAAAGATAATTATTCTTCATCATCTTCAACACAACCCAATATTCTTCCAACACCTTATGTTGGTTTTTAAGTTTGCTTCATGAGATCTCTAATAGTTTGAGGTTTATTTGGATCGTGTTGAGGTTTAAGGATTGAAAGAGTGAATTTTTTGAAATGTATATTCTGAAACAAAGGGAGTAACACATTTTTACATAATTTATATGCTAAAATGTATTGTTATGTATATGTAAAAATTCAACTCATAGTGCTTAATGACTTTTATCTTCTTCTTCTTCTTTTTTCTCATTACTGTTGTTACATTGTTTTAATTGTTCCGTTAAAAATTTTGTATCTAAGTTCGCAGAATAAGCCAATTAAATTCAGCAAATGGGATGATAAAAATCTAGATGAGTTGTAATGAGAAAAAAAATAAGGGGAATATTTTTTAAATAATTAGAGAAGGGAAAAACATGAGATAGTTAAATTTGAAATTGAGATTTTGTTCAATTTAAATTAATTATTCCATACATAAGAAAATTTCCAACTTTTGCAAGTCTAGTTTATAAAATATATTTTTTATTATATAGGTAGTATATATTTAATATTAAATATACATATATTAGGCATATAATCTATATATTTATACACAACTTATACAATTGAAGTGTATGAATAACGTATGGTAATTAAAGTAGCTAGATGGACGAAGTGTACATCTATATGGTTTTCCTTTTTAATTACAATTCTCTCCATATTAATTTATTTGTTTTACTTGTTTTTATTTTTTTAAAAAGCTCTTTTTTTTATTTGACAACTTTTTTATTTTATTTTTTATCTAACGTATTTAAGATCATACAATTGATATTTTTAATATATTATACTTACATTTAGTTTGTTGGCATATGATTCAAATATCATTCTTATTTTTTAAAAAAAAATTTTATATCAAATTAAAATTAAAACAAAGAAAGTATTTTTTAAGAGCCATAAATATTAGTACTACATTTAATAAGGCTATCTAATAAAGTGAGAGTTTTAAAATATTTATCAAATATTGTGACAATTTCTGAAAATTTTTTGTGTCAAGCGAATAATAATTTGAAATTCATTTTATATCAGGATATAATGTACAATCCATTTTGATATAATATCTATAACGAATTTAAAAAATTATTAATGTATCATTAACATTAAGTGAATTTCCACAACTTTCATTATGATATTAAATATCTAAATTATCCGTATATTTTGTAATTAAGCCTTAAACTTTTGTTATGTCCTTTAATTTAATATATAATATTTCCACCAAAAGTATACACACCCCTTTTAGTAAGATTAAGTAATTAATTGTATGTTTAATTTGATTGTATTTGCAAAATGTGGAACATGTGATATGCGTGTTTATAACTCCACCTTATCATAAGGTCAAATATCGTATTCTAATTTTAATTAAACAATCATATGTTGTTTCTTAATATTAAAATCCACCATAATGGATGAACTTGGTCTAAATTGTCGACCATAGTCATTTTATATGGTCCTACAATTTTTTACTCTTTTTTTTTCGTAAATATATTTTAATAACCAATAAATACCACACAAAAAAAATCATATGTGGAGAAATATTCTCTGTCAATAAACAAATAACACGTTTGACAAATAAAACCGACACATTAAATGTACGTAAATTTATGATGAGAATATAATTAATTTAGTAAATAATTTTTTAAAGCTTATTTTTGATAACCACAAATTCTCACATATGCTATAAGAGTAGACAGATCTTTTGAGATCAAATTTTACAGTTATTAAATATAAAAATAAGATTTATGACGGATATAAAAAAGATATTGAAAATATAATTAAATGATAAAAATATGATATTAATTTAAATTTTTAAATAAAAATAACGACATATTTTAAAAATACCAAATGCATAGTATATCGTGTATGCCAAATATAATACAACCAACGTCCAACAGTACATGACATGAAGGTAATAAGTACAATATGAATATATGATATACACTTACATTAGTAATAAATTAATTAATTATAGTGATGCAAAACATAGATCCTAACTTAGACCTTTTATTTCCACACATTTTTTCCTTCAATTAATTGAAAATAATATAAAACTTTTTTTTATTTGTTGCCTCAATTCATTAGAAGATTCTAGATATTTCCATTTCCCTTCCAAACAACTGGGTACTTTAGAATTCAAAGGGCCAGTATTTTTTTTTAGCGTCCTTTGGGGTTACCCAAAGAACAAATCTAGGTAAAGTATTTTTTTTCTCAAACATAAATAAATAAATAAATAAATAAATAAATAATAATAATGATAATAATAATAACAATAATAATAATAATAATAAGTTTGTTTATGGTTATCAATTTTAAAAAGAAATACGCGGGGACTAGGGGAAAAATTGAGGAATTTTATCATAACATTTTTATTTATTCATCAATAAAATATGGTTATTCAATTCAAAAGTTTGAAACGTGCATGAGAAGGGTGTTTATTTTTTTAAGAAAATAATGAGCTTAAAATATATGTAATTATTTTTTTGATAAATTTAATGATCTCTTCTTTATGTATTGTTGTTCGAAAATTTGGTCTCTCTCTTCTCTTTTTCTTGGATAATAGTGGTATTCGGTCAGTTTACGTACCTCAATTAATTTTACGAAATATCTACAATTTCATAATTTTTCATTTGACTTTATTAGTCTTAGGTCACACTCTTACACTGGAAGTTTGTTATAATCCCTGTTTATAGATATGTTTGCAGTATATTTTAATCGAATTTCAGAAAATCAGAAAATGATTTCAAGTTTAATCTACTATATCTCAGTTACATATTCAAAGTTTTTTATAAACGGTGTCCAAATTGTTTTTTTTTTAAAAAAAAGGGTGCACCATAATAATTCAGAATCAAACTACAAATGTTAAAATTGACATTTTTAATGAATGAGTGCACCAAAATTTTTAAAATCAAAATGCATAATATTTAAATCTAATGAGTTCATACTAAATTTAATATGATGTCGATCAACGGAGAAAAAAGAGAGAGAGACTTCATTTTAATAAAAAAATTATTTTTAAGTTTTAAGTTTTTGTCAGCCTCTAAGAACAGAAAGAAAAATCATACAATTTTTTTTTTAATTTCTTTGTGTAGCATTTTCGCTTTTAATTTCGACAAAATTATAGAATTACTTTTAAGTATTATTTTAAAGTTTTAATTAAAAGATAAATAAATAAATAAAAATGAAAAAAGCCAAAGACACATTTGTTTGGAATACAATTGGTTATGGATATATTTATTCATCTCTTATAAATTTTCCATATTAACTAGTATTATTATTAATGGGCACCTTTCACATACAGTAAATAAAAAATTCATATTTGTATGCTATAGCAAAGTTTGTATAATTGTGCTCCATAGCAAACATAAAACTGTATAATTCGCTATACATATACAATTGTATAATTCGCTGGCCTGTTTCGCTGCAATTGTATAATTCGCTATCCTATTTCACTGCAATTGTATAATGCACAATTGTATAATTCGCTGCCTATTTCGCTGCAATATTTTTATAAAATTTGTTTTGCATACAATTGAATCGAATTAAGATGTATGTATATTGTATAATTATAAGTGTATAGCAAGAAGATATATGTTTTTCTCTCGCTTTATACAAAAACAGAAACACAATATATACACTTCTGTTGTATAAAGCTAGAGAAAATTGTATTTCACTGCAATTGTATAATTCGCAATTGTATAATTCGTTGGTCTTTTTCTCTGCAATATTTGTATAAAATTTGCATTTGTCTACAATTGAATTGAAGTAAAATGTTTGTAAATTGTATAATGAAGTGTATAACACGAAGATATATGTTTTTGCATGTGGATATACAATTTTCTCTCGCTTTATACAAAACAGAAACAGTATTTATACACTTCTGTGTATAAAGCGAGAGAGGCGAGCAGAGGGAGTGTGGCGAGCGAGAATGGGACAGTGGCCAGCGAGATTTTTGGGAGAGAGGCGTCTGGCAAACTTTGGCTAACGTTTGCTACGGAGCACAATTAAATCAAACCCTAGCTACTCCATTTATTTTAGGTTATTAGTTTGCTATTATATACAATTTTCCCATTATTAATTAATTATTCAATTGATATAAAAGAACTAAAGCCAACGGGATTCGATTTGTGCACACGAACAGTTGGCCACTTTCAGGACGGTTTCACATTGGCATAATGCATATATTGAAAGGTAGGATAGTTAAAGTATCTATTTGTGCACTATGAAAGTTGGAGGTCAAAATTAAAATTTGAAGTTAAGTTTATGGTCTAATATATGTATTATGCCTTTCACATTACTGCGTTATTTAAATCTTATAATATAATTGTATCGAATCACATTTCATCTATATATACACCACAATTTTTTGATGACATCTTTAGTGCAATGTAGCTCCGCCCTAATAATCACCTACTTATGAACAATGCATATAATTCATCATGAACAATGAGAAAAAAATTAAATTTAAAAGAAAAGAATTAAAAGTCTCAAAAACAATATTGATTGTAGTCATGTGAAATCAGATATAAAGAGTTATGATAGTAGTCATTCAGTTTTGGTCTAACTTGAAGACCTTTATGATCTCAAAATAAACAAGATTTTCATATGATTCCATTTTCATAGTTATCTTCCTTTTCACATTGACTAGTTGGTTTGCCCTATTCATTGCAATTTTAGTATTTTTCTTCATTTAGACATTTATATTTGTTGTGATTTTTTTATATATACTTCTTCTGTCTCATTTTATGTGGCATCATTTTCTTTTTGTTATTACAAGAAAGAATGTTACATTTCCTTATATGGTAAATATTTAAAGGTATAATTCTTCTTTTATCATTGTTGATCCCACTTAATCTTAAAGATAATACTCCAATACATTAATTAGAAGAGAAAAAAGTGAGTCTATTTTTTAATATGACTATTTTTTGAAGGGCAATTCAATAAATATTTTAAAGTCTTAATTTATTTTTTAAACTCCGTGTCTGATCAAATATTGTCAAATAAAATGAGACGGAGGGGATAGTATTTTGAATCTATTGAGCTAGATAAAGCAAAATGAGTATTAAAGACATTTTAAATTTGTTGTCGATCTGAATAAAGCAAAATGAGTAACAAAGATGCAAATAGTCAAATCTTGATGGCCATATATAATATACTAAAATATATTCATGACCAATCTCATTTATATACTAACACATTAAAATTAATTAGATATGACTTTAAAATTTTAAATAATTCAGATATAACTGGTTATCATTCAATTTTCATAAACTTCTCTTGTGTTTTACACAAGAGTTTATATAAGAAAACGCATGTCATGAAAATAATTTTATTGAAAGCAATGTCTTTAGAAATGAGTTTTATAATGTATAAATTTAAATATACTCGAACGCTAATCTAAATATAGAGCGACAAACTCAAATAGAAGCATGCAATCTTTAAAATCCAAAAACAAACATTATATTCACGTGGTCCCATTGTTTATCTTCCGTTTTACCCATGCAACAAGTTGAGTGGTAGTTAAGTTGCTCATTAACATAGCAATACTAGTATTTTCTTTGTTTAGTCACTTTATTTTGTTATGGTTTTGTTTTTCTTTATGTAGTAATTTAAATTTATTAATCTAAATTAAGCTAATGAGTGTAAAAGTATCAAATAATCAAATTTGGATCAATTTAGTAGTACTAAACAATATATCTCAACTCACTTCTTCTAATTCCTTCATCCAAATATCTTCTTTTTCTTCTTCTTTTTGACAAAACTTCATCCAAATGTCTATATGTACAGAACAATCTTTATAATTTGAATCCATGCACAATTAAAAAAAAATTACTTATATACACAACTTTATTTATCTTATTCTCCATTTCCCCTACCTTTTTGAAATATTTCATAAATTCCTTATTTCTCATAATTCATAAAATTTTCATATACATAAGATTCACCAGTCAAAACTCACGCTTATTATCCCCTTTTCACTCCTCCTTTCTCGTCCTATAATCACTCCACATTCTTAGCAGTTACAATTTTCAAATTAATTTGATTTTCAAAAGGACTCTCTCTCTCAAGTCAATCAGTTTCAAATATGTGAATAGATAGGGTTTTGTCTTCTCCATTGTTGTCTTCTTCCAAAAAAAATTTCAGAAATTGTTTCCTAATACATACTGGACAACCCTTTATTTAGTATTGGGTTTAACCTACTAAATTCTTCTAATACTAATATGAGATCTCGGGGTCCATCTCGTCCTCCTCCAAAATGTCAATGATGGTAGGCTTGCTATAACAATGTAATGGCAAGGTTTTTATTGCATCCAATGGACTACCACAAATGCAGCAACAATCTGATACATTATCGATATGTTGAGAAGGTTAAAGAGAAGCAGATCAGATTGTTGGATTTTTTTCGATTTTTTCTTATATATTCATCTTTTTTTGATATACGTGGATTCAGATTTTAAATGTATCTGGTTATTTTTGTTTTTATTAAATTAATGTGTAATATTTTCTTTTCAAATTATGATAAAATTACAAAAATAATATTCAATAGTAGCGAGCATTTTTGTATCATCTGTGGAGTTGTTGTAATTATGTGAAGTTATTGATACAAAAATAATATTTATTGTTGTATTATTCAAAATCTGCACTATTAGAGTGTGTATCAGATATACAAAATTTACTAAAATGTATCAAATACACACATATGGTACATTACAAGTTACTAATTTAACTGTAATCCATTATTTATATCATGTTCAAATGTTGGACAATTTTTGTATCATGTTCAACTAGTGGGCATTTAGTATCAAATATAAATATCTATTAGATTTTATAGATTATCAAATTATACTGAACATAGTTACTCTTTTTTATCATTATGTATCAACTAAATATTAAGATATTTTGTAATTACATTAATTTGAAATATCCTATCCATGATTTTCCTTCCTTTTTCACTCCACAGATCTCTCCATAGTTACTTTCATTAATCAATTGTTTAATTTTAATTTTTTTTTCTCTTTCCAACAAATGATTTCAAGTTATTCAAGAAGTAGATTTATTTCAATCCTTCAGTTCTCAATATCTTTTATTATTTTTTTTAAAAAAAATTAATGAGTCTTTTATTCCCAGTATCTTTATGGAATAGAGGTGAAAAAACATTGCTAATGCATAGAGTTCATCTCGGAGTGTATTTGGAATGGTTTCAGGAATTTTTAATGGCGATCTTGATACACTTCATTCCGCTGGTTCGATCTTTCAATTTTTTGGACTTACTTTCAATGTATCTCGCCTCTTTTGATTATTAAATTAGTTTTTATCATTGATTCGATACATCACTTTTACAATAGTGTTTATCATGTTCAATGTAAACGTACATGATACATAAACTTTGTATTATGTATCACCCACCAAATAACATACTATTTGGAGCAATTACAGGTATAATGTCTTTCTAAAAAAATAAAATATAGTGTTTTCCAAACAAAATACGATACATAAATAATAATGTATTATGCACTAATCTTTTAGGTATGATATGTAAATTCGAATTCATACTACATGTATCCGATACATATAACAATTACCAAACAATAACGTATTGATTTCAAACCTAAAATCTTATGGGCAACAATTTCTTATTTAATGTATCAGTAGAAATACAACACTTATCAATTTAAATTAAAAGAATCTTCATGATGTATCTTTTCTAAAATTTTGAATCAAAATGAAAGAATCTTCAACGAACTAGGAGAATAATTTCGAAGCTCAAAATTTTCAAATTTTTTGAATCAAACTGGAAGGATCTTCAATGAACTAGGAGAAAAAGTTTGAATCTCGAAATCTTCAACAATCTTGAATCAAAATCGAAAGGATATTCGATAAACTTGAAGATTCACAAAAGAAATCGTTTGTCCAACAACAATTTCATCACTTTTGTATCCTTCACAACTCACCTTGTTTATCCAAGATTTCGACAAATTTTTTGAACTAAATCTAAAAAGGTTTCTTCGTTGGATAATTAGGGATAAGAATTGACATTTTATATATCCTGCAAGTTTCATGTCACCTTTCGTTGGCAAATATAAGAAATATACTTTTAGAGGATCTAAACTAGATGTATTATCACATGTGCATGCTTTTAGGTTAAGCCCATGGATGAAGAATTCTGCCACTAGATTTGACAATGCAGAAAAATTGTTCTTCAATATCTGGTTAGGAGCATCAATTTGGAGAATGGTTCCTGCATCAAACAAGACAAATCTTATCAAGCAATACAATCTGTTACGAACAATATTATGTGTGTATTCCCAGATATTTATCTATGTATAATTGAAAGTAAGAAGAAACGTAAGAAGATCAAAGTATTCGTTATGTATCGTATTTTTTTTAGCTAATGGATGAAACAGAGAGAACAATGAACAAGAATAAAAATTTAATTTTTATTTTTTTGATTTGTTACACTATTAAATTCTTAAAAATAATTTGGAATGGAATAGAGCAATTTATGGGATCTTAACTTGATTTTCAGTTTTTTTTCATTAATTAGTGCTGATACTGGAGATTTTAATTTGATTTTTCAGTTTTTTTTCCTTAATAAGTGCAACAGATTGATGCATAATGTATCAATAATAATGTATCTGAATCTTTAATTATGTATCCGAAATACCTAAAAACATAGAATTTGTGTAATAAGAAAAAGAATAGGGATAGAAGGTAATTTAGATTTTATACTATGAGATTTATATAAATTATATTAAAATTAATCATATACTCATATATCATTTTCTGTAAAAAAAAAAAAAAGTCAATTCGATGAAAATAGTTTTTATTGTTTTGCATTTATTTAATTCTCGTAAAGTAAAGTTTATGTCTATCATTATATTTTTACTATCTTTATTTCAATGTAGAGAGTGTCTAAATATTTCACATCCTCCAAATGTTATAGTAGCCAAGGATGGGTCGGGAAACTATAACACTATAATGGCAGTTGTCTTCACAAGTTCGAATAATAGTATTGCACCATACTATATTCAAATCAAACAAGGAATTTATGAAGAATAAGTTCAGATCAACTCATGAAAAACGAACATTATTTGACGATTGCTTGTTTGTTTCCTTTAAAGGAGTGGATTGGTAAGGCTTCATACCGCTAGACATCGATTTTTGAAATACAGTTGGTCCTATCAAGCCGTATCTTTTAGGGCATCTGCTGGTTTCTGCACTTTTTATAGATGTTAATTTGATAGTTTTCAAGACACAGTATACGCACAATGCTATGAAGGAGGTGACTACCCAACGTGTCTCTTTAAAGGTGGACGACCAAACTTGAGCATAACGTTCCACTTAAGGGATGTGACAACCTAACATGTCTCTTTAAAGGCGGACGACCCAACTTGAATCTCACATCTCGAGGCTATCCCCTTGATGTAACATGGAATCTAGAATCACGAGTGACCCCAAGCTAAATCTGTGTCTAGCATATATCAAATATACTGAGAATAACTCAATAAGACATGTACTATGCGGAAGCTAAAACAGTGAATAACTGAAAAGAGGAGAAAATCCATCTGGTCTGAATATATAAAATATAATGAATGTCTAGTATATATGAATGGAACACCACTTAACAACTCAAGTTGCATCTATTACTATGTCTTGAAATCCTCTAATTGAGTTGAATTGTTAGGACATGTTTCCAGCTAAAAACTCTAACAAATACTGAAAATTAAAAGTAAAGACTAAAATGAAATCATGTTTATTGTCCTCGAAATATAAGAATTCACCACTAAAGTTGCTAAATGTGAACCGTGAATTGACCTATGGGTGATCTGGATACTAGGTACTTGAACCTATATCATGAAAGGATGTAGCACAAAGTATGCTTCATTAATGGAAATGTACTGAGCATGCAGGAAATAGATACTATGCTGAAAAATATATATGAGTTGAACAAAGCAAACTGAACAATGACATAATTTGAGCAAGAATATAAATATTGGAACATACCTGAAAAGCTAAGTTGAATGCAAGGACCAAGTAATATTCAGGAAGATAACATGTTGAACTGTATACTGATATAAATGTTGAAAACCTGATCAATGCACTAAGGGGTAGTTTGGTACAAAGATCAATAACGCATGGATTAGTAATCCATGGATTGATATTGCAGAGATTAGTAAAACATGAATTATTTTTATCAAGTGTTTTGTTCATTGTTTGTTACCTATTTTTGTGTGTGGTTTAAAACTCTACAAAAAAATTCTATCCAATTATACCTTGAGTTCTTATGGGGTTTTCTATTTCATGCAATTGGGTCAAGGTAGAAAATTGACGGACAATAGCATTGTTTATAGCATTTTTAACTAGTTAGGAGAATAAAATTTTTATTGTCATGTTCACTATTTTTTCACTTAAATTATTTGAAAGTAAATAATTGTCATCTTAGTAAGTTGGAGTTAATATCTAAAAAGGTCACACAACTATAATAATTTATAGAGAAAAATTATTGAACTTTGTTTTGTATCAGTAAATTAAAAAAAAAACTCTTTATCATAAAACAAATAAAATAAATATAGCATAATAAATTATACTCTTTATATATATGCTCTTGTTTTAGACTACTTGTGTAATATTTGATGGACTTTCCTTAAGAGACAATATTTGACTTATGAATTGTTCTTTAACATTAGCACATTAGTCAGATTATAATATTTTATATTAATAATAAGTAGATTAAATAACTCATATTTTAGAAACAAAAAATTATATCTAAATAATAAAATTTGTAAGCTAATTTATTTAAATAAATTTTTAGTATAAATATAAATATAAAATCAAGAATAATAAATAAAATGATTAAAAGAATTTGAGGAGGTATTTTTGTCTTTACTTAGATTAGTCCCATGGTATTAGAACTAACACCACAAAATGGAAGGTATTAGTCATACCCCTCTAATACCATATAGGGTGTATGACTAATCCATTTATCGATAGACCCAAAATTCCTATCAAACATAGTACTAAATAATACCACACATAATACTTGAACTATTTCTCCTAATAATCCCTACCAAACGAACCCTAAGAGTCTGACTCTGGGAACCCGATGTATACTCTCCATCGAGAGGACCCAAAATACCTTGCCAGAGGTATAAAGGCATGATTGTGACATGATCGCTAATGCTGATGCCCAACAAAGAGGACTTATAATTTTATGCAGACACGTAGTTCTAGGACTATCAGGGTACGCTGAACCCTACTCCAACTAGGTGCTAAGTATACTCCCAATTGGTTATGTATATAACTAAAATGCAATTGAAATAGCTCAAAACTGACATGCCAAATCAAATTGACATATTTATATACTGAGAATGTGACATTCAAATCTGAAGCATGATATTTCTGTCTGACTGACCTATCAAGTATAATTCATGGACTAACACAAATTAGGGTTCTGAGTATTATACAGGAAATTATGCAGACTTTCACAAGGTTTATTCAATTGCAACTAGATTATTGGAAGCTACTTAGTTCTAGATCATAGTTCAAACCTATATAAAAGGTATTATATTCCTTGAAAATGCATCTAAAAAATTTCATCACAAATTCATGAAATATTCATAAACAGACCTAAATCTTGAATATCCCATAAACTCTTGGGATGTTCATAGAAAGATCAACCCGAACCACCCCAGTTCGAGAAATAAGTCACTAACTACACTCGAATTATAGAATTCAAGTTCAAACTATCCAAGTTCGAAAGTACGTCACTAACGACCCTCGAATCATGGATAAATGAGAAGAATCAAGGGAGAAATAGATTTGTACCCATATTGATTTATCAATAAAATTATCATGTCTTTTTAGATTTTATTTGTATGGTTAATCTATTTTCCATATGTTTTAAATCGGAAAAAGGCCTAAAATACCCTCAAAGTATTGGAAATGGTACAAAATTATTCTTCATCCACCTATTGGCTCCAAAATGCCCTTCTCATCCACCTATTTGCTCCAAAATACCCTTCTCATCGACCTATTGGCTCCAAAATACCCTTGTCATCCACCTTTGGGTTCAAAATTGACCACTTATTTAACAGTTTTAAAATTAAATTGTTTAAATATTTTTTAAAATAATTGACGCTCAACTATTGGTTATAATTCAATTTATTAATATAATTTTTAAACCAACCCACCACCCACTCATTACTAACTAAACCCTACCCAATTGATAAACCAATTCTAATATCAAAATCGCCATAAACAGTACTAAAACACGACGAAGTGATAGATTCCTGAAAATGACATCCAAAATTATCTAGTCCGAATCGAAACCCCAATTAAATTTAAGTTGAGCCGCTTATTTTGGAGGACACTTTCAATATGATTCTCTTTCAAGTTTGAATTCGAAATTTATGATTAAAGGTAAAGAAGTAGTACATCCCAAATTAATTCATGCACTTTTTTTTAATATAATTTTATAAAGATTTATGATTTATTTTAAAACCTTTAATATGTTACTTCAAAAGAAAAGTCATCTATGAAGTAACATCACCTAATTGAGATGAAAGAATAATTAAGATAAACATAGTCAGACTTTTAAGTTTATCGATAATTTTTATTTAGACATTTGAATGTATGATAATTTACTTCTATAGATATTTTCGCCTCAAATTTTTAAAATCACTCATTGGCAGTAGCTTTCCTGTTTTTTGCATTAGTAATGTGACGAGTTTATTAATTTTGTGGGGTTTAATTAGTAATAAGTGGGTACTGGATTGATTTATAAATTATACTAATAAGTTAAATTATAACAAGTAGTTGAGTGTCACGTATTTACAAAAATATATAAATAGTTTAAATTTAAAACCATTAAATAAGTGGTCAGTTTTGAACCCAAAGGTGGATGATAAGGGTATTTTGGAGCCAATAGGTGGGTGAGAAGGGTTTTTTGGAGCCAATAGGTGAATGGATGGTAATTTTGTACCATTTCCAATACTTCGAAGGTATTTTAGGCCCTCTTCCGATTTTAAATTTATTGCAAACAAAAATGAAAAGTTTAAAATGGATAAAAAGATTTATATATAATGAATAAAGTAAAGTATATTTTATTTTAAAAATACTATGTAAGCGAAAATTATGTGTGCTAAGTTTAAGAGTACCCCAAAATGCTCAGCCTAAAAATGAAGAGTTCTTCAAAGCTCCAAAAATATACTTGATGAATTAGTAAAGGGTTTAAAATTTGATTTTAAACACTATTTTTTCTAACTAATTGATGTCTTATGTAAGCGGAAAAAAAAGACAATATTCCCTTGGATTCAAACTAATTGATGTCTTATGTTTGAAAACATGAATTATCAAATATAATTGACTAAGATACTCGTAATTATATAATTTTCTTTCTTTTTTAGGTTGACATAAATGATCATCATAATTAGGAATATGTCAAGGGCAAATGTGAGAAAAAAGAATTAAATATTTTCTTGATTATGTACAATTATTTTGAATCAACTTTATGAAGCTAAAATATCAATAATTTTTTCATTAACGATCTTAGAAAATGTAAGAAATTGAAATAGGTGGCACAATGAAAACAGGAGTAGAAACCTATGTTTTGTATGAGAAGTATTGCACCCTCTTTTTTTCTTTTCTTTTTTGGCCTTTGAAGTAAAGTCGTAAGGGCCATTTAACACGTGAGATAAAAGAATAATAATCTTCCGATCAAATTCAAAATTAACTTTATGTTATAGTTAGTTTGAGGTATTAACTAATCATGAAATTGTATTATTCCATATTTGTACTAAATTTATGAAATTACTATCCAATATAAGTGGGATAAAATCATCTAACAAGATATCCCAACAAAAAAAATATATATGTTAAAATATTCTTAATAATATTCGAGTTTCTGCCAACAGAATCTTTTATAACTAATCGACCAGTAAGAGAATAGCCGGACCCGCTGGCAGATATTGATGACTCGAAAAGAAAGTAAATCTAGGTCTTATTCCGTTATTGATGACTCAAAAAGAAAGTAAAGCTAGGTATTTATTCACTCAAAGAGAAAGTAAAACTAGGTCTTATTCCCTTAGAGAAAGATATCCTTATTTCATCACTCGTACCAAACGGTCCCATTATGATTCAGTGATTTTTTTTTTGTTTTGCATGAATAAACAACTATTACTTCTCTTTTAAAATGAGTAGAATTTTTGTTTTACATTCTACTTCTTTCTAATTTTCTGTATACATTTCTGAAAAACTAATTGCACCAAGATCGTAACCACTAAGTAGAACAATATCAAATGCTTCTCACTAGTAGTCACAAAATCCAACTTCAATAAGAATTAACAACTCAAATACAATACAATATAATTCTAAAAACCAATACTTCCCAGCACATTTATCAAACAAAATTCTCATTGTTAGCCACCAGAACATTTTCTTGTAATCACTCTCAGACAGTTACTCTACATGATATATAACTTATATGAAAAGTGACATCTCACTATCGAAAGAAATGTCGAGTTGTATACACTTAGCTCCATTGTTGGGCTAGAGGGCGACCTTCTGACTTGGGAAATAGTCTACCACTTTCACTAATCATGCCAAACAACGTTGATCGTTGCATGTAGCTTTCTTGAACAGGGATCTGTTCTTTATAAATGGAACATCTGAAAAATAAGATTAACTATAATGACATGTAAATGTTAATATTACATCTCAGCAAAATAGAGTACACTACAGAATAACCAGACGCAAATGGCAGAGATTGGAATGTATGTCGCCTCATCTGTCAGTCACATCAGGTCTGCTGCTCAGTTGAAAACTAAGAAACAAGTCCGAGGTCAACTAGTGCTGCCCGAGAGATCTCCTGAAAGCGCACTTCCGTATGATGCTGATCCTGTGTATGAACTAGTAACTCGAGACGAATTAGTAACACGGTTTTTTTGTAATTGGCGAATCTTGAAAAGATCTCTAGGAAGGGGCTGGCTTTGCATAGTCGTTGATTCATCATCCTCTTGTCCTGCAACAAGTTAACTAGGCGTTTGAATGACATAAACAAGGACACCAGTATATTTAGCATCAATATGCCAAGGCATAGAAATTGCAGACTTCGAAATACAGTAGTAGTTGGGAATGAGTAGTTCCTGCATTGCAGAAATGAAATCATAGGACAAGCCTACATGCCAAGAGTGAAGGTAAAACAGATTATGATTTGATGCAACAGTGAGGCAGTGAAGAGACATCATTGGGTGTGGCATGAGGAAGAAGAATATAAACATCTCATAGGTAAAGGTTCACATACTGTCCATGTCTTTCCTCTTTCCAGGCTGTCTGTCTCTCGGCCTGAATTTGCTTGAATCAGAGAGGTCACTCGTAGATGGAGCAGCGCCTGACTGCAAAGGAAGAGAGGCAGTCCCGGATTTTCCAGTTGCTGCAGGGATGTTGCTTTGCAAACATACAGATATCACAAAATCAGCATCAGGAGAAGGACCTGATAGGATGCAGAGAAAACTCAAGTTACTACGGAGCAACCTATACTTTTGATAGACGAAGCGATTGGCAGCCTTATCCTCCAGGAGAGTTAAATTGCTGTCTATGAAAATTAAATATATAGGAAGTGTTGTAGGATAATTTGCAATGTCGGTTATTCTGTAAAAAGCGCACTTTAATAGAATCCACCCAAGTTGTAAAATTCCCTTCTGCAGCTTCTCGGATTCATCTAAAAGCCTAGGTAAAAATAGATGAATGTCTAAAAATCAAATTAGCTCTTGCTTAACCTATTACTGTCCTTCAAAAGTTTAAGGTATAATCTCCTCGTTAGAATATCACTAAGATCACCTTCTGCAACCAATTTAGCTCCCTTCCAATCATTTTCAGATGGTATGTTGTTATTTCATTTGACTGCTGATTTCCCTTAAACTTGTGATACAAATTGCTTTGGGTTTGGGACTTCCATGTTGGAGGTCTCAAATTCGAAACCCCTTGCCAGCGAAAGCAAGGGGTTTGCATTCTGGGTCGTTCGTCGCACCGGGCTTGCCTAGAGCGGGTTACCTCTCCTGTGTGATTTGCGAGCTGTTGCACAGGAGCAGGGGTTTTACCCTATGCACACCCAAAAGGTAGTGGTTGCGGGTCTCTCTTGTCATAAAAAAAATACTTAATAACATTCACATGATCACTAACTGAAAAAAAGCTGCCTATCCGCAGCAGATTCAATTGATAACCTACTGTATTGGACCACACAAACATAGAAACAGATATCACATCTAGGAAGTTCATTGGAAGAAAAGAATTCTATTAAGACACACAATGGTCATTCCTACATTAAAAAGGCAACTCTAGAGTCTTTCCAGGAAAGGTGTTTCACCTTCTCTTATTGGTAGACCACCATTGACATGCAAATGTAAAGGAGTAATCTGACTAAAATACAAAAGCTAACAACAGACTAGAGCGACTTATAAAATTTTTTACAAAGGACCAAGATTTCACTGGACAAGTGACTGGAAAATTTGATAGAAAGAGAAAATTCAGAACTATACCTTCAACAGCTGGCAAATTTGCTACGAACGCTGCAAATGCAGGGGGCAAGGATTTCAAAATATCATTAAGGGCAATTGGAGGTCCATTGCTGCTAAATGGACCAGAATAGGGCAAGGTGCCTGAAGCAGATGGAGCTGCAAGCGCAGCAGGACCTGGAAAATCCAGCATCATCCAACAAACGTAAGCTGATAGTTCCTCATATAACATATGCCCACATTACAAGAATATAGAGTTCTTAATAAAAATCCGCATGGTTCTCACTGAAATTGAGGAAAAGTTGTCTATTACACCCTACTTTTTTTATCTGTATATAGTTTAGTCTGAATCTAGAGGACCTCATTAAAATAAGTGTACTTTAGTGTTAGATCATTATTATATGAATCCAAGGGTGTGGGGTAGAAAATGTTTCCAATTTGGTTGGTCAAATCTTTGGGAAACATCCTCTCTAGGAAAATAAGTTCATTAAAAATGAGAAATGTCTTCCCTTGTGGAAGTAGGAAAAACACGTTTTATGAGTTCCATTCCACATTAATCGTCTCCTCATCACTCTCTAACGCACCCCAAAAACCAGAGTGTTTTAACAGATTATATAGAAATGTTTGAGTCTATATTTTTTGTTTACTTATTAAACACCAGAAAATAAGTAGAAAAATCACCTTATTTTCCTGGAGAACTTTTTCCAAGAAAATATTTTCCATGGAAAACAAGTTCCTTCCTATGAAACACACCAAAGAAGAAAATAACCACAAGCACTTTAAACTTCCTGCATTCACAATATTTAATTTTTTTGGCAATCAATTTTATTTAATTACTTGACAGGATGCAAGTTTACAACTAGCTGATGTGGAGAACAGAAATGAATCGAGAAGGCAATTTTTTTTACGAAGTTCGTCATTTGGACTATCCATAGTTTATGTGTTCTTTTATTCTAGAAACAAAGATTGGTCTCTCCCATCCAAAGTGATGCATATTCATGTACCAGGTTAACTCGCAAAGTCCCAATCCCAGTATATGCAAGACTCCATGCATTATTTAGTGTCATCCAATAATCACAAAGCTGTATTTTCTCTAAGAAGAGAACTCTGGCAAGGAGGAAATTCACTTATTACTGCAGCAAAATGCAGCCTCCCATGATTGGCTTAAAACAATCAAAAGAGCCCTACATCTGAAGGCACTTCACTGCCTAGGCATCGAGGGATCTCTCTTTCATATCATGCAGACCACACAATCCGCATGCATGTATTTTACGTCGTACCTGCAAGTAATTACCACGGCTCCAAGCACTGCAGAGAGGGTTAGCAGGCCTTTGTCTAACATAAGTATACCCAACAAGCATGCTTGACTTTCTTCAGATTTTCTTGTATCAAACAAGCATCAGCCAAATAAGGCATTCTACTTTCCAGCCAAACAAAGCATGCTTCTTTGCAGGGTATTTTCACCTTCCAGATGTATTTACAGTGCCACAACCCAGCCTGCTGCCATTGTCATTCAAATGTGGGCGCAAATTTCAGTGTAGATACAATTGCTTTGTTTTAGCCATAACAATCTGTCTTCTTGATTTGTGCTACCATGGAAATTAACAGCAGGCCTGTTGATCTCCCAGTCATTCTGAAGCTTAGATTCTAGCCCTATTGAGTCCAAATCTCAGCTACTATTGCATTCTGTTGTTGACCAGTTATCAGGGAAATATCCTTGAGAGGTCCATGTCCAATCCAGTTATCACTCCAGCAAGAAGTCTACATCCCATTCCCCACTTTCACATATTGATTAAGGTACGCCTTAGTGCTCTTAACAGATTTTCAGATACTAACACCATAGGGTGTAGATACCACTTCAAGAGCACCATTGTCCCTCTTTCACAAGTTTTCATTGACAACCCATCTCCATAGGGCCTATTTCTCCAAGTTGAACCTTCAGAGCCATTTCATGAATGCCAGGCTATTATAGTTATGCTTGAAATTTCTTATGCTTAAACCCCCTTCTGTATTATTGATGGTGAGAGTCTTCAACTTAACCAAATGAAAACCTTTCTTTTCTCTGTTACCGTGCCATATAAGTTTCCTCCTTAAAACTCTATTCTCAGCTGATGCCAGGAAGCACAAAGGAATTACTAGACAGTTGGAGCAGACATGGAATTTGACCTAACAGAAGGAGAGATGGATTTTCCCAGCGTGCATTTGGTGGGACTGTTTGGAAAGAGAGAAACCAGAGGTGTTTTTAGGAGAAGCAGTGCAATATCCAGAAGTTGAAGATGAACTGCTTAGTCCTTTATTATTTTTGGTGTACACAGGAATGTTTAGTAGAAGCTGAAGATATTTTTGATGTTTTAGAAAATATGTAAGAAGAAACATAGATATGAAGTTTTCTTGTTTTGGGGACTAAAAAGTTGGTATAGTATACCTGTTAATATATAGAATGTTACGATCATCAAAAGAATAAAAACATCAATTCTCTTTTCAATATTCGCTAGCACTGAAAAATAGGGACATCATGTAAGTGGAAATCGAGCACACTATTTACCAGAACTACCCTCCTTGAAGATAAATATGACTTCCTATCTAGCTTATTTTTTTCCCACATCTTTCAAGTTGTGACTTGTTCTTTGATCCCAAAGACATTCCTAGATAATTGGTTGGTAAACAACTCACTTCACACCCTCAAGTGCCTTTCTATGTTTGTGTATCACCTTTCGACCCAGAATGATATTTATTGTTTAGTAAATTAATTTGTGTATCACCTTTCTACCCTCTCAATCAGCACTCGAGAAATAGAGAAACATCGGTTGCATTAAAAGCTCCTCTCAAAGTATTGCTGAAACTGATATTCAATGTTTGCATTATATCCTACTTTACAATGTCCCAGCAAGTAAGGGAAACCCCTATGGTATACCCATCTAGACCTGGAGCTTTGTCTGATGCATATGCCTAAACACCTTCCAAAACCTCTTGCTCATCAAAAGATCTCTATAACCACTGCATCACCTCTTGATTAAGTTTGTGACAAGCTTAAAGGTTTGAAGTTTCTAAATTTCATGTCCCCAGCCTTTCTAAGAATTAGAGAAACATCGGTTGCATCAAAGCTCCTCTCAAAGTATTGCTGAAACTGAGAGATCTTCAATGTTTGCATTATATCCTACTTTACAATGTCCCAGCAAGTAAGGAAAACCCCTATGGTATACCCATCTATACCTGGAGCTTTGTCTGATGCATATGCCTCAACACCTTCCAAAACCTCTTGCTCATCAGAAGTTCTCTATAACCACTGCATCACCTCTTCATTAAGTTTGTGATAATCCTGGAGGTAAACTCAGGTCTCCAATTTAGATTAATTATATAACATTTGGTAGAAGGCCAGAATTTCGTCTTGGTGATTAATGGATCTTCCACTGTTGCTCCATTGCTTGAGTATTTTCACAGCTGTTGATGTGTTACAACTGATCTCATCCTTGCCATCAAAGTCCAGCGGAGCAATCCCCAAGTTCAGTAACTCAAGAAAATAAGAGGTCACTACAACCATCTCCTTTTCATGGTCCATCTCACAAAAACTTGCTGATTCGGTGATTGAAAATCAAGTCCAAAGTAAAGTTCAATGTAATCAATGAACAAACAATGCCATTAATCAACTAGGAGACTAAGGAGATATAACTATAGGCAGGTGCCTTTAGTTACTATGAGAGTGCAAAACATCCTAAAAATAATTATGGATACAACTGTACGTGATAATCTAATTCCTTCCAGAAGAGTGAAGCTTATATGCTGATGCCTTTCTCTCTTCTGAGTAAGAAGTCGATAATGTTGTACACATGTATCTCCATTTGTTTAAGTTGATAATGATGACATCAAGAAGGATAATTTAATGAATAAGAAATCAAAACACATTCTATTATTCATTCCTAAGTTTGATAATCGCACCTCAAACTCTGAGAGACCAACATCGGTTAAAGGGACATGGAACAACTGTTTATCTGTTTGGGAGCTTGTTAAGCAAGAACCAACATAGAATAAGGAGCTAGAAAGACCTACCTGGAATTTGCCTCGGGTCGTATACCGTCATTTTTGAAGTATCTGGATACACAACCTTGGCCGGCGGATTTGTATTGGATGAAACACCAGAAGTAGTCTTGTCTATGCTCAAGAAACCAGGAGTTAGAGAGTATAATTCAGAAACTGAGTTTAATTCAGTATTAAACAAAGCCAACAATAATACCTTCAGAACCTGCCTCAATACCAAGAGTAGGTTTGTCAGTTTTTTTATTGATGTTCCTCGCGAGCCACTGAAAAACAGGTAGCAAATAGGCAAAAAGTACACGCAAGTTAAGATAATGTTTGAAAACGATACTTGTGCCCTTGTAACAATAATTTAATGTGTGTGGGTGTGGGGTGTGTGTGTGCATGCGCGCTCTGACAACCTCTTGGCGTGCTAAATGATCCAAGTCATTTGAAGAGCAAGGCCAAAGATCCATGAAACTGTAGCGTGATACAACATCATGCAACGAACTCTCTAACTCTGATGCTCCATCATCACCTGTTCTAGAAAGAGCTTCTTTCCTTCTCTGCTCAACCTGTCAATACAAGCAATAAGCACAAACAAATGTAATCATTGTATTAAACATTACGCCCTCCAAAGAAGGATATATCAGGATTTAATTTCCCTATCAACTTTAAATTAGAAGTTTGATTGGATCTGATTCTAAGTTCATTTCATTGCATATATTATTTTAATGGACAAGAAAGTAATCAACAACATCATCCCCAGTGTAGTCCCCCACACAGTGGGGTCTGGGGAAAGAAAGTAATCAATCAGTTATCAACAATCTTATGTTGGTTGGTACAAGAAAATCACACTGTGAACAAAGTTAAATTGCTTCATGAAATTAACTAATTGAAATTAGTGTGAATATAATGAGCATTCTTTTATTTAGGAAGTCCACAGAATTGGACAAACAGAACAATAGGCATGTCAGGAAAACAGCATATGCAGCTCTGAATAGTAGGTCAACTGTAACCAATACTTGTTGATTGCAAAGGAATGCAATCCAGAAGATATGCTATTCGAGATATGCCAATAGTTCAGAAAGAACAAGTTTAATTAGTATTTGGACTTGAAAATAGCCCACAAAGTTCAGTATAAAAACCAAGGGAATATACATCAGCAGCAAAACACAAAATACCTTCAACATGCTGGCAAGGTCTCCATATGTTTGCTCAAATTGAGTGAACTTTTTCCAAACCTACGTAAAGAATAGGCAGTTCAGTACGATTCCATATAAGCAAGAGTTTTGACAGCAAAATAGCATAGATAATCAAAGTAAAAGGAACAATAGTAGTAAAATTAAGCAATACGATTATACTACACAATAGTAGTGAGATTTATAAGGGGAAAAGAAAGCAAATAAAGTGTTCTAAACCAGAGCCAAACTCGCCCACAAAAAGGAGAGAGAAACGCTCAACTACCTACTAACCTTCTACCCTAATCTTCGACCTCTACGCTCTCCTATTTGATGTCATTTTCTTAGTGCGTTGAAGTTGTGTCATGTCATGTTTAATCATCTCTCCCCTATCACTGTCAATCTTTCGTTACCTCCTCCTTGGGGCATTTGTGCTCCTCTTTGCATACCCGAATCATCTCAGCTTCGAACCCTCATCTTGTCCACTGTAGAAGCCACTCTCATCTTATTATCCTCTTCTTGTATGTCCATACATCCTCAAATGATGCATCACTAATCTAGCACTCTATGTACTCTGTTTTAGTCTTGCTCAACTTGAAACCTTTAGACTCTAGAGTTAGTCACCAGTCCTACAATCTATCATTTAACGCTTTCGAGTGTCTCATCAATCAATACTATGTCATCCACAAATAACATACACCATGGTACTTCCCTTTGAAGATGCTGTGTCAATTCGCTTGTTACCGAGAAAATCCTTGGAGCAACCTCATCTAGACTAGGAAGTCTCCAACCATTCTTACTCAGGTCTTGGATCCATTGTACATGTCCTTAATTGCTCTAATGTATGCACAAATACTCCTCAATACTTTGGGCATCTCAATAGAACCTTTCCCAATACTTTGTTGTACATCTTTTCTAAGTCAAGAAACACCAGATGTAAGTTTTTTCCTTTCATGTACTGCTCCAACAACCTCTTGTAAGAGATGAATGACTTTCGTGGTAAATCGCCCCTACAAGAATCCAAAATGGTTCACGAAATAAGACACATCCCGCTTCATCCTTATCTCTTCCACCCTACCTCAAACTTTCATAATGTGATTTAGTACTTTAATTATAAGACTAAAATGGAAAAGGATAAAAAGGATACGTCATACTCAAATTCTAAATTTAATCTACAACATTAAAATAGATTTTGCGTCTTCTAAAATTTCATGTTTACACTAAAAGTAGTACAAACTATCTTCACAAAAATAGATTTTGCATCTTCTAAAATTTCATGTTTACACTTCTCTTTGGAGTTGTTAATCCTGGTCGTTCTCCTTCTTAGATCACCTTTTATTATCTATCGTAACAAAGAGTTACATTGCTCTTTTTCACATCTAGGGAACTCCACCCCAAATTATTTGCTAAGTTTTAGGATGTTTTGATGGACCCAAAGTGATGTCTCAAGTTATGTCTTTGTCTTGTCATGTATTATGGAGATTCAAAGGTGCTTCAATAATGGGACTCATGCTTTCCTCTATCAGATATATTTGCATGTTGTAATATTCTTTTTTCTTAACGGGAAACTGTGATGTTGTATTCTTCAGCATTATGGATATACAAGAAAAGTGACACGAACAGAGATTTTAAAAAATCTACAAGTTGTTGTGTTCCTCTAAACCTATTTCTTTACTCCAAAAATAGAGAGATAAAATACAATCCCATTTAACCTTATGAATGGAACTGGATATATCTTCAAAATTTTCATTATTCCTCTCTCCAAACTGTCCACCATATGCAATGCAGGATCATTCTCCACCACGCCTTCTAGATTTACTACCCCATCTTCTAATCCAATAACTCAAATGATTTGCAGTGTTTCAGGTATAGTCCATTTCGTCTTTATGAGGTTGAGAAAGATGGTTGTGAAACTGCAATGCAAAAATAAGTGGTTGTTAGTCTCTTTTATCTACCCATATAATGAACTCCAAGATAATTTAGTCATCCCTTTCTTCTTCAAAACTTCATGTGTCAGGCATGCCCTTCTAGGGGTCAACCATGTAAAATATTTTACCTTGTTTGGTGCTAAATTTCTCCATACTTTCCCCCACAAGCTTTGTTGGCTACTACTATGTTCGTTAGTTTCCATTGTACATGCCCTGCTAATAGTGAAAGCCCCATGTGCACTATGTAACCATCTCAATGAATCAGGATCACTGTTGGTTCCTGGAATGCCTTTATTTCATCTAGAAAGGTTGGCCACTCTCTCCACTTCCCAATCATTTAGAAGTCTTCTTAAGGAAAGGTTTCGAACCCAGTGGTGTCCAGCAGTCATTGATGTTTGCCTCTGGGTTACTGCATAGTACGAGCAAATCTGGGAAGAAGTATTTCAAATGGATCGGTTTATTCCAGACATCTCCCCAAAATTTTGTTCTCCTTCCATCTCCCACCTTTATGTATAAATTAGTCTCTAATTCTCTCCACAAGTGCCTAATAGTTCTCAGACCCCAACTCCATAATTACATGTACTGCACCAATTTTCATTTTCACCATATTAGCATTTGGTTATGTCCTCCCATAGAGTTCTCCCCTCCTCATGATATCTCTACAACCACTTCATCGGTAGATTCTTGTCATGCTTTCTCAGATCTCTAATGCTCAAACCTCTCTTTATCTTTGCTATTCAAGGTTATCTACCATTTGAACATGTTATAGCCTTTAATCTCTTTGCACCATGCTAAAGAAAATCCCTTCTCCGTTTGTCCAATTTCTTTACCACTTCTGAGGGTAAATAGAAAAAATGGCATAACATATATTGGAAGGGAATGTAACATTGAATTGATAATGTAACATTGAATTGATCAGGATGTGTTTGCCTCCTAGGGATAGGTACAGTTCCATCTTGCTAATCTCCTTTTTTCTTCTCCAAAGTGTCATCCCATATTTTTGAATTCTTATGTTTATTCCCCAATGGCATGCCCCACTATATTGTAGGTAAATTATCCACTTTACAACCCACAATATCCACCATACTCTGACTATTTTTGTCACCTCCATAATAGGGAACACATTGTTTTTTCCATTCACTTTCAAACTAAGACGACTTCCAAAAAAAATAAGATTGTCTTGATGAATCTTATTTGTTCCTCGTAAGGCTCACAAAAGATGACACTGTCATTTGCATATAGTAAATGATGGATTTCTTTAACTTCTCCACTATTACCACTTATCTGAAAGCCTTTATCTACCAGTTATGAATTGCTATCCACATCAAGCTATCAAAATCCTCCATTGACAGGATAAACAAGAGGGGATCCCCCTGTCTAAATCCCCTTTCTGATGGTAAGAAACCCACTGGTTCACCATTCACAAGAATAGAGAACCTTACCATGCTGATGCAAAATCTAATATGACCCACGTATTTCTCCAAATCCCATTTGTCTTTAAGTATCACGCAGGAACTTCCAATTTACATGGCCATATGTTTTTCAATGTCCAACTAGCACATTTCATTAAACCAGGTTCATTACCTTTAAATCTTGAGTCCACAAACTCACATGCAATAAGGGCAACATCCATTATCTGTCTCCCTTTTATGAATGTCCTCTGATGTTTGTTGACAAACTCATCCACCATCTTTTAACCTTTCAGAAAGTGCTTTTTATATCATCTTATATACATCCTGTGATCAGATTTATTGGTCTAAAATCTTTCAGCTCAGAAGCATGTGATATCTTGGGAGGATTGCCACAATGTTGCAATAAAACATCTTTCTGTCTGCTAGCATACAACATTTGGATAACACTCTTGATGTCCTCTTTCTTAGAGTAACTTAAAGTGAGATAAAAAGACATGAAAAAGCCATCTGGCCAGGCAACCTCTCCATAGCACATATTTGATGCTTCCCGAAATCTCCTCCTCCTCCAATGGTTTTAGTAATTCTTCGTGTTCATCAACACTAATACATGTAACCCCTGTAGTTGTAGTTCTGCTCTCCATGCGTTTATCTCTTTGTAATGATTTTGGTCAAACTTTGAATAGCCTCTTTGATTGCAACTGAGTCATTGAAGGCTATGAAGCTGATGTATCTCTCAAATTCAATGTGCTTGAGGGTACAGAAAAACTTGCATAGTGGCCCTTTCCACCTTTTGACCAACAATTTCTGCCTTGGATGCCATTTTTAAAGACAAACACAATCCACCTAATATTATTTAACTAATAGTGACTTGTCTCCTTAAATTCTGCTGAGTTCAACCTCGACCCATTCGAACCAAGTTTCAACCCAGAACCAAGTCTCCTGATCTCATAAGATCTGAAACAATCATCAAATGAAGTCTTATCCTTCTCCAGGTTATAAAGGCTGAATATCTATGATGGCTGCCGAAAAAATCCCCAGAGAAAGTAGTTGGTTGACTGGAAAAGTTAACAAAAGATAACATTGTGGAATGTGCCTATTTTATGATGCTCTTAGCTGCATAAATTGGTCTGAATACGAAGGTTCTGAGAAATACTTAACCAACAGTGTCCGCTCCCTTGTATTAGGAGAGTTGGATGTCCGTTCCCTCTTCAGGACTTTATTCGTTTTTCGTTAAAACAAATACAACTGGAAAAATTACTAGGAATTTAGACTCTAGGCCTATACTTGAGCACTCATGTGTGCAGCCCCTTTCAATTCAATATTTATATGAGGGAAGAAGATCAAAAGCCATTGGGTTGTGAGACTTTCTTTTCCAGAGTAGTCGTACAGATAATTTAGACAAGTCCAGGCAAATATATGAGCTATGCATAGTGAATGAAGAAACACAAATGTATCCAGAGATATGACCTTCAGCCTCTTTTGAATTATTAGCAGAAAGAAACGCCAACATATGATAGATGAACTCAGGCTCATCCACTTAAAAGTAAGTAGAACCAATTGGCTTCTTTTTGTAACCATTTCCCAAAAAAAAAAAAAGTAGAACAAAAAAATCACATAAATGTGCACACATACAGAGTCCCAGAGACAAGAGTCACATAAACCGACTCATTCTCTTCCAACCCTACCCTGCACTGAAAAGAACATTGCAAGAAGACAACAAGCTTCACCATGAAAAATGTTGTTGCAATAGCATGTAAATAAAAAGTATCTGACAAGCCTAAACAGAAAGCAACTGATACATGTTTCTTGGTTCTATTAATAAGCAACATCGCCATGCAACCATCTTAGCATAGAAGATCCAAACTATAGAATGAGACACGCCAAAGAAGATAAAGATAAACAATCAACAAGAACAGATATTCACAAATAAAACAGGCAGGACTCATCCAAAGACACCCTGAAACAAGCAAGAACTGCAAAATTACGCAATAAACAAATAATAGAAAAACACCTCAACAGATTCCTCTGGCGGCAGTGAGCTCAATGCACGTTCAAATAATGCCCTGATATTTCTATCGTCATTCAAACGATAAAGAAAATCTGCATACCTGCAACATTTTAATTAACTCATGGTTATTTCTGCTAAGAGAAAAACAGAAAGAAAACCCTGCTACTAGTTCCCAGGCAGAAGAGTCATCAATAACAGTTGAATACTTTTTAGAATAATGTTATGATGCTTGAAATTGTACAACTGTTTCATTTCCACTCATGGACCAGATGCTGCCACAAGTCTTACACCATGCATTACATATAGGGCTATGCTGGCATACCAACAAATTTGTTGGACACAAATCCTAACTTCCTGATTGCACTGGAACTCATGCAGTCACTCATCCACATAATATTCCTTTTGTAAATTAGAAGAGAAGGAGACTCACTCAAGGATGTATCCAGGCTCATGCATAAAGCGTTTTAACCCTGCTTCAAAAACATTGTGCGCCATCTGCATGAATGCACAAAAATGATTGCATATCATCCAAAGGATACCATGGATAAAACATGCAGGGATGTCAACAAATAAAAGAGAGTCAAGAAGCATATACGAAATAATTTGAAAAGAAACTGTTACGAAGAGTAATTTGGTTTAAAATATCAAATAATTCAACAAATAACCACCGAACGAGTATGAAATTATCATACACCAATTGATGCGCGAGAGTTAAATTATTTTAGACATATTCTTTGAGGTACGGAAGTCTCTCACAGGTTCCATGCACCAAATCAAATGCTTGAAACATTTGAAATTAAGATAGTCCTAATCACCTTTGCATCCTTGTCGAGACAAAAGGCCATCATTGCATAAGCTACATAAACATGGTAAGTGCAATTTGGGGACTTGCGTGCATCAACAAAGTATTTGCGAGCTGCTTCAACTCCTTCACTTCTTCTTAAAAACCTTATAAACTGCAGCATCATGAACCAAAAGATCTCAACTGAAGTTAGATTGTAATATTTCAGATAATGATTGGAAGAAATTTGATATGGTTGACGAGAGAAAAACTAACATGTAACATATAAATATGTTCCATGAAAAAGAGCAGCGGAATTTATTAAAGAAAATAAGGAACTTATGTGAGTAGTCAGTAAAACAAAATAAATCACGAACAGGAAACTCCATTCACAATAAATAAATGAACAATAAAAGAGTATTAACTCAAAATGAAGGCAATTCATGCTTCCAAGAGAATTTCACGGCAATCAGTTTATCTTCACTTTTTATATCTAACAATAAAAACCTTTTTAGTAGTATGGTTTCCAATCCAGAAGTATTCCAAAAAGATCTAAATAGATCAGTATTCATCTAGATATCAATAGGTATTAGATTGATCAACAAACAATATATCTCAAAAGAAGTTATATTTGGGTTATATCTAGATTTAACATGAATTTGTCATCCCCAAATCCAAGAGAGTACATATCCTGTGCCCAAATTTTCTAGTGGACTCCTCAATGCTAGTTTACCCGAAAATTGCAAATCAATAATGCATCTACAGACATGTTAACTACTAACAGGAATGTAAAATAACCAATTCAAATAGTACATTTTATTTTATTTTTTGACAAAGGTAACAAGTTTTTGAATAAATCTTCAGCACTAAGTTGGGTTATTAAGTCACTCAAAAGGACTACTTCCGCACTACTTCCGCAAAATTAAATATTTTTGTACTTTGCTCCTTTTGAGTAACTTACTACCACTACTGTTTTTTATCAATAAGTTGGTGAATAAAATCGTTTCATTCTGAGAGGATGTAATTCTTTAAGCCTCTTGTATTGGAGGGGAAACGTTTTCTTAAGGAGATATTGTGTATTCAGCGGACTCGATTTTTTCTTTATATTTCATTCTATTTCCTGATATGTTTTTTACACTCATTAAATTATGTTTATGATATAAATTGTTGTTTTTGAGTACATATTTTATACTTTGTTTTTTATGTTTCTGCAAAGTTATTTTCTCCGATTATATTGAAAATATACACATATAGTACGTATATTTATTGTACAGAAAATAATTATTGTAAAAGTACTATACATAAGCTTACATATTATCTTTTCTTACATAAATATGAAATTTTTCACTTATCAATTGAAGACATACATTATGCAAGTTCAAAAGTTATAATTGTTTTCTTGTGCAGGCATAATTTCTTTTTTGAATATGTTAACAAATTTTTAAATTTTCTCCTTAGACATATATCACAATTGTATAATCTATGCAACTTAAATGTTTCTTTTTATTATGAAACACCTTTCTATATATGTTCATATTTTGTTCCTTATTTTCCTTTCAATGTTGATTAAAGAACCAATGATCTATTATATCGTGAATAATTCATTCATTAGAGGTTCTTGACTTATGTGATAATGACAAATAATCAGATTCATGTTGGAATATTGCTAATACTTTTTTAAGAACCTATTTTTCTATCTTTAAATGTATGGATAGTAAAAAATTATTTGCAAGTTCAATGAAATTATTATTTATGACCGCGGGAAGCGCGGGAAAATTACCTAGTTATCTTAAAAGCTAGGAGTCAAATTGCTTTATTTGTTTTTTTGGAGATAAAAATTTGTTTTCTTTTCTCCACTTCCCATTGCACATATACACATAAAAAGTAACATACTTCTAACACATCAAGTTGTACCCTCCAGGTACAAGTTTCTTGAACTATTGTTTTTACTAAACCATACATGTCATGTTTGAACTCCATCTCACCTTCTGTTTCTCCAAGGAAGAAGGGAGAAGATGTTTTGGGTTACCCAACCTTACGGAATAGCTAGAGAAATACTTGTCCATCTATTTAATTTATTTCGAAATGAAGATGGTATGACCCTTTGTTGTCCTCTAAGTTATCAGTTCACTAAGCTTGATAAGTTCGGTGGCACATCTGCAAGTGCATACTGTATATATCCCGCTCGACTTGCAAAATGATTTCTTCGAGGACTTATACATGTTCTAGTTGTTTACTGTTCAAGTAAATGGGTAACACGAAGAATGGCAACCAGCAGAGCTCTTTTTATGGGATAAACTGGCAATGGTAAGAGATATGAAGACCAGCAAGATGATACCCATTGATAACGATAGCAGAGACCTCGGAATTATCCAGATGGGAATAGAATGGTGCCTCGTAGCACAGCCGGATCATGCTGAACATAGGATTCTGATTTCCCCTGAAGCGCGTTATCCTATGAACATGGTCCTGATTTTCTCCCGATACTGGGACTAGAAAATTTAAATATTACCTAATTATTATTAATACTTCCCACATTTTGGTGTATCGTTATAAGAAAAGAACTCAAGTTCTAGGACTTACATTCTCAATCATGTTTACACCGAATATGAGTGCATCTCATCTTTAACAAAGATAGTACATTTTCACATTTTCATATCTTAAAAGAAAGTAAATATGTATATGATCCTCCGAGGAGATTTTATGGTCTTACCTGGATATGTGATAGTGCAGAGGCATTGGATCCATCCCCAAAAAGACTTTCATATACCTTTTTAGCAGCCTGCATCAGAACGTTCAATAAAGGATACGAAAAAACTGAATATTTAGGGAAAGTAAATAGATGCATAACCTGAATGGCTCCACGTGATTCCTCAAGTTCAGCGTAAGCATATCTCAGCATCTCCGAGTCTAATCACAAGAGGCAAAAGAATTATCTAAAACTCAGGAGAAAACAACATCAAAAAGAAACCCCAAGTGTCATCTAGGAAAGAAAAGAAATAAGAAAAATACCAGGAAGTGCTTTCAAAGCTCGCTGGAAAACCTTGATAGCGGAGTCTACTGAACCAGCTTTTGCATGCCATGTGGCATATTCATACCATATATCAGGATAATGATACAAGAACATGAGGCACTGTCATTGAACATCTAGATCAATCTAGTTTGGTTTTATACCAAAGCATAAAAAATCAAAAGTAGAGGAATTTTTACAGTAATATAAAGGGGAAGGATAGGCACCAAATCCCAACGCCACCTCAAACAGAAAAAACAAGAATATCATATATATCAATCAACTATGCCTCAATCATAAATCAAGCTGGGTCAACGATACAAAAGTCGTACATATCCAATCTGCTCTATTTAGGTCCATTTCATTCAAATACAAAATAATTTGACTTTTGCAACAAGATTTAGGAGCTCTAAAACTAGTGGTTGCCTAATTCACCTATTACTGCACCACATGCAAGTCTTTTATCCGATAAAAAGGACTCCTATAAAAAATAATTATGAGGCTAATCACCATTCTGAAAACTAAATAAAACTTAACTTCATGACATAGTTATGAAATACAAAATTGTCCAGTAGCTCCTATGAAACTGGGTTTGGATGCTGAACCAACAGTATACTAACACAATCCACTGATATCAGGTAATCATTTGTCAGATAGCTAATGATAATCTTCAATATGATACAGTATCTCGCTTCAGCACATCAAGGTGATTTCCAACTGCTAGACTCCAAGGAAATACTTGGGAGCCGATCATCAAATTCAAGTATGCAATACATCATCATGAACTTTTGGATAAATTCAAAAAATGTCTCCCAACTTTTCGAAGTTTTTTTTGTTTGTTTTTTGAGAAGGTAACTTTTCAAAATTTATTTATGTATAACACACCAACAATTTTAGAGGATTTATTTTGATAGGTTATATATTAAAGGTCGTGCTACTAACACTCCAAATCGTTACAGATCCTTTTGTCAGGTGCCTATGTCACTGCTAAACATGTGTACACAAATACATAGCTAACATGAATCAAAATAAGAATTTCATGCACTCAAGGATGTGCCCTAGTGGTTAAGAAAGGGGGTTGAGAACCATGAAGTCTTAGGTTCAAATGAGATAAGAAAAACACTACGTGATTTCTTCCTATCTGTCCTAGCCTTGATGCACAGAGTTATCTTATACCTGTAGGAGGTGGCAAGTATCTGTGTAACTAGTTGAGGTGTTCAAAAGCTAACACGACACCACGATCATCAAAAAAAAAGAAGAGAATTTCACTGATAAGACTCGCAATTGTATAATAAAAAGCACCAATTGAAAAGGAAAGTACTTCAAGATACTATGTAAGGCATAAGTTACCAGTTCCAAAAAAAAAAAAAACTAAGACATATGGAAACCAGACATAGAAAACTCCACCTTACCATTGTCCTAAAAAAGAAAGGAAATAAACTCTAAGCAAAGAGGTAATGATTTTAACACCTACGTCTCCCATACCTGCTCATATGTGAACACAATTCTTTTATTAGCAGAAGCACTGTCTATCCTCTGTGGGTTTGCCCTGACATGTAGACCAATATAATTAGATGTCATTGTCGTCGGTTTTACTTTCAAACGGAAAGAAACCATGAGGGAGAAGATCAAAGCAGCGACGTTTGTGAAAAAAGATCATATGCTGTAACAAAATATTAGAAGTATCCATACTTGAAAATCTGGTAGGTCTTAATGCTAAACAAGTGCCATTTTTCCAGGAAAAAGAGAATTATAACAGGTGCATTCAGCAATTGCAAATGTGAACATCGGGATAAAGAACAACACAAAACTTACAATGGACCTTTATTGTATTTCCATCTGACATGGTTAGGAGCATTAGCAAGTCTAATAATCAATACAAGCAAAAGCAATTACAGACTTATGTCTTATGTTAGGGACTAAAAGATCAATAAGAGAGGAAATAATTAATATAGAGTAAATTAAATGTCTCTAACTAGCCATAAGGCCACAATCACATTCTAGCTGACCAAACTATGTTAAAAAGACTGTCCCTTACTTTTCAAAGGCTAGAAGTTTTTTCCATGCCATCCATTGCATTTCCTCCTGCAGACCCGTGGAAAAGTAATTAATGTAAGAATAAGGCAGAAGTAGGGTTGCAGCTTGCAGAGCCACAGAACCATCATCTAAAACCTCTATGTCATCACTTTCATAATTGCACGAGTCTCCACATGAAATAAGTTAGATGATAGAACAGAACATTTCAACTAAACATCTATCTCAAATACATTAAGTAGTTGGACATGCCAGTGATGCCCCCCAAAACTGGGTACTAAATGTGCAATCTAATTGGCCTGCTTCAAGTGTAAAAGCTAGGAAAGATACTGAAGGAATTGCCTTGGAAGATCCAGAGGGCGGAATCGCTAGCATATTCCAATCAATTTCATCAGTGTACTTCTTCCTTTCTCTATATACAGCCCTCGCACTGTTATATTTAGGTTGATATTCAGAAACCAGTCCTTTTGCCTGCAATTTAATCAACAGAAAATATCTCAAAAAAAAAAAACAGTTACTGTCGACATACATGACATTAATTGTACCAGCCACATTTTTTGAAGGAATCTAAAGAAGATTTAGGTAATGTTACTATCACTTTCTGAAAGTCAATATGAGCACGTAGATGACTTTAACAGATAACCAAGTAGAATATGCCTAAACAAAACCTAGACATGTCCTCCTGAAAAGGACAGAGTGAGAAACTCAAAGCATTATTCTAAATAACATACAACAATAACCATATTAAATTCCATCCTAATGGAATTCTAATAGTTTGACAAATCATTATATTTTGATTTTATTCTCGTTGTATCATGGTTGCTTGCAGCTTGATTTACTAAAAATGTTAATTATGAAGCTCTTTCTCTATTTTTCGTTCTTGCCTAAGGAAAAAAAACACTTTCAGATGGCTCTATTAGAAAGTCTAAATGGCCATTTCCTAAGACATCTGCTATTCTTCTAGCTAATTTAGAAAATAGGCAGAATACATAAATAGAAACCTTAACTTGGACTCAATTGACAGCTAGCCACCTAACTCTGAAAATGCACATCTAGACCCCTTAACTTGATCTAACTTTCCCCCTTTAACACCTCAACTTTGAGAATGCACATCTAGAATTCACAATTTGAGAATGCACATCCGGAAAAGTGTATTTAGGGGGCCAACTTACACCAGGTTAAGGTGTCTAGATGTGCCTTTTCAAAGTTGGGGTGTCCAATTGTCAGTTGAGACCAAGTTAAGATGTCTAGCTATGTATTATGCCTAGAAAATAATATTGCAAAACGCATCAAGGTAGTGACAAAGCACGAGAAGTACAATCCAAGTGATAATCAAGGCCTTCAGCACATCAACTCACACATCAACCTCCTTAGATTTTGAGAACCTCAAAATATGCTATGTCAACTATTTCCATGACTACTTCATTAATTATTTCTAGCAAGTCAATAAATATAAGAAATCCAAAAAAGATCATTATACCAAGCAATAAATTCTGTAATGAGAACACTTTAGGATCTTACATTAACACACATATAGAGAAGATAGATCATCTAAAAAGACAAGTGAAGCTGCTCTAGAGGTAAGAGCACTAATTTTCAATCAAATGATTGTCAACTCAAGTCGTCAAGGATTGGAAGTGGGAAAAATACTATTGGCCCCTGGAAAGATGGGTTTAGGGGGCTTCGATTTTACCAAAATAATGAAAAAAAAATTTATGGCCTAAAAACTGATCATGAAGTGCCACGAGAAAATTATAATCAATCCATGAGTTTGAAGGTAAGTCCACTTTATTTTGACAAAAAAGCAATCAGCAAAACTTAGGAAACACACAACTGGTTTCTTGATCTTTTCTTTGATCAGAAGCACAACATTTCATTACTATTAACAGCCAAGTATTAAGATTTAAGATAGTGCTAGCCATTACGAAACAGCTATTTCAAAGATCACAATGTCTCATTGTTCTGTAAGTACTAATGTACTATTGAAATCTAAGCATTTCCTACATCATATGCATCAGACCTATTAGACCAGAATGCTAGATTACACAAACATCTATGTTTTAGGACATGTGATGCCTTTCCTGAAACATCTCTGGGTTCTCTCCTTCCAAATTATCCAAAAAACATATGCTGAAATCGTTCTCCGTCTCCAGATACTCCAGATCTAGTTTCCTGTTCTTCTTTCGTTTACGGCGTTTTCTTTTTGTTGACTTTTTTGGTTGCAAACAGTACCACACCTTAAATTGCATACACGGATAAGATTAACCAACCACAACAATCCAATAAAAGAACTGGAGTTTAAACAAAACGATTTTCACAAACACACATACGTAGTTTTATAACTGAATATACAATGGTGTGCTTTTAGTATTTTATTTTTGTGTTTTCTTCTGAAATTAATAATAATATATAGGACCCAAAAAGAAGATTTAGTTGGTAGAACTGTTTCCCATACATTGCTAGCCAAACAATATAAAATCAATAAGTTTGAGAACTTGTGCCAAAAGAGAGGCCTACCAAGGCTCGACTAATTGAATTTTCAAAATTCTCATAGTCCCTCCAAAGCTGTTCCACATGATGGGTTGGGGTGACAATAGCTCTCTGGTATATTTTCCTCACAGAGGTCATTCGTTGTGATTCTTCTTGTGCGGTCGGAGCCTACATCATCATCTAATGCAGCATTAACATTACGGCTACATAACTAACAGAACTTCTATAAAATTTGCTTGAACGTGTGTGCATATGTGTTTAAGTATTATTTGTTGAAGAAGTGTGTCCCGTACAGGCAAAGACCTTAAAAATGCAATGTACTCCATCCACACCGGACCTGATGCTATGTCCGCTCCTGCATAGGTTAGGAAAATGAAGTACTTTGCAAGAACAGTTGAAATATTACAAAGCTTCTTTAGATATCCTACTATACGAAGCACCAAATGTATCAGTAAACACTAATTAAAAAACAGAAATTACAAGTAGCAAACCCATATCACACTATTTGTAACCTCTATCTTAAAATGCAACATCTCATACTTTAATTGCCTATGCAATCCTGAGTTAAATAAACAAACATGAATACAAAGTGCTATTATAAACTCAAAAATTGTGTTTTCACCAAGTCCAAGATATTTGAAGCTGTTGAGGAAGGATAATCAAGGTACATGTAATGACATTACCAATGTTTCTCCTTCAGAATGCAAACAATATCACAAACTGACATGCCTTGTTTCTTGAGCATGAGCAACAATTAAGGTCAATTTTCGATCTTTTTAATACCATCCTTTATTCGTAGTCAAGCCATACACTTAACCAAAAAGGATGTTTCTTTCTAAGGGTCTGTTTGGAAACTATAAAAATGGAAAGAGAAAAAGAGTGAAAAGGGAATATAGGGAAGTGAAAGGAAGTTTCTACTTATGATGGTTGGAGAAAAAAAAGATGGGAAAGAAACTATACTCCGTTTAATTGACCTTAATTCTCTTTGTAAACTAAACAATCGCATTTTAACTTCTTTTCAAGTCTCTTCCTTCCCACAACATTCAAGATGGCATTAAGCAAATTGGAGCGCACCTACTTTCATTCAAACTGATGAAATATAATCATGGTAAGTCTAACATTTATAAGAAATATTTCATACTAGCAGTATAATTGTAGTAACGGAAAATGAAGAGGGTATAGGGAAAGCATGTATATGGTACTTAGCATAATAGATTGGATAAGCATACAAAATTAAATGCACCAAGCAGATATTTTCAATCTTGGAATATTTCTTTAGATAACGTACCAACATAGTTAAGCATGAAATCAAAAGCTTTTCTCGTCTCTTCTTGACCCTCATTCCCCCTCTTGTCGTTGACTTTCCTGATAAAGCGGATGTAACAGCGCCTGAAATCCATATAATTACCATAAGAAATTTCTGGGTCAATGCATAACACAGAAAAACAATCAAAAGAAGAACTCCTAAAATTATAACTAGAACAATAAGAACCATTTACTCCGTTGATATTCTGCTAAAAGAA
Organism: Solanum pennellii; assembly: GCF_001406875.1. Classification (NCBI taxonomy): domain Eukaryota; kingdom Viridiplantae; phylum Streptophyta; class Magnoliopsida; order Solanales; family Solanaceae; genus Solanum; species Solanum pennellii. The sequence continues at coordinate 61,977,204 of NC_028646.1, forward strand.
CAAAAGAAGCACATCAAATTCCACCAAAATAATTATTAAACCTTGATTGCATGGCCTTCCACGAATCATCTCCCTAACCCTTTCTAGCACCTCTGAATCACAAGCTCTGTTTCCCTATTTTTCTTTTTCTCCCCTTTCTTTTTTCTCTATTGAGGAAAAAACTGTTCTGTTTAAAAACTTCAAAGAGATAGAGGGCCTTAGGGTGAACTACCACCTAGTTTTAATTAGGCCCTACTACAGAAATATTGTTTTGTGGATAGCGGAAAAGTATACAATTGTACAAGCAAGACGGAGGCTAAGCATATCAAAGTTCCAATTAGGTGTGGACCTTTTATGGGAATATAATGAAATGATGGAAAGATTTTGGTGGCAATTTCACCTTCAGCGTTGGGATGAGGAATGAAAAGCAGGATCAATTTTTTGAGTCATCAATGGTGGGACAGAGAAGTGGAGACCCACATTCCGAATATTTATAATATTTCGTGCCAAAAAGATGTAACAGTACAAGAAATCCATATGTTACAAGAGGGGGGAGATTGTTATTGATGTGTTTGTCGGGAAACAATATTACATACGCGAGAATCAATAGGACAGATAATGATTAATATTTTCTTCACTGTGCAGCGGTCGCCGGAAAGTGCTCAAAATCTGGTATAAGAAGTATGGATAATAGGTGAGTTGATAATAACCAAGAAAGTCATCAAAAACTGGTTGGAACATGCTCATGTGTCAGAGTATTAGATTTGATGGCTGAAAGTAGCCATAGTCTGAGAAATAAAATTATGTGGGTAGGATCGGAATGATGGCATGACCCTACTGAGAGAGAATTGTATGGGTAAGTAGACCTTATGTAAATACAGGTTTCAGTACAACCTATGTGTTGTTCTACAGAAATAGAAATAATTACCATTTTTAAAAAAAAAAGGTCGAAATGATGGCACGGCCCTAAAATAAATAAGCTATGTTGCTCACACTCTACAAAAATGTCAACAAGTGTGTGTCTGATTCTCCAAAAGTAAGAGTATTTTTGGAGAATTCAACATGGTGCAGTATCGAAAGTGAAGAGTTTACGCAACTTAACAAATAAGAAAGTAGTCACCAAAAAGAACACAAGCCCTTTTTTTATTATTCTTTATTGTTTTCAATTAAAATGTCTTTTGTTTTTCTAATAATTCAATATTTAGCAGTGTTACGCGAATCAGATATGAAAAAGTAGTCACCGAAATGATGGCACGATGCTAAACAAATCAGAACGTAGTCACTAAAACTTGGTATGGTGATACACAAATAAGATATGAGAAACTAGTCACCAGATTGATACACGATACGATATAAATCAAATATGAGAAAGTAGTCCCAGAAATGCACAGTACTACGCAAATTAAATATGAGAAAGTAGTAACCGGAAAGATACACAATGCTATGCAAATTAGATATGAAAAAATAATCACCGAAAGATACACATTGACCCAACATTTATTATCATAATTGTTGGCCAGACGGGCGACATAAATGGGTAATAGCCGTCCACCGACAGCGAAAGCTCTTTGAATCTCTACCAAGATCGTAGAGGTTTTGATACCATGTAAGAAATATTGGAGAAAAATATTATTGAATTGTGTCTCTACATTATTACATTGAGACCCTATTTATAGACACTACCTTAGACTCCTCTTCCAACTAGGACACTACATTATAATCCTTTTCCAAGAAGGATTCTATATATTGTTTTTATTCCTATTCTAAGTAGGATTGTATATATTATTCTTGTTCCTATTCATATTCAAACCGCTACAAAGATTCAGAACTTTCTCAAACAAGTTCTCATGATTGCAATTCCCTGAATAAAAAGCAATCATAGGCAGGTCAAGGAACAAGAACAAGGGCTCAAATTCGAGTGTTGGGCCGAACTTTCCAGTTAATCGTCCAGCATTCGATCCAAAACTAAGGACCTTAGCAAATTGGTAGAAGATCTTGTCATCGTGGACAAAAATATTGTAGAAGCAAAGTTGTGAAGCTTGTTACAGAAAGCCCAATCTCAAACTGAAGCAAAAGTAGCGGAGCTTCGGAAGCAAGAATGGTCCGAAATTCCAACAAATTAAAACCTTAATCCGCACTAGAGCACACATGCGAAGGGAGTTGAAGTTGGAAACAATAGTGTTGATTCTGTCCAACGAACTAGCAAGACAGGTGAACGACTAGATGTGCATCTAGGAGGAAGAAATCAATGACAACAACGGAGGAAGAGGTATCTTTCTTTGATACACTTAATTAGACTTACCAACTTATGGTGAAAGTGAAAGTCCTCTTATTTGGCTTCACCTTTGTGGGAAATGCTTTATAAACCGACATACAATCAACCAAGAATAAGTAGGTTTAGCTGCTTTTAACATGGGGTGTCTTCAAGAATATTGTACTCTTCGTTTTGGTCCACCAATGAAAAGCAACCCATTAGGAGAATTAATCAACTTAAAACAAACTAGTTCTGATTAAGATTATCTGATTAACTTCCAAAAGATGTTGGCTCGTACTTCATTTGTATGTATAGACCAACAAGTAGATATGTTTACGACAGGATTAGTTGATTTGATTCGTCTCAATGTTGAATTGCACAATCCATCAAATCTGCTACAAGCATTGAGACTGGTGAGAGCATTTGAAAAGACGATATAAATTTCTTTTAACATATAAAAAGGCTATAGTTCAACTTTTAACATTAATGCAAGGGTTGTCGCTACAGTAGTAACTCCAAGTGCTAAGCTAATTGCTTCTAATCATTTTATGAAAAAGTTGACTTGCACAGAGATGGTTGCCCAACGTGCAAATGGGTTTGTGCTTCAACTGTGAAGATCCTTGTGTTTAAGGCCATCCGTGCAAAAAGTTGTTTTGCTTGGAAATAGAGGATGGGGAATTTGAAGATGTACCACACACCAACAGATAGAAGAGAGACCGCCATCTCAGTCCATGCTATCACAGGAAAACAATATGCAAATATTATGTAGTTGCAAGCTGTAATTGATAAGAAGTTGTTCCTTATCTTAATGGATTCAGGTAGTATACACGATTTTATTAGCTAATCGACGGCCCAACGTTTAGACTTACCAGCCTATCCAACATAAAAGATATCTTGATGTATCAGTGGAATTGGTGAGAAGATTTCTAGTCTGGGCATTCGCATAGTAGTGCAATTTTGTGTAATTAACCATTCCTTCCGTGTTGATTTATATGTGATTCCTTGGATGTTTTTTATATTGTCTTAGGTAACAAGTGGTTGCAAACACTGGGGGCCTATTTTGTGGGATCTTACATCATTGACCATGAGTTTTCATGTAAAGGGGACGCATATCATTTTACATGGACAACAACTACTATATGAGTCATACCTACATCTTTTACAAGATTCTGAGAAATGTGAGCTCAAGAAGCTGTTAGTTGAATTCAATGACCTATTCCAAGAACCTGTAGGTCTACCTCCATTGCATTCCTACGACCATCGTATATGCTTGCTATTAGGAACTAATTCAGTGATAGTTCAGCCTTATCGATACCCTCATTTTCAGAAAGATGAGATTAAGAAACTGTGATCAAATGCTTCAGCAAAAGGCATTATTCAACCTAGTCAGTCTCCATCCTCATCACATGTACTGCTAGTTGGGGAACATGATGAAACATGTCGCTTTTGCATGGATTATAGGGAGCTAAATGCCAAAATAGAAAAATACAAATTCCATTCCTATAGTGAAGAAATTACTTGAAGAATTGCATGGGACACAATTTTTCACCAAGCTTGATCTTCACTCTAGCTATCATCAAGTTTGCATGGAATCTACGTATGTTGAGAAAACACCTTTCAGAACATCATGGTCATTTAAAGTTCCTTTTCATGCAATTTGGATTAACTAATGCTTCTTCTACCTTTCAAGCATTCATGAATGAGGCATTTCGGAAGTACCTATGTCAATTTGTACTTGTATTTTTTGATGACATCCTTGTGTATAGCAAGAGTTAATAAGATTATTTGTCACACATGTGAATCATCTATGAGTTGATTGCAAGTTCATTGTCTTCATTTTAAAAAATCCAAATGTTCCTTTGGCAGAAATCAAACAGCTTACCTAGGTCACATAGTCTCAAACATGGGTGTGTCCGCTGATGTTAGCAAAACTAAAGTCGTAGTGGACTAGCTTCAACTGCAGTCAACAACGATAATTGAATAGAACTTCTCTGAGTGGACTAGGATTCTTACTATTTTAATTATAGGAAGTTATTTCTAATTTATTAGGACTCTTACACAACAGGCCTATGGAACATGTTCTTCTCACTTTTTGGACTCACTTGGGTCAAGCCAAGATCATTTTGAGAGGCTTTTGTGTGTTGGAGTTCTTGGAAAGTTGGGAAGTCCATCAAGCAAATCTGGTCTTTGGTTCCAGCCTATATTTTCTGGTGCTTATGAATGGAGAGGCACAAAAGATGTTTTGATGACACCCCAACTCCCATTTCTACCTTTAAAGCAAGATGATTGATTACTCTTTTTGGTTGGGTTAATCTCTCTCCTGAACTTAGTGTCGATTCTTTCCTAGAATTTATCAGCTCCATGGATCTCTGTTGTTAGCTGTTTAGATAGCTTTTTTTGCCTTTTTGGGAGCTGATATTTCTTTCTTTTGTAATCCGTGCATCTGCTTGATGCTTTGTTAATGAAATTCTTCTTACTTTCATCAAAAAAATATTATTAGGACTCTTGCTATTGTAGACCTCTATTTAAGAGAGTTGTCGTTATTCATAAAAACAAGTTGGATTTTATCAAGTTAAAGAGATACCGAACTTTCTCAAATAAGTTTCAAGGTCTGCGATTCCCTGAATGAATCGCAAAATTCAGCAATCATAGGCAGGTCAAGGAAAAAGAAAAAAGGCGTAGACCTGAGTGTTGGCCCTAACTTTCCAATTAATCGTCAGCGACTCAATCAAAACTATGGACCCATATGGACGTAAGGTTTAGGAGGAATTCAAGACTGAGATGACAACATACTCATGGGCTTACACTTTTAAGACCAAAGGACATATACGAAGAGTTGACAAATTAAGCCAAGGTTGATCAGTGTTGACCGTGTTTTACCAAAATATTGACTAAGTACTAGCATTTGGACTTCCGCAAGCATATTCCTGCGACCAAATCACTTGCCGCTCGCATGGTTACCCTAACTGGGCCACAAGCCTTACCTAGTTATTTAGTGCGCGTTTGGCCATGAAAACCAAAAAAATAAAAATCACTTCATTTGAAAATTTGGAAGTTGGAGTTAAGAGTTGTGTTTGGCCATACTTTTTGCAAAAAATATTTAGAATTTGATTGAACTTCTTTTAAATATGGTTTATGCCTCCAATTTCTAAGAACTACCAAAGACACCCAACGTGACTTTTTTTTAAGAAGGAACATACAATCAAATCTGCTTCTCTAAAAGAGTATTATCTCAAATAAATAGTCACATATATCATAGATTAGGTCATATATACAAGCTATCCATTTTTGAAGTTGGACTTTTGTTTAGAAATAATTTTTGCAAACAATATTTGGTCGTTTGAATTTGCTTTTCCTAAAAACATGAAACGTAGTTTATATATGGTCATGGCTAAAACGAGAAAAAAAATTAGGGTAAATTTTGAAAAAGGAAATTATAATGAAAGTGAAAGTGAAAGAAGTGAAAACAAGGTTTTGGATGTTCCCAAATTCCAAATACAACTTCAAATTGTATTTGGAATTTCCATGGCCAAATGTTGATTTTCAAATAAAGTGATAAAAAAATCCAGAAAAAAGTGAAAAATCTAATGGTCAAACAGGTCCATATATATAGGATTCTTTAGTTTGTGATTGAGCTTAGCCCATAGCCTTTAGTGTTAAGCTTTTGATGAAAATATATCTTCAGAGAAAACCCTTGGTTAGATTGACCTTTACCTCTTCTAAAAAGAGATCTTGCTTTCTAGTAAGTGGTCTTGTATGGGACAAATTCTCTCTCCCTTATATCTTGTACTTGAATGTTAATTTAGTTGGTATCAAGTCCTTTTACCAGTTGTTCACTTGTTCTCTAATTTGCATTAGTTACTTAACTTTTCCCTTCTTTCTTGACAATCTTCAATTAAGATTATTAGCTAATAATTTCAATGAGTCAATTTCGTTATTTGATTTTGTGTCATTACTTGTCTGAGTGACTTATCCCATTTAACCTTTAATTTTCTTTAGCCATTTCATGTGTCCATGAGGGTTGTTGGAGTTTTCATCAATTTGCTTGAATCTTGTGGAATTTTTGCCGGGGTGTTTAAATTGTTTTACAAGTGACGTACATCACATGCTAGTTAGAGCACATGGATCGGTAGGGAGTTGGGAGAGTTGAATTGTTTTCGTTGAAGGCATATAACAAGTGGGAGAGAAAATAGGGGAGCATAACACATCTCAAGGCAAAAGCACAACTTGATTTAGACAGGTTCCATATGCTTCCAAATAGTGATTCCCCAAGTGTGAAAAAGGAGACTTGAAAATCAAACATATTGAAAGATCTATTGATCTCTTCATGGTAAATAAATAACGGGATCTTCAACTCAAAATGTGAAGCATCAAGTAACAAAAACACATAAATATGCAAATATTTTGACATTGTAGTCCATGTTTTTCTTGTTAAGGAGAAAATACAAAACAATCAGTATAGGTTGGAATAATTTTTAGAACTTCAGCAATAAAAAACAAGAACAAACTGCTTTTAAACCTCCAAAGCAGTTTTTCCGCACCATCAAAATCATTCATGTTACTTCCAATCCATTCCAAGTGACATGAAGATGCAAAGGGTTGAAAATCCCAGAAAATCCAAGGTACCCCATCCCACACCAAAATATGAGAGCTAGAAAAGATCCACTGACGAGAAGAAACATGGACAACAAAAACAAATCCAAATCAAGAAAATATCATCAAAATAAACGTACCAAAGTGGAATCTGTAGACAGTTTAACAGGCAGCGACTAAATATTTGTTTTGTCGCATCATCATTATTTACCGCCATGTGTGCCTCAACATATTGCTTCCAGTATTTTGCCTAGATAAAAGTAAATATAACATCAGCAAGGGAAGGTGTCTTCAAGGCCCCGAAAACATCTTCCTAATCATAGATTTCGCATAGCATATTTTCTTTCTAGAGCGTTTTGGAGGAAAATCAACTTCACATGAATATGCAAATTCGAGAACTTGAAGCCTGAACAATTTTTTTATCAGTTAAAGCAAAGTTTTATTTCATCAGAAGGCACCAATATGCTGCAAATAGCTGTGCGGTTACCAAAAAAAAGCCTCAGTTCATCTACTAACATGTACGGAAAACTGCGAGAGTCGAGGGAGAGTAATGGAGAGGCTTTGTGATCTTCAACTGTCACTTACAAAAATTATTCAACTGTCGCAAACTCTTTTTTCTATATGATTAAAAAAAATATATGAAATTTTGACCAGTTTATTAAAAAAAAAAAAAAAACTGAGACAGTCGATTAGCTATGTTCTTCATTATAGCTTGAGCAAGGATATCCTGTACCTCCTCTTACAGATAGATACAGAACGTGAGAAAAAAGCACTACATAAAGGCAATATTTGGACCTCAAAGGAGTTGTTTAACATTCTAACAACACCGCACTACCTAAATATAATTTTCCACCTCCAGTTCTTAGAGTACAAGTACACTTTTCACTATCAAATCCGAATAGGTGAGTCAGTTAACTCACATGCTTTATATTGAGTGAAATATCTTCATCCTAGTTTACAGTGTAAATTACCAAAAACTGATTCCTAATGTATGTGATGTAATCTTCATGTGGTTCTCAAGGTATCCCAAATCTTCAGCATTCATTATCGAATGGTCGTTGACCTAGAAAACTGCAAGGGTAATATTGGGAAATTAAGAGAACTGAGAACCTATTAAACATTCTACATATGTTCTTATGATTCTATGTTAATCCTAATTATGGCGCTGGAGCTTGTTCAAACACTGTCCAAATTTATTGTTACCTTCTCATTTTAAAAAAAAACTGACCAAATTTATTAATGTACGCAGATACATTTCGAAAAAAGAACTGCACCAAAAGAATAAAAGGGATGAAGAAGTTCTCAGACTTTATTGACGATATGAATCTCACTGACTTGCAATTAGAAGATTCAAAATACACATGGTTCAAGAAGGACCTCCATGAAGTTGCTTCAAGAATTGATAGGATGTTAATCACTGCAGATTGGGATGATAGTTTCAATAAAACGAAACAGATTCCCTAGCAAAGGATCACTTCTGATCACACTCCTATTGCTCGAAAAGGGGGATCTTGGGAGAGAAAAAAAAAGTACTTTAAATTTGAAAAGTGATGGTTGGGTACTGAGGGCTTTAAAGACAGAATCAAATGTTGGTTGAATAGCTTCAGCTATGAAGGAAGACGGAAGAACTAATTACATTCTGGCCTGTAAAATGAAAGCTTTAAAGAACAAACTCAAAGAATGGAGTAAGATTGAGCAGGGGGATCTTGGGTCACAGAGGAACACTTTGTTATGGAAATTTGTTGCTTTAGAGACAGTTGTCGGGATAAGAATGCTTTCAGATGAAGAGACAACAAATAAAAGTGAATTGTTGCTTGAGTATGCAGATTTGATTAAGAAAGGAGAAATTTCTTGGAGGCAAAGATCAAGGGATCTATAGCTAGAGGAGGGAGATATGAGTACTAAGTTTTTCACAAAGTAGCCAATGCTAACAAAAGGTACAACAATATAGACCAACATTGTGTGCAGGGAGAAATAATTCAGGAGAATGCTAGAATTGAAGGAGAGATAGTGGAATTTTATCAAAGCCTTTATACAGAAAAAGTTCATTGGAGACCTGCTTATCAGTTTCCAAAATGTCTAGCAACGGAGGAAAAGGAGAGTATGCAAGGAAGTTATTTGAGAAAGAAGAGGTGTTGAGATATCTAAAGATGTGCGCTACAGACAAGGCACCAGGTCCTGATGGTTTTACCATGGGATCTTTTATCAAAATGCTGGGAAGTGACGAAATATGAATCATGAATGCTTTTCATAATTTTCACGAGGACATGTTTGAAAAGAGCTTCAATGCTACCTTTATAACACTCATTCTAAAGAAGAAAGGTGCCAAAGAACTAAGGGACTTCAGGCCAATTAGTTTGATAGATAGTATACACAAAATCATCTCTAAAGTACTCATAGAGAGGAATGGGGATTCAATCTCAAAGGCAACCCAATGATCTGGAAATACCAACACTGGCAGATTTCATCAACAAAATTGAGCAATTCAGTGGTTGGGAGCAGATGAAGATGAACTATGGTGGAAGGAAGATGAGAAAGGAACATACAGAGTGAGCAAAGCGTATAGGAAAATGAACCACAACCAGCAGCCAATCATTTAGCCATGGAAGAACATTTAAAAAAACAAAATACCATATAAACTGGCATGCTTTGTGTGGCTTCTGGCAAAGGACGCAGTGCTTACCCAAGAGAACCTAATGAAAAGAAGGATAATTTTAAGCCCCAGGAGCTTCTTGTGTGGGGAGCAGGCAGAGACTGTGAATCATCTATTCCTACATTGTAGAATCACAGGGCAACTATGAAGATTGTTTTGGAACCTCATAGGAATAGCATGGGGCATACATACCTTGAAAAATTACAGAGGCCTTAAAACACGGGGAAAAGCTGGGTTGTCAGCCAAGAATAGAGAGAGGTGGAGGATAGTACCAGCAAGCATTTGGTGGACAATATGGAAGGAGAGGAACTCGAGGTGTTTTGAGAGCATAGAAAACAATATGCAATAGATAAGCTCAATTGCATCTTGCTACTGTGTTTTGGGAGTAATTTCAGTTACTTTTGAATGATCATGTCTTTATATTGATGTTATAGACTCATTATAGACATCAGGATCGATGTAGGTAGTACTTGGTAAATATGGGGTTACTATAACTCTTGTAAGATTTGGGTACCACTTTCAAAAAACACTGTCCAAATTTCACGAACAGTTGAGGTTAAAACCTAATTTTCTTAATAATAAATGTCACACATTAAGGATATCAACAGAAATGAATAGAAAACAATGTGGATAAACAGTGAATTAAAGACAATTTTAATAAATATTCCAGTAAGGATATCCTAGTACACAGGAGACTGAAGTTTAACAAGATACATCCAGGTATCCCGTTGGATCCATAAGGATGAATTAAATCCAGCCTTTATGCAACAGAAAAACAAATGAAACATTTTTGCGGAATGCAGAAATATTTCACTTAGAAGAATAACTCTCGCTTCAAAAAGTACTAATGGCCATGAAACCAGCTGATAAGTCTCGACCCCTTACTAAATGAATGAGCATGGCCATAGCTTGAAAAGGTGAAGTAGGGCTAATTTAGCTTACTATTTCATCTTCTTCCTCTCTCTTTTTTTCCCTTTTAATCAGTAATTGTGTCAATCTCAAATGTTGATTAGCGTTGTTCTCTACATCAATGAACTAACTAGCAACTGAACTCCACCGATACAAAGATTAAAAAAAATAATAACAAATTGTTACAAGAAAAAATATCTTGTTCTGTCTTCTATTAGTACAAAAAAACTGTAATCCAATCAAGCTAGCAGTGAGTCGGATTCGGAACTCACCGCTGTGGGAAACGTCGATAGAAGCTGCTCATATATAGGCACTGCTCCCGAAATTGGCGAGCGCTATACAAAAGAACACACCAAAATGTAATAAAAACCAATAAAACCCCTCCCTAAACCTAATTCATTGCGTTTATTAAACTAAACCCACAACAACTCATATGTTAACTCAACAAGAAACAATTACCAGTGCCTCATTCGCAAGAATTTCTGCAGCTTCAACATTGTACTTGTCCGTCATAGGTCTTTGCCTACTGTATCATCCTCTAAAAGTCCAACCTTTAATAAATTTAAAAGTACCCCACTTCAGTATTGAGGTAACCCTTCTTCTGTAAATTCAAAAAACACTTCATATATGAACAACATCAGTCATAATGGCATTATAATCCTTCAAGAAGTCATAAAAACTTCGATAAAATTGATAATTAACCAGTTCAATCTGCAGAAAACCTGCTTGCGGAATCGAACTGGAGCAGATTATATGGTTTGCTCCTTTGCAACTTCTCACAATACTCTGAAGCAAAACGAAACGGAGAGAAGCGCTTCAGTTGACAGACGCCGCCGGAAAATCTCAAGTCGAGCTGACCTTCATTGTTTTAAGGAAAAGGTTAAAAACTTGGAACAAAAATGTTCAAAGTTACTTGTTTAATTTTAAAAATGAAAAATAACTTAAATACACAACTATAATAACTTAAATACACAACTATAAGTTTTATATTCTCTAATTTTCTCTTCTTTTTTTAAATATTACATAATTCCCTTCTTTTTTTTTTAGTATAAGTTTATACATACATAACATTCTCTCTCCTATAATACACAATTACCATTTTGATGCCTATTTTTTCTCCATTAAAAACACTCAACCTTTTAAATCAGTTTTTGGATTTTGAATTTTCTCCATTAAAACACTCAACCTTTTAAATCAATTTTTGGATTTTGAATTATTAATTTTAATTAAACCACCCAATTTTGAATTTCAAAATTCAAAATATTTGAAATTTTGAATTTCAAAATTCAAAATATTTGAAATTTAAAAATTTGGACAATTTCTCTCCCGTTCAGTTCTTACTCCATCACGTTTTCAGTTCTTCTTTCTCCATAATCGTCTTTCTTCTTCTTAACCCAGCATATTTTATTGGTTTCTTCTTTTTCTTCTTAATCCATCATCGTCTTTTTCTTCTTAATCCATCATCGTTTTAACCCAGCATCTTTTTCTTCTTAATCCATCATCAGTTCTTCTTTTCTTTCCTTTTTTGTTTTTGTTAATTGTTCTATTACATCATAGTAATGGATCCGTTAATTAATAGAAGGATATATGATTCCGACGATGAAAATTGGAAAGAAAATAGAAAAAAGTTTTTGCATGATCCTATGAATCTTCAGAAGGATTCAAACAAAGACTCTGGCGAAACATCAAAATCAAAGGTTGTCAAAATACAACAAAAAAGAAAAAAGAAGCAGCAAACATTGTTCTTAGGCCTACATTGTCTCGGGTTAGTATTTTGGTACTTAAAACTGTTGTTGAAATTAGTAAAAATTTTAAGGAATCCAATATGTATCAAAAAATCATGAAAATTATTATCATGTATCATGAAGTTCTGGAAATTGTTATAATGTATCATTCACTAAGTTTAATAACTGCGTCATCAACTGTGCTTGATGATACATATAGAATCAGTGTGTATAGTGTTTAGTCGATGTACTGATACATGTATTACATATGTACCACATGTTATAATGTTTAGTCAATGCACTGATACATGTAGTAGATATGTATCACATGTTTTTCATGTAGTATGAATTTTCTGAAAACTGATATCATGTATCAGTAAGGTTTTAGTTGTTTAGTTGATGTACTGATACATGTTTTGAAAATTGTTATAATGTATCATTCACTAAGTTTAATAACTGCGTCATCAACTGTGCTTGATGATACATATAGAATCAGTGTGTATAGTGTTTAGTCGATGTACTGATACATGTATTAGATATGTACCACATGTTATAATCTTTAGTCAATGCACTGATACATGTAGTAGATATGTATCACATGTTTTTCATGTAATATGAATTTTCTGAAAACTGATATCATGTATCAGTAAGGTATTAGTTGTTTTATTTAGTATTTATATTTTAATATCGTTATAATTTGCTGTTTTATTTTCAAATTGCAACCACTGAAGTACAAGATAAAAAAGATACCAACGCATCCCATAAGGTTTGCTGTCAATTTTAACAACAATTTCCTAAAGGACTTTGAAAAATACATAGGGGAGAATGTTATCCAAATGTTTAAGGATACAATTTTTGGACCCTTTTTAGACATTTCTAAATGTAATTTTCAGGGCCAAATAACAAAGTGCTTATTGCTTTTAGAATTGGAACAAAGCAACCCTAATGTGTTGCATATTAGACATTCCAACGGGTGTGTCCTGAAATTTGGTATAGATGAATTTGCATTATTAACAGGACTTAAGGTCAGAGGAAATACCAATGATTTCAAACACCCAGAACCAACTAATTGTATGCTTTTTCAAAAGTATTTTCCTGGTGCAGTCACTAGTGTTACAAAGCATCAACTAGTTCAACGGTTTAAGATGGGTAATTGGGAGAACAATCAGGATGCACTCCAAATGTCTATACTGTTCTTTATTCATACATTTTTATTAGCTACTCTTGATAACACAGCTATATCTATTGTCGACTTTCTAATGGTTGAAGATGGTAGATATCAACATTTTCCTTGGGATCAGCTATCATTTTCAAAACTAATTGGTTCACTTAGACAGGATTTTGATGTTAGTAAAAAGTTGTATCGATTATATGGAATGCCATATGCACTTAACGTTTGGATATACGAATGTGCATCCAATTTAAATTCTGAAATAGCTGTGAGAGAACGAAATGTCATCCCAAGAATGTGCAATTGGAGAGTTGTGTCTGAAAAGGCAAAGTTTGAAATGCTTATGTCTACCATTTTCCAAGAGGTAAAATTTTATTTTTGTATATGGAATATCGTTATTTATGTCTTGTGATACAATATAAAATATTATTGTATTAGCAGTTAAATTATCTTATGTGTTGTGATACATTCAGAATGCATGTTCAAACATTGTCCCAACAACAGAGGAAATTGAAGCTTTTGACCTTGCTCAAGTTGAACATGCTCATTCTTCATCACTACCATTAGTACAACCAAATGAGGAAGATGATTTTGATAATTTCTCCACAAAATCTCCCGAACAGTTATTGAGGACATATTCTAGAGTGTCCGATACATCTCCCCCACCACCGCCAAAAAGAAGAAAAAAAGGGATTATTCAAAAAAAGAAGGTGTCAGAACAGAACCAGCCTGATCAATCAAATGTGTCTCTGACACCGGATGATGATGTACATGTTTCCATGTCAAATCTGCCTCCAAATTCGAATGCTGATGATATACATGGTTCTGTTCCACACGTGTCACCGAAATCGGCTGATGATGTACATGGTTCTGTTCCAGACGTGTCTCCGAATCCGGCTGCTGATGTTTATGGGTCTGCAGATTCACAGAATGTCAACAATATAATTCCATATATTGAAGAGTTGAAAGGACATTTGAAAACTTACGTAAGTAAATTATTTTGTTATTTTTAAACAAAATTTTTTAATCCTAAATGTATCTACAATTTGTAGGTTGACAAGAAATTTGAGGAACTGATTATATTGATAAAAGCAAATCACTCCCAGTTGATGCAATCTATAGGCAAGGAAAACATCAATTTTCAGGCTAATACAAGCACATTTCAGTCTGACAAACAAACATCTCAGCAAATACCAATTGATCTTTCTGATATGGGTGGTGTAGCTGAGGATGGTGTTGGTTTTTCTGGTAAAAATGGTGAACATCAAATCGTCGACGATGCAGGGGATGTCGCTGAGGATGGTGTTGGTGTTTCTGTAAACGAGGGTGAACAACTAGTCAGTGATACTCCAAAGGTAATGTTTATGATACATTTGGACACTTTATTTTTCCATTGTAATGTATGTCGTGTATCATGCACATATAGTCAATGCTATGTATCATGAACACTTTCTTTTTCATTTTAAATTCTGTCATGTATCATGCACATTTAATTAAGACTATGTATCATGTGATTATAATCAATCTTACGTATCAGCACAAATTATATTAACAATTTTTATTTCAAAACTGCATATTCAGGATGGTGACGCATATCAGTCGCACCAAGATTTAAATGAACATATCATGGAGCAAGATGTTGATGACAATGTTCAACACAACATCCCTCATGTTTTGCCCGAAAAAACAACAATGGATGCATCGGTAAATTTTTCAATTTTGATTTATGACACACAATTTCATTACACACAAATTTATTTTAAAAATCATTACATCATATTATACAGGAATCTTCCACTTCAACAACAATATCGTCATCAACTCAAGCAACAATAGACGCGCTTATCAAAGATTTGGGTAAAGATCCTACTAATGCTAGACCATTATATTCTTACAATCCACAGAATATAACTAGCAGCCAGTACTTGTTGACCGACAGTCAATTACCCATTGATATTCCAATAACGGAGATTGCTGTTAGAACCGATTCAGTCACTCCTGCGCATAGAAATAGAATGCCTTCGAGAAGGATTCAATCTCCATATTGTACTTCTTTTGGGTCAAGCGAGAAGGGAAAAGAGAAATTGAAGGATATGGCTCGACTCCATTTCCCGTTCGAAGGATGTGGCATTACAGATCAAGTTTCGCCGAAACTTATTGAGGATTACATGAATTGGTTGTCAAGGGGGCTTCTAAAAAATCATAACAATAAGTAAGTTTTATACATTATTTTTGCAAGTGTTAGGCGTAATCATTTTTTATATAACTAATTCATGATACTTTGTTATATAAAAATTGTAATTAAGTGAGTGTTATGTATCATGTACATATATTCAAACTTATGTATCATATATGCAGGAATCCATCGGACGATAAATACAGATCAAAATCTTCTTCTTTTGGATTTACGATGATGAACTTTGTTGTTGCTTTTCCAATGAACAAGAATTGGTTTTATGCCATGTCACAGCCAAACAAATGTTGGTCTGATGAGGTAAAAAATCTTAAACTAATTATCAAATATGTATCAGTCATAATTATATTATAATAACATGATACATTTTGTAGAAGTATCATACTATTTAATTAGATATGATACATTCTGTAGAAGTATCATACTATTTAATTAGCAAAAGTATCATACTATTTTTTAATAATTATATTTTTTATATTGTTTAGATGTATATCATTTCTTACTATGTTTTCATTTTGTTTATAGCACATCGATGTGATTTTTTACTACCTTCGTAAAAAATCAAAACTTTGCAGCATGGATCAATACAGATACACAACAACCCACTGCTTGTTCATGTCACATGTAAAAAATTGTTATGATAGATATTACATGGACGATGATGATGATAGTCTTAGTACACAAGAACATGTTGATCGCGCTTCAGTTGTATCTGTATATGAGAGGTCTATAATTAACATCATCAAAGGTTTTGGAATACCAGTTGCTTTACCATGGCATCTTGTAGATGAGGTCTACATCCCAATTAACTGTGATCAAGAATTCCATTGGGTGCTGGCAGTTGTTGAGTTGAAAAACAGGGTGATAAGAGTTTTTGACTCATCAATTAGCACAAGGAAAAAAGCAATTCCATATGAGATAAAAATGTTGTCTAAAATACTTCCTTCTTACCTACTGGACAATGGATTCTTTGAAGAAACTGAACGCACAAAATTTGTTGATTGCCATGCATACAAAGGCAACATTACTGGTTCACTTCTAGAGCCTCAAGTTCCTTTCATGATTGAATTTGCACAAGACATCGCTAAACAGGACTGCGATAGCCTGTAAGTATCAAGAATTTTTCGTTTGTCCTTTTTAATGTATCATTAAGTTTTTAATTTATTCTGTATTTTTTTGTAGAGACTGTGTGTTATATGTTACTGCATTTGCCGAGTATATGAGTGACCAAATCAATATATCATATGCTGATTTTAGTCCTGATTACCTACGTCAAAGATATGGAGCATTGCTGTGGAGTTATGGAAGCGAGAAGGCTAAGTGCAGATATGTTAGTGACAATGATGATCCACCAAAATCTAGGGGCGTAGTCACACCACCACCAGAAGAAGATTTAGTTCACATAGTGTAGCATTTTATGATAAAACAATGTTTTAATGTTATATTTCTTGTTTTGATACGTTATTGAACAAGTATTTTGATCTTTTTTATTGTTACTTTTTTGTGTTTGTCAATTTCCATGAATATTTTTTTTAACATTACGTAACAAATATTTTTATCTTGAAAATATAAATATCAGACATATTATAGCGCCACACAGGTTTAATTCCTTTAATAAAGTATAAAGTATAGTCAAAGTATTTATAATTAAACATAGAAATAAAGAATTTTAAATTTTTTATTTAATGGAGATGATACATTGGGCAAAACCAAATGATACATATATATCAAACACACACCAAAAATACTTGATACATTGGCTAAACCGTATGTATCATGTACAATATGTTACCCTATAATCCTTAAATTTTACATGATATTTAGGTAAATTGAATAGCATAGTTATATGAATTGGTATTATTTTTTAAAAGTAAAGTTATTTACTGTATATTTCAAGAAAAGCATATCAAAAAAAAACATTACACAAGTTAAATTATATAAAATCACATGATACATGATTTATGGTCATTGTAAAGTACACAATAACCTCAATAATATTTTGTATTTTTTATCTAATGGAGATGTATCATTGTGCAAAGCAAATGATACACATGTACCAAAACACACACTAAAAGTACATGATACACTAGATAAACAATATGTATCATGTACAATATGTTACCTAATAATTCTTAAATTTATATATCTTAGTGTATCATAAGATTTATAAAATTTTATATTAAAAACAAATATTGACACAAATATATTTATCAACACCAATAATAACAAAGTATTTATAATCAAAAGCACGACTTCAAATTTAATTACCACATGTTATTAAGTTTATTTATCTAAACCAAAAGTGTTCAATTTGCAACTGTAATGAAAACGGAAAATCATTAAAATTTTTATGTTATAAATTATTCTTGATATCATAGAAACATTACGACTAATTCACTTCTCTTTTGGGTAGAAAGTACAAGTTCTTCTGTTGTGTCCTTCTTGTCCACATTGTCCACAACAGTTTGTGTTCACCGAAATCTTTTCATTTGCATTCTTTCTTCTTCTTTTTCTTGGTCGTCCAGATGATCTTCTGTATCTAGGTGGATACACAGTTTCAGCTACCACATTATTAGGATCTGACCAATCTTCCTTATCTGGCATTGGTACCATTGGAATTTCATATGTTTTTGCTAATGCATCAGGCTTGTAATAATCAGAGCAATACGGATTCATATCGGTGACATTCTTTTTTTTCAATACAGCGATTGCATGTGAACAAGGTATCTCATCTAGTTGAATTTTACCACAAGAACATACTTTCCGCTCAAGACAAACAATATATCTTCTTCCATTTTCATAAACTGAGAAAATAAATTCAGATGATGGAACAACCTGTGTACATTAAAAATTTTAAATATATAATTTTTAAAAAACAAATCATGTTCAAAAATGCAGAATGATACACTGAATTAGATATATATAATATAAAGTATTATATAATGATACATACCTCCATTTTTGAACTTTTAGCCGCGTTTATAATCAACAATTCCTCAAATTTTCTACCTAATGTGTCCTTTGTGTATGAGGCTACTTCTCTGTTTTTGCAATGCCAAGATCCAAAAAGAATTCTAACCTCTTCCAAGAATTCTAATATAGTTAATTGGCGTGCTTCAACAAGACAACCATTGATACATTCTGCAATGTTTGAAGTCATCATTCTACCTCTGTTTACTGTTGCATGAACTCTTGACCACTTTTCGTAACCTGCATATTCAAGGTACTCCTTAACCCTGTGATCAATTCTATCAACCTTAGCCATCAACTTATCAAAATCTTCCTTTCTATATGCCTTGGCCATAGAGTAGAATAGATCACTTATGGCCTTTCTGCTCCTTTTGAAGTTTCCACATACATTCTTCCAAAGATGCCAGATGCATGCATAATGAGGTACATCGGGGAACACAATCCTTACACTCTTCATGATACTCTCATTTCTATCTGAAACAACACACATATCTTTTCTATCGCCAAATGCATGTTTGAACTGTTCGAAAAACCATGTCCACGAACAATCATTTTCGGTGTCAACAACACCATATGCCAATGGAAATATGCAACCTGATTACACACACATTATATTATTTGATACGTAATATATAAAAAGACATCATTACTATAAATAAAAAATACCTGCGCCATCAAGTGTGCTTGCTGATACAAATGTCCCTTTGTAAGCTCCACTCAGATGTGCACCATCCACAACAACTACTGGTCTGCAGTATTTAAATCCCCTAATGAATGGTCTTAAGGCGATGAACAGATACATAAATTCATCCTCTTCAGTCTTATGCATTCTTATATAAGAATCTGGATACACAGTCTTTAACATTTGTATGTATCGCGGCATCCGTCTATATCCTGCAGATGATTTTCCCCTAATCATGGAGAGTGCACATTCTTTAGCACGCCATGCTTGCTGGTAAGATATTTCAACCCCATAATATTTTCTAATATCATCAATTATATCTCTTGGAGTATAAATTCGTTTATAATTGACCAATTTTGGAGTTGTCACTCCACTTACAAATTGTTGCTTGGACTTTGGTTAATACCCTCTCCCTCATCGGACACGTATGTTCACTATTGAAATTTCTAACAATGAATATATCAGATTTTTTCCTGCAGGACGCCTTCATAGTCCAACCACATTTGTCTGAAAAGCATACCAACACATAGCTGCGTACATTTTTTAAGCATATTAATACATATATCAATTGCATCATATAATATATTCAACAATAATGTTTAAAGTAATCAAACAATGAATTACACAAAAAGTATCAACCAGTTTTTAAGAAAAGTATCAAAATTTAATGAAAAGTATCCACTAGTTGTGATATGACTGTTTAAATTGATACAGTCCTTACTATATCAGTAGTAATATATTAAAGTATCAAAAATAGTTATTTCAATGTATCAAAACAAATTACTGATATGGTGATACATTAAAATATAAAAGGACATATGAAACATGCAGGTTTTCATTTAAAATAGTAATGTTTCATGTACTAATTAAAATATAAAACAACACATGATACATTAAAATATCAAAACACTGTCATACCTTTGTTGATCAGACCTCTTTACTTTGCAATTGAAGTTGTTCTTTATCTTATATTTCGTCATCACATCTACAAGTGTTGCTTTATCCTTATATATCTGACCTGTCTTCACATCAACAATATCTGAATTGATTATAACATTTGCAACTCCAACTTCTGCATTTTCATGTGAATCAAATAAGCTAGTTTCAACCATTGCCAAAGCCTGTGTATCATGTGTTGTGCCTTCTACACACGTTATTTCTCCACTTGTTCCATCAAAGTTATGTACAGTACCACTATTCTTTTCAATTGTGTCAATACATAATGGATACACTGAAAATCCAGGCTCGTTTTTTTTCAGTTCAAAATATAGTTTAACACTCATATCGTTCTTAAGTTTCATCGGACAGGAGTTACCTTCTACAATGTATCGAATTTCAATTTCTTTCCTTGATACATCAATATCCAACTCGGCTGCAATTGCTGCTTTGAGATTAGAAAACGAAATTGAATCTCCAACAATGATTCCGTCGATTTTGTAACTTTCATACTGCAATTCGTTCACCCAAATTCCGAAATGTCTCATCAAAATTAAAGTATTCATCTTGAAAAATCCACAGTAACAACAATAAAATTATTGTAGTTCGAAATTTAACAGATTGTTCATAAAAAATGTATTCAAAATAGATGATATAATCTTTGATTTTTAAAATTTGAAATTAATATCCAATTACGTGCTGATTTGTGTTGATTAATGATCTGTTACCGTAAATTAAGCTGTTTTAGTAACAACATTAAATGTACCATTTTTTCCCCATTTTTTTCTTAACAGTTTAAACTTACCATGTATCATTTACCATGTATCACTAGAGTCTAAAGTATCACGGCACAACAAATTTAAGGGATTTTTTGTAAATACTAAATTTGTCGGGACAGGTGTAATTATTGAATTACACTATGGGATTCCTTAAATTTTTACTTTTAAAAATTGTCTCTTTAGTCCATATAATTTAGAGCCCGTTTGGATAGGCTTAAAAAAAACAGCTTTAAAAAAATACTTTTAAAAATATTAAAATTTATTTTTAAAATAAATAATTATGTATTTAGATAAAAATGCTGAAGTTAAAAAAATAGTTATTAATATATTTGACAAATAAGTGTTGATAAACAATTTTTTTAATTAAAATATCTGAAATACCATTAAAAGTTGTTAACATGGTAAAAATTGATTAATTAATAATAATAATAATATATAATATATAATAATAATAATAAAAAAATATGAAAAGAATAATAATAATATATAATATATAATAATAATAATATAAATAAAAATAATAAAGAATAACAACATAAGTAATAATATATAATATATAATAATAATAACAAAGAATAATAAAATAATAATAATAATAATAATATTAAAAAAATAATGAAATACTAATAATAATATATATAATAATAATAATAAAGAATAATAAAATAAATAATAATATTAATAATAATAATTTTAAAAAATAAAAAATATTAATAATAATAAATATAATAATAAAAATAATAATAAATAATAATAATAATAATAATAATAAATAAAATAATAATAATAATAATAAATAATAATAATAAGATAACAATATGAAAATAATAATAATAATAATAATGTATAAATATTAATAATAATAATAATATATAATAATAATAATAAAATAAGAAGAAAATAATAATAATAATAATAATAATAATATACAATAATATATAATATATAATAGTAATAATAAGAATAATAAAATATTAATAATACTAATAACAATAATAATATATAATAATAATATTAATAATAATAATAATATATAATAATAATATATAATAATAATAATAAAGAGTAATAAAATAAACAATAATAAAATATTAATATACTAATAAAATTATAATAATAATAAAAAAATTAAGAGAAAATACATAAAGTGACACGTGAAGTTGTTCCGAAATTTTAAAAAGACACCTTAACTATGCAGATGTCCATTTATCCCCCTAAACTATTCCGAACATATATTATTACATTATTTTTTAATCAATTTCAGATTTTAAATGACAAGTGTAATCACACACCAATCATTGTGCGACATGTGTTAATTCAATTTGAAATATTATTTTTTTCATTTTAAGTTTCTTTATTTCTTTCTCTTACTTTTTGATTTATTTTAGTTTTATTATTTTTATTTTAATTTCATTTCAATTTTTAATTTATCTTCTACCCCAACTTTCAAGCTTCCTTCATTTTCTTTTTTAATTCCTTCTTCTTCACCTCTTATCCTCACCTAATCCCACACTCATATCAAGTTGAGCCCCTCCATTTTCTTTCTCTTTTCTTCTTTCTTATTTGGTCAAATTTCTTACTTTTCAAAATTATACTATTTTTTAGACTTTGTTGAGTTATTGATAACAAAACTAATTATTTTTTTAAGAAAGATCAAAATTTTGAAGGTATCATCATTTACTTTATCTCATTTTCATATAAATTCAAAACTAGAAATGATAATTTTGAAAGCATAAGAATTCTCCGAAAATTGAAAAAGTTTAATTAGAATTTGGATAAAAAACTAAATAATGTCTACTAATCTTGAAATATAATGGGTTTATCACATTGTTCGAAATGTATATAATTATATAATTGAAGAGAGTTAAACTAATAGTAGAATAAAAGAGAGATGGAGTTGTGGTAAAAAGTGACATTAAAAGTGATAAGTTAATGAATATGACAATGAATTTTTGAAGAAGAAGGAAGAAAGAAAAAGAAAAAAATAATAAGGAGAAAAAGTTAAAATAATAAGAAAAATAAAAATATATATTTTATAGTAAAATTCTTGTAAAAATAAAAGTATATTCATTTTTTTAGTTTGTTCACGCTCTTTAAGAGAGTATATATACACTCTCCATGCCAGGTGGACAAAAATTGATGCAATAATATCAATTCATGATTGTTTAGGAGGGTAATAGGACTCTTGTATAATTTAGATGTCTTTTTAAAAATTCGGAACAATTTCATGTGTCACTTTATGTCTTTCTCTAAAAATAAAAATAAAAGAAATAAGGGCAAAAACGTGAAAATTTGGTCAACTTAAAAGAGCTTATAAGCTAAAAAAAGAAAAGCACCCCTACCCCAACTTTTAACTTTTGGATAAGTTTTTTTAAACTTAAAATAAGTTATTTTGAGAATTGTCAAACAACTAATTAAGTCAAAAATCAGCTTTTAAGTCAGTTTTATCAGCTTTTAAGCTGAGCCAAACAGGCTCTTAATCTAAAAATATCCCTATTTAATACTTAAAAATAGCATTTTTTAAAAAATAAATATATTATTATTTTTCTTGTAAATACATTTCAGTCCTTATAAAGTTTTGCTACTTATAAAGAATTCAATTCTTATTAGGTGAGTTGTCCGTGTTTCGCGCAGAGGTAAATTACGTCAATAATCTACTTTTGAACATAGTATTTATGGATTAAGTTATTAATTCTTCATTTTACTACAGTTGTTCATCACCAAAGTCTTTCGAAAAAAATATGTAATTGTTTCATTATCTATATTTGTATTTTCAAAAAGTGATACAAACATTTTATTCATCAATTGTGAGTGTGTTTCTTCAAGGTCTCTACATACAAAATCTAAATATTATAAATCTTATATAATTACTTGTGTACTTTATAAGTTTATTCAAATATAAAAACACATGCCTTGAATTTCAATGAAATAATGTATGTCACTCTAATAATTGGATTAAATGATGTCTTGGCAATTCCCTTAAGTCAAATCATATGCAGTCGATGACACTACTTTGATAGATAAACATATTTTGTTATTTATGGTTCGATCAAAATGGTTAAAGCTTTAGTTTTTGGGACTTTTAATCTAAAAGTTATATGGTGATGATTATTTATTTAATATTTGATTCTTATAGATTCATCTAACTTTGAGGGGTAATTTTTTGTTCCAACCCAACATTTGAACCCCAAACATTTAATTAAGGTTGAGTACAATATTTACCACCCCACTACATTCCTTTATTTTTTGGATGTCACTAATCGATTGAATGTCTCAATATGATAGAAAGTTGAATAAATAAAACTACAAGGTAGTGTGGAACCACCATAACTTTTGAACACTCAAAGTCCCTTCTTGGACATCCAGTGGATCTTTTAGAAACTGAAAACTCTATAAAGATCAAAGTCATTTACTTTACAAGTTTAAGAATTCTAATCTATATGACACCAATAGTATAATGATTACATTAAACTCTTGATTAACATATATTTACTTCAACATAATAATCAAAAGCATAAATATAAATAACAAAGTTTAAAACAAGTACTCAAAAATAAAAATTAATAAAATAAGTATAAATTAATGATTGTAAAAAATATGTCAGGATCTTTAATAATAAAATGAAACATAATGGAAAAAGTCAAGCTCACATTGTTTCCTTAAGGAAATTATATCATTCTAGTACTTGAGGTTTAAAGGAATAGATCCTCTCAAGATAAAACGATTCTACTCACCAGTGTATTGTACAAAAACAATGGTGTCAATGAATCACTCAACAAGAGCAAAGTGCACAGGTATTTAATTGTGCAGAAGAAGAAGTTCAGAATTTTCGTTGTGTTAAAATGAAAGAAAATCACTCTATTTATAGAAAACAAAGGGTAGTGTGAATTAGGACACAACTCTTTGGATAAGTCACAATCTTTCATAAAAGTCACAATTTTTTTATAAAAGTTGCAACTCTTCATTAAAATTGCAAGTCCTCATAAAAGTCGCAACTCTTCGTAAAAGTTGCAATTCTTCATAAAAGTCACAACTTTTCACAAAATATCACAACTTTTTGTAAAAGTCGCAACTTTTTGTAAAAGTGGCAACTTTTTTTATAAGTCGCAACTTTTCATAATAGTCACAACTTTTCATAAAAGAGAAGACTAATTTTGAAAATAAATAAGTTAAATAGGGATTCCAAATTTGTGATTGCGTCACATAGACAACCTATGATTCTCTTTTATATAAATATATGATATGATTTTTTAAAAAAAACAAAATCAAAATAACCTTCTTCTTTTTCTTCTTAATCTATTCTATCAATTCAAATGAAATAAAATTGACACTAAAAGGTACATCATACTTGTTACTATGGTCATTTACAATTATACTTTTTTAAAAATGCAATGTAAATGATATATTTCAAACGAATGAGAATGAGAGATATATTTCATCGGTTGACTCCGAAATTTGCACAAGTTCAAGCACTAACAATATAGCAGAAAATATGAAGGCAAAGTGATACTCATTGGACGGGATTCCGTGACATGATTGCTAATGAAATTGATAATGTTTGATGTTTGTATTATTTGAGTATTTTCATATTTATATTAGTGAAGTGTTCTCTATCATTTTGATGTTTGTATTTGAATCAAACAACTTATTTTGAAATATCAATTTATATTCCTCTTATAGGTAATTTGTGATGATACACAAGTATGTAAAATGATGGACAATTATTATTATTTATGAATGTAACTAGAATAAATCTTAGATCATTTAAGCGATCTATTCAAATTATATATTTTTAAAATCTAAAATAAGTTGCGGATATAAAATTAACATGAATTATAAATTTATATTCCTATTATAAATAATTTATGATGATAAAAAAATATGTGAATGATAGACAATTATTATTACTTATGAATGTAACTAAAATAAATTTTCAATCTTTTCATGTGATCTAAATTATATATTTTTAAAAATCTATAATAAGTTATAAAATTAAATTAAATAATAAATTTATACTCATCTTATAAATAAAATATGATAATAAAGAAATATGTGAATGATAGGAAAATATTATTACTTATGGATGTAAAATATAAAATTGATTTTGTTTTAATTTTTTTAAGAACAAAAACTTTAAATTAACTGACTTCTTATTATATTAACAACTTTAAGGGTATTCAGATTTTTTGATGAAAACAGTGTTTAGCAACACTTATTTGTCAAACACATCATCAACAATTTTTTCTTCAACTGTAGCACTTTTATCTGAACATATAAATATTTATTTTTAAAATAACTTTCAGCACTTTGAAAAGTTACTTTTTTAATGTTACTCTTTTTAAGCCAATCCAAACAGGCTCTAAGGCATATCTCGCAAAAAATAGACCGACTTGCTTTCCAAACACCAAATGTGTGCTCTAATGTACTTCTACGTGAAGAATGCATAGATTTAAATTTTTCAGAGAGTCCTCTTGGCTAACGCAATTGTATTGTTGCACCATGACAAAAGTCAGGAAGATGATATCTCACATAATCTCCTTTTTGGAGCCATATATCCTTTCATGTGTGCATATCCTGCATCCACTAAATGATATTTGTTTCCTAAAGGAAGTGGAAAATTAAGTTCACTTCTACGAAGAGCCTCACCAAATATACGACTATCATGAGTTGCTTCTTTCCACCCAGTCCATGCAAATGTAATTCATTAAAATTTACAACGGTAAGAATATTTTGAGTCGGATAACCTTTACGTCCAATATAAGATATTTGTTGACCTTGTGGTAATCTAGTTTTAACATGTGTGTCATCAAGTGCTTCAATACAATCCTAAAAATATAGACAAGTAAACTAAAATAATATAACAAGTAATACTAAAAAAATATGGCAAACTAAAAGTTATTACTTCCCTTAAAGAAACGCAAATATCGTTTATTACATGGCTTGTGAGCTCCAATACCATCATTATAATTTAAATATGGTTTAATAATGTCTCTTGCAAGCTTAGAAACAGCTTTTAAAGCACTATGAAAGTGTCTATGAACCGTCTCCCCGAATGTTGAAAGATATCTTGTATCATTAGATTTTTCGCTCCATGTGCACAAGTCATTAATAACATGCCTAACATTTCATGTATAAATATTTCACGTGTGGGCTTAAGTCCATATTTTTCGTTTAAATTTTTGGATAGATCAACAAACACCACCTTCTTTAATAAAAAATTTTCATAACAACGAGTTTCATTTTCTTGTAATATCTCTTGAATAAACATATACCCGGAATGCCTTGATGTACGACAAGGTTCTTTGAACAAGTATTTTTCATAATACATTAAAATGTATTTACCTGCTATCCGGCATAGAGCCATCCATTCTTTCTCATTTTGCTCTCTCTCTCTCTCACTTTGTTCTAGTTCTTCGTCTAACAAATCACTCAAATGGGGTTATATAGTTAAGTCTAAGTCCTCCATTTAACTAGAAATAAAAGTATCTCTAATTACAAAACATCAAAAGTAAAAAAGTTCATGCTTACAAGAATAATGTCAAACATAAAATATTAAAAAATCACTTTTTCCATAACAACACATTCTTCATACTTTCTTAAGGTATAACTGATAGTTATACTTCATCCAAGACTTTCGAGTTTCATTCCTAGGCATCTTAAGAAATAATTGCCGAATGTCTTTTTTAAGAAACATGTTCACGAAATAGTTGTACATTTCACCCCTTTAAAAAATACCAGGAATGTTTTCCACAAAATTCATACACTTATTAATGGTGGGATCATCTACCTCATGAGATGTAGCAATATTTTTGTTAGACATTAACTCCACTAAAGAGTGCATATCCTCTTTCATTGATGCAACTGTAGATTTTATCTTACTTTTTTTCACTTGATTACTAGTTCCAATACCATCAGTTGAAATTTGTATTTTTAGTGGTGGTTTAAAAACATAGTAGAATTCATATCTTGCGGATCATCACTTTCATCACCCCTTAATCATTAATAAGAATTAAGTGTTCCATACGATCATTATCAATACCATTTGATCTTCTTCGTTAAAATTTACCCCAATTTCAAAAAATTGAGGTTAATATGAGGCATATGCTCTTTTTCCCGTAGCAACAATATTAGAAAACAATACATCATAGCAAAATTATATGAGTGAAAGATCGTTATTCCTAAATTTTTTATATCGAATATCCTCCTGTAACAAAAGATAAACAACAAATTTAAGTAAAAATGTAGCAATAAAAGAAATAAAAAGATATATAGAATAATGTGAGAAATGTATCTTAATTATTCGCTTCCACCAATCATCAGCCATAATTGTATTTTTGGTGGCATCCCATCCTATACTTGTATCCCCTTTCATCAATTGCTTAAAAAGAGTCCACTCAGCTTTCATGCCATCCTGATGATTTTTCATTTGTTTTTTTAATAGCGTCTTTCCCTTTTTCATTAAGGCTTTAGTCATATTTTCATCCATCTCCAGATAAATGAGTGTTTGATTTATTTCCTTTCCTAATCTCTAATTCACATAACTCTATATATTTGAGATGAGCATCATCATACCACTTAGCATTCGTTTGTGTTTTTGATATGGTGTAACTGATTTGAAGATGAGAATTGATAAGAAAATCAACAAAAATTACTTTCATAATCTTATATAGATGACAAATATATACTACACACAATCAAATTATATAAACATAATCCAAAAAACCACAAAACTAAAAATACTCAAAACAGGATCAACTACAAAAGACACAAAAAAATGCCTCACAAAAAATAATAAAAATCGAAGATAATCAAGAAAAAAATTTAAAACTATTCATTATTTTCCTACAAATAGTTGTTGAACTGATACCATTATTATCAATAAAGAGAAAAGGAAGAAAGCTAATTGAAAGATAACCTACTTCACATTTTTTATCTTCACCCTTCAAATCAAGAGAAAAAGAAGAAAGCTTCACACTCAGCAGCTGCAAATCGTGAAAAAGAAAATTGAGGGAAAGAAATATGTCAGAGTTTTAATTCAAGCACACATGCATGTTCTCAAGTGCATTCCACAATTCTCGCGAAGTAGTCATTGCGCTGAAAACATTATATAAGTCATTATTTAAAGCACTTAAAATGTAGTCTTTACATAGGAAGTCTTTCTGTTCAATAATCATGGTTTTCTTCTATATTTAACATATCAGCAGCATGCGCTGATGTTTATTTCTGCAGACCAAGAGTAGTATGCAAGAAAAATACTTGTTGCTGCCTCTTTGAAATTCACATCAGAATTTTTTCCTGATTTCTCTGCTCGTGGCACAATAGTTCTGGTTGGTGCATCAACGACCACAAAAGTCGTAGCACTATCGATTTCCATTTCTAATAAACAAAAATCGATATAAATGATTCTGTAAACAATAGATTAAATTGCAAACTTAATTGGAGTAGAAAATCACGAATTTTTTTTCTCCATCCACAAATACAGATTAACAAATAAAACAGTCATTTCCTTAAGATTGTTTTTCAATCTGTATTTGACAATATACTAGTGACAACAAAACTTTGCATACAGTAAAACTCCAAAGTTTGAATCATGTAGTCAAGAACAAAAACTAATAGAATTATCATACCAGAATCTGTATCAATCACATGAAACAGAAAGAAAAGAAAATTTAGTCCGCTGAATGCACAATCTTCTTAAGAAAATTATTTCCCTCTAGTATCTGAGGTTTGAATTGAAATCGATCTTATGATAGAACAATTCTATTCACTATTGTACTGATACCCAAAACAATGGTTTGAGCGAGCCACTCAACGGTAGTATAGAACACAAATATTGAATTTTGCAGAAGAAAAGTTCAGAAATTTCACAAGTGAAAAGTCTGAGGAATCAGTGGTATTTTGTTCCTAAAAGTTATAACCTTTCAAAATAGTCATTTCGAACGCTGAGCCGAGCGACGACGACATCAACATGAGGGGTCCTTTTTTCCAACATTTTTAACAACTGGTTGAAGTATTTCTCTATTTAACACTTTAACTTTTCTTTCCACCACGATGAGGGAGAAATACTTTTTCTTATTAAAACATAAGAAAACCTTAGAAGTTTTTTTTTATTTTCCTTTCATTTCCCATTAATTCTTACTACGTACTCAACCATCATTATGACAATACATACATGGGGATGGGCATAGAGAACATAAGTTCACTGTGGAGCACTTTTGAGGACATATTGATGTAACAAAAGCCATCATGTTTCAAAGTTCAAACAATAGATTGTTCAAAATAATTGCTTCCTTTTAACCTCCACATTATTGAAGAACAGAATTCATGAGTAATATATTAAAAACTAATAATGCACACTACTGAAGACTGAATGAGAGGCAGAATCTTAAACTCAGTCATATTATTCCCCATGATATGATAATTTTCACAAAAAGAGAAATGTACAAAACAAAATTGGTAGTCTCAAGGAAGCATATAGCCTTAGTTAATAACCTATATAGTACTTTTGGATCTTAATTAGTTCTAGAAAAAAATTGACATGAAAATATATATTTAACAACAAAAAGAATTTGACTTGAGGCTTTCATGGACTACCAAGTGAAACCGGGGCAAAATTGATCATCTTCCATTTATACAACATGTACTCCAGTTTGAATATTAATACTCAGGGGCTTCCCCCTTCCCATAGTGAAACCTCTGGTTCCATCTGGCATTCTAGGTCCTTTTGTAACTTGTTTCACCGGAGCTTCGTATGTCTTGCTGCTTTGTGGTGATGAGGAAAGCAGTCCACGTCCGCTGTACATTTGGTTTCTTTGTCGTGTACTTTTAACACGCCCTTTACCCCATGTTTTCTTTGTTGTTGCAGCTGCTAAAGTCTCTTCAACCTAAGATGAATCGAGAGAAATTTGAATCATAACATTGTAATATTTGATAGTGATCATGAGTACCATATATAGATATACTTACATTAGTATGATCCACTACTTCTGATTGGTTAGAAACATGATGCGAGTCTTCTGCTAATTCAGAACTCATCCAATCTTCATCATCTAAACAGCCCTCAAATGCGGTCTTTCTGCTCTTTAGAACGGACTTTGGCTGCAACAATAGCAACAAATAGGTTCATTTTAATGAATTTAAGACTGTGTTCTGAACGAATCAAACGTATTCAGATCAAATTAGTTGTTGTAAATGAAAAAACAAAAGCAAAAATGCAATGATTAAACTTACTGAACGTCTGAGCAACAACCTCACTCGAAGGCCCTTTCTCCAGTTCCTCTCATCATTTAGCTTCTCCGCCTGATTAAGTTAAGGCAAATAACAGTTTTAAAGATGATCGAAAGTTGTAGCAAAATCAGGTCTGCAGAAAAAACTTCAAAGGAAGCACAAAAATAAAAGCATACTGCTTTCTCAGCGGCTTCTGGATGCTCGAACTCTATCAGTGCGTGAAGCTTGATAAGATAATAAAACAGAAGGAATTAGATACCTATCTAAAGGGAAAGTGTTTTTTTTTTGTTTGAGGAAACAGAACATTTCTGTTACTTAGTACTCATACCTTACTGCTGATGCCCAGGTCTCCTCGTGTTCGTGTGTTAGGATCTTGAGGATGGCATACTCGGATGGTTTTGACACTAAAATGGGAACAGAACACCATGATGTGTTAGTTCGACAACACATACATATAGAAAAGATAAAATTTGTGGACGAGATACAAGAATATAATCATCACCTTCCAGCCACATTAAATATTTTCTCGATGTTGTGATGAGAGTGATCATCAGGTAGATTCTCAGCTACCACAGTGCGTAACTGAAGAAATGGAATCGAGAGGTGTAATATTAGTACTATGAAATTTAATCAAAACCATAGACAATAGATACATGAGAAATGTAAGTGTACCATCAATTCCTCTTTATCCTTGTCAGTGAATGGGATTTTTCGTTTGACTCTCTTGCCATCATCGCTTACAATCTTTCGAATGCAGAACATATTAGTTGTTATCAAATAAAGAAGTTAAAACACTGCAACTAAAAATCCAAAAGTTACCAATTTTGTAGAGGACAAGAGGGCATGGGAAAGTGTTAATTGGTTGTTGGTGATGAGGGACTTGATTTTCTTTGTAGCCGAAACAGAAGAAATAGGAACTGCAATAGTAGTAGTAGTAGAATATACATTTTGCGAGAACGTGAGAAAGCTAATGCATAGAAAAAATGCAGACATTTTCTTTAACGAATATCAATAGCGTACTCACCAAAGGCTTCAGGGTCCTTGTTCATTTGTTTCAACAAACTCTCATTCGCGAGCAAGCTCATGTCACTAAGTTGGTATTCAACCTATTGAACATATAAACTATCAACTCTTAGATACAAAAACTCAAAAATAAGAGCAGAATCAGACTATTCTTGAAGCAATATGTTTGTAGAATGGTCATGTAACAGAACAAAGTTTGCGGTTGCATTACATGTGTTTTCATACTTCTTTTAAGCTACATGTTTCTCTTCACAAAAAAAGCTAGCTAAAAGTGCTATCTTTGTGATTGTAAACTTACTTTCCTTTTTTGTTAAAGAGTTCATTTGAATCAAGCATGTTCAATTAGGATCTAAATTGGGGTATAAACTAAGAAACTACACCAATTTAGATCCAAATTCTATTAAAAGAAAGTAAACAAGATCAAGGTCAATAAAGTAAAAAAAAAAGCAAAGAGAAAAGGGCACCCAACGACGTGGCTTAGTATGAAGGAGAATATCTCCCGCGGAGAATATTTTCGTAAAAAATATTTTCTTGAATAATAAGTAGGTTTTTACTTATATTTAAAGTGTTTGGTAGGTAAGTAAAAACATATCATCTCAAAAGCATTTACCTATGATATATCAAAACATTATAGGGGTGGGGTGTTGGGCCTCGAGGTGGCAGGGGTGGAATGGTCAACGTGTATGAATTGGGCTGGTTGGGTGCGCGAATACAAAAAATATCATTGATAAACTTTTCTTTTAAATTTTCATCAAGGAAATCATTTTCCTTATTTTAAAGAATTTATTTTCCTTGAGAAAAAATATTTTTCATTCTGTTCAACCTAACATGGAAAAATAAGAACATCAAGAAAATGTTTTCCTGACAAAAAAGGAAAAGGCCCTTCATTGACACACCGTTGTGTCAATGAAGCGGGCGAAAATCGTAGGAGATCATGTTCAAATCTCAAGAGGAGATTCATTTCCATTTACCTAAACCTTAGTATACAAAATTATGCATATTTGATACTTGTACTAGTGGTGGAAGATAGCAGATACCCGAAAAACCTTATCAAACACCACTTATATTCATAAACAAAAAAAGAAAAGAAAAGAAAAAGATAAAAAGAGAAAAAGAATAACCTGTTTGATGACTTTTAGCCTAAGGTCTTCAGGAAGCTTATCCTTTTGAGATAGTGATGAAACAAAACTTGGTTCTTGAAGTAAGGAGGCAACATCTTGATCACCCCCATAAATTTTACTATTATTATTATTATTATTATTAGTATTAACATATTGAAAATTGCATGGGTATAAATATCCTCCTGAAATAGGTATTGTGGTGGCATGTGATTTTCTTGGCACAAAGGCAGGGGCTTGAACATTAAACTTAAAAGAACCTACACCATTATGATCAACAAATTGATCTTGTGTTGATTCTTGGACACTAGAAGCAACTTTCTCAGGTTGCATTTGTGCCATTATTATTATTATATAGAAACTAATAACAAAATGGGGTGGATGATCAATTCAACTCCTCTAGTATTCTGCCTCTATTTTTTTGTCTTTTTTTTTTTATTCCCCTTGATTAGAGTCAATACTCTTGAACATGCACCACATTTGTTATCATTTCATAACTTGCGTTTTTTGGTGGTTCTTTCTCTATCTCTTCTCCATTGATTTTGTTAATGGTAGAGAGAAAGAAGTTGCTTGAGTAACTCCTTAAGATTAGTAACTGAATTTATAAACGGATGGTTTAATGTATTGTGTGTACCAAAACTATCACCTACCTTTGAATTTTGACCAGGCTACTCTTTATAAGACACGTGTATGTATAAGTTTGACTATGAGTTTGAATGTTAAATAATTTCCTCCGTTCCTTTTTAGTTGTTTTATTGGGTATTTTGAAAGTCAATTTGACTAGTTTTCAAATCTAAATTAAATTATATTTATTTTATATTTTAAAATATATAATTAGATATTTAATTTTTTTTATGAAAAGTATTATCAGTTATGTTTTTTCTATTAATATGATAAAACAAAATACATCTTAAAGTGTTCAGTCATAATCATATGTTTTGGCTATAAAAACAAAAATGTCACAACTTAAAAGGAATGAAGGAAATATTACCTTATTTAAAAATAATAAGTTTTCATACTCCCTCCGTTCTTTTTTTTTAAAAATTTTTACACGAAAAAATTTAAAAAAATATTTTTTTTGGGGGGAGGGGGAGCAGTGTGGAGTGGGTAAGAAAAATGATTTTTTTTAAAAACTCATTTAATTTGAGATTGAGTTAAATCTTTGCAATTGAGTCCATATATTATTGAGTAAGTCTTCCGCTAAGTATTGAGCCAGGCCAAGGGTTCGCTTGGAGCCAACATCGTTCTCGAGTACAGTTACGTTCAGGGTGTAGGCTCAGGGCATGACAAACTTGGTATCAAAGTACACAGTTCAAGAGTCCTAGGGTGTTTATGAAGTTGTGTCTGTAGAGTCCTAGTTATCACTCTGAAGCGCGCCACACCTATAATTTTTAGGAGGCTACGACATTTAGGAAATATCTCACTTCTTTCATACTCTTTTTGTGTGATAGAGTTCAACTCTATAAAATTTTCTTTCTAATTCGTACTTTCGCGTATCTTTCAAATCATGCCTCCACGAAAAGCTATCTGAGGTCGTCCTGCTAGGAGGAATGCTGATCCCTAAGATCAAGGATTCTCAATGCACCAGAAGTGCAACCCCAAGGAGAGGTCACTAATATTGAGTACCTCGAAGCTATCTGGATGTTGAGTCAAGTTGTGACCAACCAAGTTGGGTAACAAAGAGAGAATCGATAGGATGTGCCTTATACATCCAGGGTTCGTGAGTTCTTGAGGATGAATCCTCCGAACTTTATCGGTTCAAGTGTCACTGATGATCGGAAAAAATTGTGGAAGAGTTGTAGAAAATGTTTGAGGTGATGCATATTGCAGATGTTTAGCGTATGGAACTAGCCGCATACTAACTGAAGGGTGTTGCTAGAGTCTGGTACGATCAATGAAAAAAGAGTAGAGCTACAAATTGTGAGTTGGGTTATGTTTGAAGATACCTTCATGGAGCGTTTCTTTCCCCGTGAAATGAGAGAGGCAAAATTAAGAAAATTCCTTATTCTTAAGCACAAATACATGAGTGTGCATGAGTACAACTTCAAGTTCAATTAACTGTCCCGTTATGCTCCGGAGATGGTTGCATACATGAGGAGCACAATGAGTCTATTTGTATCTACTTTGTCTCACTTGTCAAGTAAATAGGGAAATTCAACTACGCTGATATGAGACATAGACATAGTAAGGCTTATGATCCATGTGCAAAAGGTTGAGGAGGATGAATTGAGAGATAGAGAAGAGTTCCAAAACTAGAAGGCCGAAACTACAGGTAATAAGACAGGGCAGCAGAAGATTAATGTGAACCAGTCATTCATTCAAAAAAAAAAGACAAATGGACCTGCTCTATCATCTGCTAGTGCACCTGAGACCAAAGAACATATGTGAGTTCACATATCAGAATTCTCGGATTTCAGAGCTAGAACTGCACAATCTCAAGGTAGTGTGACACAAATAAGTAATCAAACTCCTGCATGTGCTAAGTGTGGTAAGAACCACCAGGAGCGTGTCGTGATGTCTCCACTGGTTGCTTCAAGTGTGGTTAGTATGGTTATTTCATGAGAGAGTGCCCTAAAAACAGGAAGGGTAGTGGTAGTGGGGGCAATAGATCCGAATCTTCTATAGCGGCTCCACTGGACAGAGCAACACTTAGAGGAGCTACTTCAGGGACATGCAAAGGAGAAAAATGTCTGTATGCTATCACCAGTCGCCAAGAGAAAGAGAATTCACCCTATGTTATCACTGGTATGATCAGAGTCTTTATTTTGATGTATATGCATTGGTTGATCCAAGTGCAAGTCTATCTTTTATGACTCCATACATTGCTATGAATTTTGTAGTTTTCCCGAGAAACTTCTTGTGCCCTTAAGTTATTCCACTTCTTGATGAGTGTATTCTAGCTGAGAGAGTTTATCGTGATTGTACCATTTCGGTCAATCACAAGGACACCGTGACTGACTTAGTTGAGTTAGATATGGTGGACTTTGATGTAATTCTAGGTATGGACTGACTTCATGATTTTTATGCCTCAATTGATTGTAGAACTCGAGTACTTAAGTTGCAGTTTCCTAATGAGTCATTTATAGAGTGCATGAGTAATTTAGTAGAGCCTAAGGGTCATTTTATTTCATACCTTAAAGACAAAAAGTTAGTTGCCAAGGGATGTATCTATCACTTAGCCCGAGTTAATGACTTTAGTGTTGATGCACAATCTATTCATTCAATTCAAGTTGTGAGTGAGTTTCCAGAGGTATTTCTAGATGATATCTTGAGAGATAAATAGACTTCCGTATAGATATACTTCCCGATACTCGACTTGTTACTATTTCGCCACATAGAATGGCTCCATTTGAGTTAAAAGAGTTAAAAAAGTAGTTACAAATATCTTCTCGATAAAGGTTTCATTCGGCAAAGTGTCTCACCTTGGGGCGCTCCGGTTTTATTTGGGAGGAAGAAAGATTGTTCTCATCGAATGTGTATTGATTACTGTCAATTGAACAAGGTTACCATAAAAAATAAGTATCCTCTTTCGAGAAATGATGATCTTCTTTATCAACTTCAGGGTGCCACTTGTTTTTCTATGATAGACCGCAGATATGTCTATCATTTGTTGAGAGTAAGGCAGAGTTATATTTCAAATCAACATTCAAGACCTGTTATGGTCATTATAAGTTTCAGGTTATGTTTTTTGGCTTAACTAATGCTCTTGCAGTTTTAATTGACCTTATGAACAGAGTGTTTAAGCCTTATCTTGATATATTTGTTATCGTATTCATTGATGACATTATGATCTCATGAGGAGGATCATGTTAGTCATCTCAGAGTAGTTCTTCAAACTCCCAGAGATAATGAGTTGAATGCCAACTTTTCCAAATGTGAGTTTTTGCTCGAGTCAATGGCTTTATCAGAACATATTATTTCTGGTGAAGAAATTCTAGTTGACACTCAGAAGATTGAGGCAGTGCAGAACTGGCCTAGACCCAAATCCCTAATTGATATTAGGAGTTTCGTGGGATTGACTAGTTATTATAGGAGGTTTACAGGAGGTTTCATATATTTCATTCTATTTGACATATCTGATTCAAAAGACAACAAAGTTTCAAGTATGAAGCTTGTGAGAAAAACTTTTAGGAACTGAAAACGCGGTTGACTATTGCCCCAATATTCACCGTACTAGAGGTTACACAAGGTTAAGTGGTGTATTGTGATTCGTCAAGAGTTGGACTTGGTTGCTTATTGATGCAGAATGACAAAATTATAACTTATGCCTCTAGACAACTTAAGATTCATGAGAAGAATTACCCAACACATGATCTAGAGTTGGCTACTATAGTATTTGCTTTGAAAATATGACGTCACTATCTCTATGGTGTTCATGTTGATGTGTTCCTCGATCACAAGAGTTTTTAGTATGTGTTTAGTCCAAAAAATCTTAGTCTCATGATTATGACATGAGTATTCTCTATCACCTCGATATGGCTAGCGTTGTTGCTGACGCCTTTGAGATGTTGTTTATGGGAAATACTTTCCATGCTGAGGAAAACAAGAAATTATTAGCTAAGGATAAGAGAAAACTTGCAAGATTGAGAGGCTAGTTAATGAATTCCAATGAAGGAGGAGTAGTGGTGATGAATGTGGATGAATCATCACTAGTGTATGAAGTGAAAGAGAAACAAGACCAAGACCTTATTTTGCTTGAATTGAAAGCACAGGTGCATAAACAAAAAGTGTTGACTTTTGAACAAGGGGGATACAATATATTGAGGTATCAAGGTAGATTGTGTCTAAAAAAGATCTATGAGATCCAAGAGAGGTTCATAAAAGAATCTCATAGCTCAAGATACTCTGTCCATGCGGGTTCCACAATGATGTATTGTGACTTGAGAGAAGTCTACCGGCAGAGTAGTATGAAAATGTGTATTGCAATGATCTTTTAGAATGGAAGTGGCAGATGATCAATATGGATTTCATTACTTATTTTTCGTTGTTTTGCAGACACATGATTCGATTTGGGTGATTGTTGATTGGATGACTAAATCTGTCCATTTCTAACCGGTAATCAAACTTCATGGAGTTTCAGTATGCATAATTTAAGATGGAAATTTGGGTTTGAACATAAATTTGAGTAATTTCCACCCTTTAACTGATGGTCAAGCAGAACGGACAATTCATAGAATTTGCCTACAACAAAGCTATGTGAGTATCCAAATGGATCCTTATGAGGCTTTGTATGGAAGAAGATGTAGATATCCTATTGGATTATTTAAGGTTTGTGAAAATGGTTTGATAGGACAAGACTTGGTTCATTAAGCTATGGAGAAAGTGAAGATCATTCTAGAAAGTCTGAAAACAACACAAAGTCGTCACAAATCCTATACTTATTTAGGAGAAGAAATATGGACTTTGAGGTGGATGATTGGGTTTACTTAAAGGTTTCACCCATGAATGGTGTTATGAGATTTGGTAAGAGGGGAAAGGTCAATCCCCTATATATTGTATCTTATAGGATATCCAAGAGGATTTTCAATGTAGCCTATGAGTTGGAGCTACCGCCAGAGTTAGCAGTTGTTCATGAAGTATTCCACATTTCAATATTGAAGAAGTGTATGGGTGATCCTTCACTTATTATACTCACTTAAGGTATTGGTATTAAGGATAGACAACCTTATGAGGAGATACCCGTTAAGATACTTTATCGTCAGGTTTGCAAGTTGAGAACCAAAGAGGTTGCATCAGTCAAGGTCTTATGGAGGAACCAGTTTGTTGAGGAAGCTACTTTGGGAGGCTAAGGAGGAAATGGATAAGAGATACCCACATCTCTTTGCTTCCGGAGAAGCTTCAAGCCAATGTACTTATTCTTTTCTTAGTACTTTTTAAGTTGAAATGTTGAATTATGATATGTCGCTTGTGGGGTGTTTGAGATGGGTGTATGTTTCCACCCTTATTTATACTTATATTAATCTCATTCTAGGATGTATGATCCCAAGTGGGAGATATTGTAACACCTCATTCCTAGGAAGAGATACTTTTAGAAAGAACTAAATTAGGAAGAGCCAATTTGAGATTTATCCAAGTTATGCTTAAGTTATGAGTTTTGGTGCAACTTCAATCAACCATAACTTTCAGTACAAAATGATTTAGGTGACCCATAAGTATCAAATTAAAGGTTTTTAAATCTTCTTTCCAACACCACCAAGTTTTCTAAAAATCAAGTTCGTATGAGGGTGATATGCTCGTTTGAAGTTAACTTGTTCAGTTAAGGAAATTTATCCAAATTAATAAGGGGTAATTTGGTATTTCCTTACCCCATTAGCAATAAACATTTTTGGAAATATTTTAAGGGTCTAATTGACTTACATCAGTTTTTATAATTCAAAATACGCTTAGGGTTTTGAGAGGAGTTCGAGAGGAGGAAACAAGGAGGAGTTCAAGCATTCACCAAAATTCTTGCGAATCGAGGATTTGTTTTTCCAAATTAAGGTATGTAAGTTTTCATATTGTTTGGTTCATTAACCCACACACCAATCATATGAATTCCATCCGTAATTTTGTTCTTGAGGTTGAATGATTTGAATTCTTGATGGGTGTTATTGAGGTTGAATGCTTTGTTTATGGAGTTGATGAATTCTTAAGGTGAGGATTTTTATTTTTGAGGGTTTTGCTTGACGAAAAGTGAGTAGATTCTCGTGTACTTGTATAGGGTAACTATTTCTAAGGAGAATTTGAGGAAAACACTCGATCTAGGTGAATTAGAGTCAAAACACGAGAAGAAAGTTTCACCGGATCATTCTGGAAGGGGCTTACTGTGCCCCAGATGTGCCTGAATTGATCCCCTGGGAGGCCTGGTGCGACGCTACACCCACCCGCCCGGAGCGTCAAAACACCTTTTTCTTTGTCATCGACCTGTACTTGTCCCTTCGAGTTGAGCTTTCATTCCTCTATTAATCCTAACAATCTAAACTAAATTTTATCATCATGAGGTCCTTAATATAATGAATCTTAACTCTTGAATTCATTATTCAAGAAAATATTAAGAGTCTAGTTTGAGAGAGTCTTATGAGTTATTTTGAGAAGTCTTTTATAAACTTTTAAAACTTGTTTTAAGAATTGAGTATGAGGATAAGGAGAGTTGATTTTTATTTCTATAAATGAATATATGGGAACTAAGTACTTCCAAAAGTAAACGTTTTTACATTTAAAATGAGCGTAAACTTTGATTACCAAATGATTCATGAGGAGTTTTGAGTACTACCTCTTTTAAGAGAACCTTTTTGAGTAGTGATTTCAAAGTTTGAGGACGAAGAAATGTTTAAAACATATGAGCATGAGTTATATTATTGGGATTAGTATTGAACACCGATATGAGGATGAGTTCAGACAACTCAAAGTCCTCATTAACCATGTATGTCAATGTGGGTCAAAAGGGTATTACTTTTTCGATAATTCCTTTATTGCTTTTTAAGAAAAGCTTAGTGGATCCACTTAGTTGAGGATGTCTTATACTCTGGTAGGGTATAACTTAGTTCTAGCGGCGTGGGTGAGTAACTGTATCATCACATAGCTTATAGTGATGGATGTCGATAAAGAATTTCTCAAATAAGAGTAAAAGAGTTATTATTGTATTTTTAAATACGTTGAGTTATTATCTGCTTTTTAAAAATCTTTATTTATAGTGCATCTTTATTGTTTCTTTTATATTGAACTGAGTTGAGTACTTCTGAGTTTGAGTATCTTTAAGTATCCTTGAGTTGAGTTGAGATGAGGTGAGTACGTTCTTCCTTTTTATTAATTTAAGCTTATGTTTGTGCTCTGGAGTTCCCCTTGCATGCTCGTTTCATTTCATGTATTGACATCATTTGGCCTGCATCTTTTATGATGTAGATATAGGAGTTCAGGGTCATCAACAAGCAAACTATTGATACCATGTGCAGTTCCAGAGTTTCTTTGGTGAGCCTCGTTGCTTTCAGAGGATTTCCATTTACTTTTTAGTTTTTTTAGGATGTCGTGGGTCTTTCCCCAAATTGTCATTAGAGACTTCATATATAGTAGTGTTTTGAGGAGTATTTTTCATTTCTTTGTCAAACTTTTTAAAGACTTGAGTTGCCTATTTTTGGACAGTTGAATATTCTTATATATTTTGAGTTATTTGTTTGAGACAATCGAGTTTAATCTTTTCAGTTGAGTTCATATATTGTTGAGTAAGTCTTCCTCTGAGTATTGAGTTTGGCCAAGGGTTTGTTTGGGGCCAGTAATAGTTCTTGAGTGCCACTTACATCTAAGTTGTCGGCTCGGGGCGTGACATAAAATTTTATGGATCACCTGGCACAACTCTTTTCGCAAATGAAAATGATTCGTGTCTTATCTTAGATATCTTTGGGGTGTTACAGTTCGAGTCCGGGCACAATCCTATTTTTTCGGGTTCAAGTCTTGACTGGGTGATTGTTTTGGGTTCTTCGGTTGCCTTTCCCAGGGTTCATGTTCGTGGAAGGCCTGATAGTTTTGGAAGTGGTCTTAAGTGCTTTTAGTAGTTCCTTAGCTCTTCTATCTATCCATCGGGCTTATAAGGGTCTGTTTAAGTTATTTACTTTAAATTGCATACAAGTTTACTATCTGAGCTTACGGGGTCCAGCTAAGCTTTAGTTAGCTATTTACTCTACTGTTCTTTATTTCCTCTTGTGTATTTCTTAGTTAGGATTTTTGTTATTGTATTAATTTCCTGGTTTCTGTTTTTTTTTCCTGCTTTTCATCATTGCTTTTACATATCAAACTCAGTTGGCCTATGATGACTGTTGTATACCTGTTACTTTGGTACTCATACTACACTCTGCATCATTTTCATGATGCAGGTCTGAGCACCAATCACCACAGTTGATATCGACGTGATTGCAGGAGTATTCAGAGGTGAGGGTGAGCTTTTGGTGTCGTGGATCAAACTGCATCTTTTTTTTGTAACTATGACTAGTCTTTTGTACTTATGGACAAATGTATCTGGTTTAGGTCCACTTTTGGGACTTACACTCTTTTGCAGTTGCTCTGTACATGTGACAACCAGATATTGGGATTCATTCTAATTTTATGTATATTTATTGGTTTATGTTCTTATCTTCTAGTTTTTCCTTTGAATTACATCTTGTATCTCTGACTAATTGTTGTTTCTACCCCATGTGCATTTATTTGCCATTTCGGATTACGAGTTTACTTACCTATTGATGTGCTATAGTAGGTTCCATCACGACTCAAGTCTTCGCATCGTGACAAGATATTTGGTTATATTTTTTGTATTGAGCTGGATTACATTGACCAAAATTTTATAACATAACCAATAATACTAACAAAAATTCAATTGTTCTTTTTTGGAATATTATTAAATCTTATAATTGTAGTCAAACGTCACCTTGAGTGATATAATATGAGCTAAAGTAGTATAATATTTGATTATGAAACTTAATATGTATAATTTAATATTCAAAATATTCAATATCATCTTATTGTCTAGTCAACATGACACCAGTTCATCTAAAGTTTACAAATATATGTAAATAATTTTTTTTGATACATATAAAGAATAATCAATCATTGTGTAGGTGGTGTTTTTGAGTAATATCTATTTTTTTAAAATTAATATCATTTCAAGATAAAAACTTGCTTATGGAATAAACTTAGTTCCCCAATTTATATTCAATTTGGGAAATTAATTGATAAAGGAGACTGAGATATAAAAAATCTGAATTTAGGCTCATGAATGAAGTTCAAAATGTGCACAACTATCACTAATTTTGAGCCCATTTAAAATTATAACTTTGTGCAAGTCAGTTACTAATAAGTCTATATATTTAGGGAAAATTAGCAAACTAGTCACAATTTCTAACTTAATTAGTAAAAACATCTACATTTTAAAATAGTTATTTAAAATGTCAAAATATCAATATTTTAGAAAATAATTTGTATCCAAATACTACCATGAAATTTATTTTCCATCTTTGATGTTTTCAATTTTTTTCTCTCTTTCATTAACTTTTCAGTTATCACCATTGTCCCCATCACTCACGTTCTCAATTTTTTTTCTCTTTCATCGAATTCTCACTAATATTCTCTCCTCATTGTTGAAGAAGAACTAATTATTCAAGTCCGTACCAATTTGTGTAGATCTATCAATTAATTCAACAAATCTCTCAATTGATAATAAAGGTTTTTTGAAGTCATCATTTATTTTTCGAGATCTCATTAGATTTTGTTTTCAAAATCACAAGTTATGTGAACTTTGGATTGTATGTATTACAAATTTTCCGTCATTTTTAAATTTTTATATGAGTTTGTTAACATACTCATCAAACATTTATGCTTTCGAACTTTTAGTATTTTAAACACTATTATTCAATTTTTTTGTGATTTTGTTTTCATATTTGAGATTTAGTAGATTGTTATTTGTAGTAATCTACATTAGCATTCATACATAATATATTGTTTGATTTTTTATAACATTTTCATATTTAATAATTTTGAATTTTCTTATAGGGTTACTAATGCATAAGTGAATACAAATTCAGATTTGATTTTGGTGAAAAAACCGGAAAAAAAGAACATAGCATACGAAGAAGAAAGAGATAGCCAGAGAAATAGCTTGCAGAATTGTATTCGTACCAGAATAGTTTTCATATTAACTTTTGTTTGTCAATTTTTTTTCTTTTACTCATCATTTATATTTTTAAGAACATTATATTTCTTTTTTAGTTTGTAGTAATTCAAATAGGTATGTCAAATGGATTTGTATTTCTTAAGCATAGACGTATTCTATTTTTTAACCGTCAAGTTGTTTTTTTTTGAATATTATATCATTCCTCAGCAAATTGTATTATTTTCACTATGTATGCTATTTGTTTCCAGAATCTTGTAACCCTATTTCTTTTATAGTCAATTTGTATTTATTTTTTAAAAATATTACATTCTTCCTCAACAGATTGTACTATTTCTACCATG
Source organism: Solanum pennellii (assembly GCF_001406875.1). Taxonomy (NCBI): domain Eukaryota; kingdom Viridiplantae; phylum Streptophyta; class Magnoliopsida; order Solanales; family Solanaceae; genus Solanum; species Solanum pennellii. The sequence continues at coordinate 62,021,393 of NC_028646.1, forward strand.
TATATTATTTTCTTTCCAGAATCTTGTATCCTTTCATAAATCATATTCATATGTAATGATTAGATTATATTGAGATATAATCAGTAATATTTTTGTAATACAATAAAAGAAAAATACATTTGGCAGTCATGTAATACAATTTTGATCACTGAAATACAATTTTTAGTTTTCACCATGAAAGTAAGAAAAAATAATTTTAGTTTGAATGGTAAAATGAGCACATAAAATATAAATTATAAACTCCCTTGATTTATCCTTTCTAAATAATTGTAATCTTGAAAACAAAAAAATAAAAACAAATGCATAACAAACTAAAATATTATATTTTAGATAAATATTGAAAGTGTGGTTAAGGAAACATATTAAATGTCAACATATTGACATTTTAAAAATTTACCTATTTATTTACATAAGGGAAAAGGGTCAAATATGCCCCTAAACTTTTCGAAAAGGTCTAAATATGCCCCCTTTAAAGTTTGGTCCATTTATACCCTCACCGTCCAACTTTTGGTCCAAATATGCCCTTATGGGCGTTAGTTGGCTAACTCGAAATATCCAACTCATTTTACTTTTCTTTAAATGCCCAAATGGATTTTCCTCGTAATTTTAATATTACAACTTCGCATTTATATTATAAAAGAGAAAGGGTCACCTATGCCTCTAACAATCCGACCCATTAAAAAGACTTTTATGACCCATATTTTAAATGGTTCAATATGACCCATCTTATAAAAAACTTATACGACCCGTATCCGGCCCAAAACCCATCCCTTTTAGCCCATAATAAATCCCTAATTTCCTAAACTTGTTCATTTCCACTTAAAGAACGTTGCGGCGCTAGCTAGGGTTCTTGAAGATTTACACAAATTGCGGTGCTAGGGTTAGAAGATCTACAGGTTGAAGGTAAGTTTTCTCCCTTCAATAAATTATATATTCGATTAAAGTTACATTTTCTTGTTAGTTAGGGTTATATAAGTAAAAACGATGGCATGCGTTATATTTGATCCCCTTTGATTTATGTCTATCGAAATCACTTGAAATGTATTGTTTGGTGTTAAAAGGATCTACTTTTATGCCTTTGTTAGCTTTGTTTTGTTTCTGTTTTGGTGGTCTCGAGATGACGTTTGTCTTTTAGGGCTTACTTTATTATTTCTTTTTGCAGCTTTTAATGTGTTTGGTTTGAGTGGTCCCTCTGGTTTTTCTATTTTTTTCATGTAATTTTGAAGGATGATTGATGATGTTGAAATTGTGTTCAACTACGGGGGTAGTTGGGTCATTTCACCTCTATTGGTTTACACTAAGAAATTGGTGCACTCTTGGCTAAATTTTGACCCTGAATTATTGAGTCATAAAGATATATGTGATGAGTTTACTTTCAAGCTAGGGTTTTCACGGGTTAAACAATTATTAGTCATTGGGCCCTCTAGAAAGTATTATATATAGATGGGGATGATGGAATTAGGGCCATCCTTAGACTTTTATGTGAGAAATTTAAAGTCGTCAACTTCTTTGTTGTGGAGGAGGGTGAGTTCACTGTCGTTTCCCAATATATCACACAATATGTTGAATCATGTTATGTAGATGTTGAGGTTGGTACATATTGTGAAGATAGTGCTAGTTCTGTTGATGAATGGGATCTTTCTGAGGGTGAGGAATGTGATTTAGAGTGGATGGATGCTATTAGCAATGAAAGGGGAAGAGTAGTAGGCGACAGGTTGGAAAGCTTCAAGGAATTGCAAGTTGGTATGACATTTAAAGACATGAAAGAAGGTAGACAGGTTCTTAATTATTGTGCATTAGCTAACAAAAGGGCTTTGACTATTATAAAAGGTGATAAAAAGAGAACTAGGTATGGATGTGATGTGGGATGTCCCTTTAGGTGTTTGATTTAAAGAGATGGCAAAACTGAAGGGTTTAAGAAAAAGACTTTCACCCATAAGCACACATGTGAGGAGACCTTTTTTAATGCTAGAGCTGATGCAGTTACTTTAGCTCAGTACTTCAAGAACAAGATTCAAAATAATCCCAAGTATAAGGTAAAAGATATGAGAGGAGAGCTTGAAAATGACTTAAAATTGAATGTGTGTCAATCCAAACTTAAAAGGGATAAGAGGATGGCTCTTGAGAAGTTGGATGACAGTTTTATTGATGACTATAACAAGCTTGAGGCCTATGCACAAGAGCTTAAGCATTTCAATCTTGGAAGTGATGTTTTGATAAATATCTCTAAGGATGCCCTAGCTGAAGGAAAAAGAAAATTTTTAAGGATGTACATGTGGTTTGATGCTCTTAAGAAGGCTGGAAATCTGGTTTGAGGCCATTTATTGGACTTGAAGGTACATTCTTGAAAGGTATATGTAAGGGTATGTTGTTGGTTGCACTAGGACAAGATTCTATGAACAGTTTCTATCCACTAGCATGGGCAATCGTAGACAAAGAAACAAACAGCACATGGTGCTGGTTCATTGAGCTATTGAAGGGGTCTTTGGACCATAAAGATGGTGCAAAAATCACATTGATTTTGGATATGCAAAAGGTATGGTGCTTTTTTTTAACTTACTATTTAATTTACTTGAATTCACAATTTTTACTCACTTTTTAATTCACTTTCATTCACAATTTTACTCAATGTTTTTACACACTTTCTAACAATTTCAAAAACACTGTACTTACTGTTTTTACTCAACTTGTACTCACTGTACTTACGGTTTTTAACACACATTAATGCTCAACTTTACTGTTACATGGACTGATAGATGCTGTTGTCAAAGTGTTGCCTGAAGCTCAATATAGGTATTGTGTGAGACACATTGAGAGTAACTAGTGCAGAAAAAGGAGGAGTGGTCAAATGATGAAGCTTATGTGGTGGTGTGCTTGGAGTTCCTATGTTGAAGAGTTCAAGGACCAATTGAACAAGTTGGGAAACTATCAGAAGATGGTGCATGGAATTTGGTAAAGTATCCACCAAAGGCATGAATTAGAGCTTATTTTGATACTCAGTGTAAGAACATGTTGGTTGATAACAACTTCACTGAATCATTCAATGCATGGATTCTTGAGGCTAGAGCAAATCCAATAATCAAGATGTTAGAAGAAATAAGAGTACAAGTGATGAGATTGCTAAGGAAAAATGAAAAAAAGTTGAAGACTTGGGTTACAGATTTCAGTCCAGAATGCATGAAGTTGTACATTGTCTACAGGGCCATAGCACATGGTTGTAAGGTGGAATTCAATGGAGATTGGGGCTTTTCACGACAGGAATCTAGCCCCAGACGAGACCGGCGTCGTTAACCTCTCAGAGGTCGCAGACAAGCCTACATGCGTTATTCATACCTCACCTAGATTAATTTTAGCGGAAAATTTGAAACTTTTTGATATTTAACATACTTGCTAAATATTCTTAACATTTCATAATCGTTCATCATCAACCATCTAACATTAAAGAGATAAGCAACTGAAAGAAATAGTTCATTAAGTATTAATTGTATAATGGCCAAAATGACACCAATACAAAGTCTGAACCAAAACAGGAAAGAAACGCTAGTGGAACATGCTCCACTAGCTCAACTCTAAAACTACGCTAGAATGTAAAACAGTAGCATCCTCGAAAGCATGAGGACCTACCAAACTCCAGATGAATGCTGACGTCCGCAAAGCTGCAACAATGAACCTGTAGCTCTATCGCCCACGTATGCCTGCACCTAAAATAATATAGATGTATAGGGTTAGTACACACTTGTACTAAGTATGGGTATATGCAAGCACACACCAAGGACATGCATGTGAAAGAGCAGCTCTTTCCTAACGACATGATTTTTGGAAGTCAAGTCAGTAGACTTGCCAAATTGAGATTAGGAAAGTTAGTAAACTTTCCAAATTGAGTTAGGAAGGTCATGCCATGAGAGTAACATGCATCATTATAAATATCATATTGCACACAATACATAACATCTTCATATAGCACATATCATAACACCTAACATATAACCCATAGCTACTTTCATATCATTCATTCATATGCCATGAGACCTTGGAATCATGGACTTGACATTAAGACTTTCCAAAATAAGGGTTCAACACATGGGACCTCAACTAGGGAGTCTTTATTAGCAAACACAGAGTCTGCTTCATTCATTCATACATATTTCATTTCATTTCATTCATAGGCCAATGTGAACACTAGCTATACCTAGGGTATAGTTTAAGACTTTCATCGGGTTTGCTGTGCAATAATCAGGAATAACCTAAATTCATTACCTGGGTCTAGCTCACCTCTTGATTATCCTATCCTAACACCTTTGGTATCATTCATTTCATTATGTGCCTCATTTGAGGCTGGCCTCATTCATTCATTGGGAACTTTAACTTTAATCGGCATAGATCATGTGAGTATCATGAAATCCAGTGTCTTCCTCACACCGTAAAGAGTTGGAATCACCGGCCAAAGTGACCCAAAGCATGCTAGCGTACATGGTAATTGAACCTCGCTAGATCCCTATATTGACAGTATAGGTTTGAAGACTAGGAGATATAAGGAGAACCATACCCGGCATGCCGGACAGTCTCATCTCATGAGAGTTATGTGAACCTCCGTCCTTCCCGAAAAAAAGCATCACCGCTCATAGCTATCTTATCGGGCTCAGTATAAAGTTCCATTACATTCATCTCATACGTCATGGAAGCTGACTTCTAGTATGAGGACATCATAGCTCATTAGATAATTTCTCATCTCATCATTAGTATTAAGTGTGTTAAGCTCAATACTTTCTTTAGAGTGTTCATAGAGACTGGTCTCTTCATTATTTTGCACTTTCATAGGTGAGTATGTATTGATGACATTTACTTAGGCTCGTTCTAGACTGCTCTCATCATTTACATTAGCCTCATGTCATGTTGTCACCACCTTCTTCATCATTAGAACCTTTACTTTTCATAGTTACTCACCCCTTATTACGGGAATGTTCATTTCACCATTTCGTAGTTCATCTCATCATATGCAAATGCACTTGGCCATTTGTTGTGTTTCACACTCTTACTTAACCCTTCTAGGTTTTCATCATTTCATTATTCATTTCATCATTTCTTTGTTCATTTCATCATTTCATTGCATACATCTTAGGTTCACTTACCTTTAAACGTATGCTAGACTTATGAGTCTATACATACAAGACATGAGGCTTCATTCATAGTTCGTTAAGTGATCCATACATTCCTAAGATTATGTAGTACAAGACTTATGTATCTTGTATAAATGCCAAGATCTTGATTTGATCTAAGTAGGTGGCATTATTCTTGGATATTTTGTTCACGTATGACTTATGTATCAATACGGAAGTTTGGCAAAGAAACCTAAGTTCGAATCTCTGGGATAACACTTTACATTTTTATTAATTTTATTTTTAATCTCCATGATATTGGGACTCTAGATTAAACCCCAACATTAATAATATATCTTTAATTCTCTACTTTGTTTTCCGCTTAAATTGGCCGAAGGGTTGTGGGTTTGAACCCCCACAACCCCTTTTTATTTTTACTATTGTGTCACTCGGCTTGGGGATCCAGGTTCGATCCCCATTGCTCACGTTATTATTATTATTTTTTTTCTCTTTTCACATTTCATCTCGGCAGTTGCTGAGGGGCGTGGGATCGATTCCCCACGACCCCATACTTTTCCCTTAATAAATATTCCCTTCCTTAGCTTCTCATTTTCGCTACTGGTCGAGGGGTTGTGGGATCGATTCCCCACAGCCCCCCCTTTTTTTTTATATATTTTCTCTTCTCCTTCGCTACCTACCTAGAGGGCGTGGGTTCGGATCCCACTCCTGTTATATATTTACGATTTAAGTAGAAGAGTCCGGCTAAGGGTACACGGGTTCCAATCCCATGCGCCTCACTTATTTTTAATTACATTCTTGGGGGATCCTCTGTGTCGTGGGATCGAAACCCCACAACAACATATTTTTTTCCCGTTTTCTGCCGAGTTTCGCTGGAGCCCCAGCCCCAGTTCGAGCCCCACTTAGCACACCCCTTTTAATTAATTTATTAAGGTATGCTTTAGTGAGGTCTTGGGTTCGATCCCTGCAGACCTCACCTATTTTTTTTTTTAATTTTTCAAACGCTCAAAATTTCCAGAAACCATATGCAATAGATTTCCAGATTCTTGAACTTTGTTACACATTTTTATGCAGCATTTTACGGGTCATTTGAGCACCTCTTTCTTAGTCTTTTGTTAGGGTTCTTAAGACAAGTTAGAGGTATGACTTGGTCATTTGTTTTAACTAGAATTGATAGCATTTTAACCATGTGAACATCACGATTTTAAGAACATCTAATTGCACATAAAACATGAGTAATCTCTATGCTATTAACATACTCAAAAAAAGACTCAAAGTCATGGTTACAATCTTGCACAAATACATGCGTGTTTACATTCATATTTCTGAAAGACACAAAACATAAACACATAATCATGAACACATACTCGAAACTATATCATCACCACAAATACAATATCCCTAAATTCTACCAGCAAGAATACCCAACCTAAGATCATAGGGAGCTAGTGACAGGGACATGCAATGGGGAACAACCTTAGTTTCGAAGTGAATAGTTTGAATAGTAAGGGGCCTCTTGGGAAAGGGACAAAGAGAGAAGAAACCCATACCTTTTGACATTGTTCAAGCTTGAAGTTCCTGCTCAAACTTGTCTCCAAAACCACGCCCAATTCACCTAAAGTTCCACCACCAACTCGACGGAAATCTCCCTTGCCTTAACGTTTTTAATTAACCTGCTTTCTTAAAACTTTTCGTGTGTTTTTCAAGTGTGAAGAACAATTGTTATTAAACTTTCTTGAGCTTTCTTGTTAGTCAGAGCGTGAGAGAATGAGAGTTTAGATACGTGGAAGAGAGTTGAGAAACGTGAGGGAGAGAGTTATTAGGATTAGGAGACTAAATTCAAGACTTAGTCAAAATAGGATTTAATTAAATTAATACAAATCTGATTTATTTCAGCTAATACGTGAAAGAACCATTATGCCCTTAAAATTTCAGATTTTAAATAGTAATTAAATCACCTTAAGTATTTATCCTATTCGATTTTAGGGTTGTTACAGGGCTATGAAGTGTGTGATGGAGAAGATATACACACTGTCAATTTAGAGAAAAAAAATGCACTTGCAGAATTTGGGATTTATCAGGTTTTCCCTGCCCTCATGCCATCAAAGCATTGACACACAAAAAGTAGATCCAATAACTGAAATACATTGGTGGTATAGCAAGGAGGATTACATGCTAACATATAAAAACAAGATGCAGCCTGTAAGAGGTCAGAAGTTCTGGAAGGTTGATCCTTCAAGTGAAATGTTGCCTCCTGATGTTGTGAAACAATTGGGTAGACCGAAAATGAAGAGGAATAGAGAACCAGATGAAGCAAGAAAAAGAAAGGGTGAATGGTCTCAGTCCAGAAAATGCCCTCAAATGACATGTAACAACTGTGGTGAATCAAACCACAATGTGAGGTCCTGTTACAAGGTAAGCACAATATTACATGTTTTTCATGTTTTTCCATGTTTATTATTGTAAGCTAATCAACCTAAATACCAAAAAAATTACTGGAAAAGCGTGCTGAAAATAATGCACATTCGAAGAAAGGCAAAAGGCCAATGTCTAACAATGAACATGGTCCTGATGTTAAGGGTGGAACTGAAGCTGGAACTGGGGCTGAGGCTGTAACACAATAGGTTGAACCATATGGTCCTAATGTTGAAGATGAAGAAGACCTACCTCTAAGACCAATGGTGATTTGTGAATCGGAGTTGAGGGCTGGGAAGTTGAAAAAAAGGGTTGTTCCAACTGGTGCAAGAAAAATCTAGTTTTATGGAGATCACACTAGTGCCTGAGTGCCAATTAATCTGCCTTATTCTCCGATCAAAACAGCATGGAAGGGAAAAGAAGCTATCCCTGCTGGACATGTGCAAATGCAAGCAAAAAAGAAAAGCTTCAAGATGATGGGGGTTAAGGGCAGAAATCCTGTTGTAGATGATGATTTATCGTAGTTTATTTTCTATGTTAATTTTTGTGTTAATGCTCATGGTTAACCACAGTGGTTGACAACAATATTGCTAATGAGTATTAAGTTAGGTGAAACTTTCATATGCCTTCATAGAATGGCATTACAGATGACTTTTTTTGGTTGTGTTTTGTCTTGTCATTGTGAATTTAAGACGTCTTCTTTTGAGTGTGTTTATCTTGTTTGTCATTGTGAATTTAAGAAATCTAGTTGTTTAATCCATGAAGTAACTAAGATTCCCTGTCATTGTTTGTCATGTTGCTTTTGTACTTGTTCAGTAAGTTTTATTTTTTATTTTGTTTGCCATTGTGTATTATTTGTGTGGTCTGAAGACACAGAATTGGGTGTGGATGAGTCTTCCACAAAGAAAAGCAAGAAAAAGAAATCCATTATTTCATAAGTTTCTGTTTAGACGACTTTGCTTGTGTGGTCTAGACGACTTTGCTTGTGTTTATAATAAGTTTTTGAAACAGCAGGTGTAAGCCATTCGATGAACAAGACTTGGAGCTTCAAATTCCGATAATTGAAGAAGAATATTACAGATGGGAAGAAAAATATGAGAATTCTGGTTTTTGTCTCCGAACCAAATGAATGAAAATTCAAAAATGTTCCTTGTAGCAAATTGTTTTGCAATTATAACATTATTTCATGATGAATAAATGTGAATTGAGCGCCTTTATATATATGAGTTGAAATTGTTATGAGAAATCATATTAATTAACATGAAGTAGTACATGTCAAATAATCAAACAAACTTGATGAACTTTTAGGAAAAAGAAAGGCAACAGAGTTAAATAGAGTTGAACATGATGTATTCTACTACATTTCACAACTGGTGAAGAACATTCAAGTATGACTTTGTCACTTTGAAATATTTCCATATCTTTTTTATTCAAAGTTACGAGTACATCCATCCCATTTCCTGTTGGACTATCCATGAAAAATATTTGATTTGTCACTCCACGACTCACCGAGCTCACTCTTGTCGCCTTCCCCCCATCCAAAATCAATATCGTACAGTCCGATATTACACAAACTGCTACATTTATACACATCCGCCTTGTTACCTTTTCCACTAACTCTGCACCCTGTTTCGTTATTTCAACTATTTTAAAAAATATGTCACTTTGAGTCACATTTTTCAATTTTTCACGAAGTTGATCCTTAGATTTTCTTAGTACAACTACTGAATTAAACAGTTCCATTTCATCTTCTGTTTGTGTTGACGTAACAAAGAAACTACAAGCATTTCTGATGCTGTTTAAAGGAAACGATGGGCGAAGACCCATTGTGTGGCAGAGTAAAGATGGTTTAAATGAACCTGAAGCAATCATGGCATGTTTATCCCTACAGCTAAATAACCATTTGCTTTCAACATCCCAAAATGGATTGACAATAAGTAGGAGTAATTGCTGCAAATAATGCATTGACTTAACATACAAAAGTAGTTGAGAAATTGATCACATCGAACTTAACATACCATATAAACCAAAACGTCTACTACAATTCAAGTCATGAAGTACTACAATTCAAGTCATCAACTGCTACAATTCAACACATCACACATGTTTAACGTTTTCTAAGTTAAGGATGAAAAAGTTAAGATTACAAACTGATAAAAATTCCTATTTTCCTTCCTATTTCATTACCCAGAATGTGATGAATGCTGCAAAACACCACCACAATATAGCTATCACAATCCTTATTTGATAAACTTTTTTCTTAGACTTACCAATAACAACATCTTCATTATCGATAACAACCTCTTCACGCTTGGGAGCAGTAATTTCATTTAGACGTTCACACTTTTCTTCAATTTCAGATGCCAAATACTTTTCAAGATCAACCATCTTCGTATCCAAACTTTTGTTTTCACGATGAAGATTATCGTTTTCCTTCTTTAAATTGTGGATTAGATTTGCAACTCTAGGATGGAGCGGATCATCAACCCATTTTCAATAAGCACATTTATAACCCTGTACAATTATGAACTTGAAATCAATACTCACCAAAAATATGAAAATTAACGAAATTATATGATAAATTTACATTAGGATTAGAACACTTATAAAAGCGTCTCCCAACATTAGTTGGAGTGAAAACCGTGAAAATCTCATCGCAATACTACATTGACATTTTACTATCGACAGACTTGAAATAGTCGAGTCCCGACTCATTTTTAAAGGAGAAAGTGTAAGAAGATGACTAGAACGCTCTTTTATTCGAGCTTCTCAAACTGAAATTGATGGGGGTAATGAGACTCTAAGAACCCTAACTTTGAAATGAAGAATGGATGTGCTACTAGTTATTTGAAAGGGAAAAGGGATAAGGGTAGAATTAGCCAATTAGGAATATAATTGAACCATTTAAAATATGGGTCATAAAAATCTTTTTAATGGGTCGGATTGTTAGGGGCATAGGTGACCCTTTCTCTTTTATAATATAAATGCCAAGTTGTAATATTAAAATTATGTGGAAAATTCATTTGGGCATTTAAAGAAAAGTAAAATGAGTTGGATATTTCGAGTTGTCTAACTAACGCCCATAAGGGCATATTTGGACCAAAAGTTGGATGGCGAGGGTATAAATGAAACCAAACTTTAAATGGGGGGAATATTTAGACCTTTTCAAAAAGTTTAGGGACATATATGACCCTTTTCCTTTATATAATCTCAATACATTTTTGCCTCACCTTTTTCTTTCTAAAATTTGAGTGAGTATTATACTTTTTCAGAGTCTAAGAGCAGGAAAAGAGAAGAGGGGAAATGAAAAGGTAGAGAAAATTAATTGAAAGAAGTTTTTCATTCTTAGATTTAAACCATTAATAACTCCATTTTTGATAGATCATTACTCTCCCCTCAGTCTCTCTTCTTTCTCTCTACTCTCTCTTAGTTTGCTACTCTCTTCCTTCTCTCCACTCTCTCTTGCTCGTTACTGATCTCCTTAATCTCCCCTCAGTCTCTCTTCCTTCTCTCCATTCTCTCTTGGTTTGCTACTCTTTTCCTTCTCTCCATTCTCTCTTGCTCATTACTCTCCTTAATCTCCCCTCTCTCTCTCTCACATCAATCTTCTTCTGTAAAAATGGATCTCTCTCTCCCCCTCTTCTAAAAAAATGGAGAGAATAGAGAACTTACCATGCGTATTTGAGGTTGAGTTATGGGCAAGTGGAAATTTTTAGTGAAACTAAAGTGCGTGTCCCTTTCTTTGAGGTTATGTGTTGTTGATGATGGAATTAGCTGTGGGGTCTCACCACAATTAAGATATAATGAGTTGACATGTATGTATATATGCACACATACACTGCATCTTTGAGGAGATACAGATGTGTATCAGTGCCTCTCTATCCTCTTCTTTGAAGTATGTTTTATGCACATATATACTGGACACTTAGATATATCAATACATATATAGAGAGTGAATCCAATATTAAATACACTAAATATTTGATATTATATACATGAGATGAAACTGATATCATATACATGCAATAGATGGATTTGATATTGGATATACCAAATAAATTTTATATTGGATACACTGGATAAAAATGATACAAGTCTATACACATATAGTACATACTTTCAAAATTGATACCATATACAGAGGTACAATCATAGTAATAAACACAAGCTTACACATATATAGTTATATATATACATGCTTTCATATTTTAATGGATACACTCGTACAATTTAATATTGGATACACAAAAACATTTAATTCCGCAGTACATACATTATAAAACACGGACACATAGAATGAGAGGGAGGAGAGAGTAAGAGAGGTGAAGTAGAGAGATAATATATCTCTGTGGAATGTTGCGCTAGATATATGTATTCAGAAATAATCTCAGACAACTTATAATTGTTGAAACTATCATTTCATGGAGTAATCAACATTAATAGTAATAGTATTTTATGAAAATTTCGCTTGTTAGTTTATCTTATCTTGATCCATTACAAAATATCAATTCTAATTGGACTCTACAAGACGTTTTTAATTCCAATTAGGTTCCGAAAGCCTTGAAGTAAAGGGCATTTGTAGACATTGAAATTTTTAGAAGACGTGTTCAATTCTGATTGGAGTCTACAATGCGAGTTCAACTTCAATTTGGAGGCTACTATCAACCCTAAGCACTACTTCAAGTCTATATAAATTCAATTGTCCTATGATTACTAGTGGGTACTTGTTATTTTGGTACTCATACTACACTCTGCATCGTTTTAATGATGTAGGTCTGAGCAGCAGCCACCATAGCTGATATCGAGCCGATTGCAGGATTACTAAGATGCTTTGGTGAGCTTTTGGTGTCGTGGATCAACATGCCTCTTTTTGTTGTAGCTATTGTTGGGTTTAAAGATGTGTGAATGGAAAATGAAGAGTTGCAACTTTTATGAAGAGTTGTGACTTTTATGAAAGGTTGCGACTTTTGTGAAAAGTAGTGACTTTTATGAAAAGTCGCGACTTTTATGGAAAGTTGTGACTTTTATGAACGGTGACGACCTTTCCAAAATATTGTGACTTTTCCAACGGTTTGTGACCTTTCCGATAAGGAACAATAAGAACGTTTTCGCACTACCCTTTCTTTTCTATAAATTTAGGGATTTCCTCTCATTTTAAAAATACAATTTATGGACTTCTTCTACTATGAAATCTAGTATTCTAAGTGTACTTTACTGCTGTTGAGTGGCTCGCTGACACCACCATTTTGGGTATATATACGCTGGTGATTGAGATCATTCTACCCTGGGAGGACATATTCCAAATCAAACCTCGGATACTAGAGGGGAAGAATTTCCTTAAGGGGACACTGTGCATTCAGTGGGCTTGATCTTCTTTTTGTTTTTTTCTAGATTCTGGTATGTGTTATAAATTTTATATTTGTGAATTAATTTCAGTTCTTCTATTCTTTTGTTTTTCACTGGTTTATTAAACTTTGGTAACTTCGAATTTCTGCAAAGTTTTGTTGGAATCAGTAAGTTTCTTTAGACATATATTAACAACCATTATTATTTAAGAAAAATATTTCGTATATTTTTTCTAATTTGTTTATGATTCTAGTTTCGCTACTAGTTTTAATTTTCTAGTTCTGAAACTATTCATAAACTTTGTTGTCTTACAAAGTTCATCAAAGTTTTGTTTAAAGTATGTTAGGTATACAAGATGAATAACAATCTTAAGGAAATTATTATACTGTTAGTATTTTTCGTATTCTACTGATTGAGAGAATCCGATCATGAAAATAGAAGATAAATGCATTACTTCTCCATAATTTGTTGCTTTGTTTAGCAAGGTCGAAGTGAGAATGTAACAGAAAAAAGTTTTATTTTGGTATTCCAATTAAAGATGTAACCTTCTTATTATTCATTTTAAGGAGGAAAATAGTTTCTAAAGGTTAACAATTTTGATATTTATCATGTATGCCTTTGGAAAAAGTTCTGCAAATCGTATGGTTTTCGAATGAATTTTCCTTGGCAAATTGTGTTGCCTTAAAAAATTCACTAGTTTGCAGAGTGAGACATGCATATTTTTTTTGATAAAATAGTATGTCAAAATGTTATAGTTGGAAGACTATTTGAAATGAAAAAATATTTCTATGTGATAATCTAAGAATATGTTTTATTTTGTTTGGAACTAAAAGAAAAACTTTTGTAGTTCTGTACTCCCTATCAATTTGATTATGTCTGATTGTTGTAGAATAAAAAACTTTTGTAGTTTTCTACTCTGAATAAATTGGACTTTGCAATTGCTTTGAAGAATATGAAACTTCACATAATAAGTCAGTGTTGTACTTTTGATTTTCTATAAACTTCAATGTTATGTAGAAATAAATTGTACAATTTATTTTGTCCTTATTGTTAGTATTTAGAATACTAAGTGATATGTCTATTTGTGATAGAATTAAAAATACTAGTGACTTAGAGTTCGTGATTTTGTGTTTCTATGGAATAAACTTTGACATTATGTAAACATTGTCAAAGAGAATTGAAGGAATATAATTCTTTTATAGAATAATATTTTCAAAAGAGATTTCATATTGTCAATGACATTTCGAAAGCCTAGGAAAGTATGTGGAAAAACTATTTTCAAATATTTGAAAAATATTTTTGAGATCACATTTAAAATGTGGGGGTTCTTTGCTTATGATTAGACTTGGTGTCTAATTTAACTTTGGAGCAAAATATATGAAATTCAATGATACTTTTGTATCATGTTAGATACACAAAATTCTTGGAGTGTATTTGGTATTGTGGTTGTTGAGTTTTTCTATTACTTTACTAGAATTTGAGTTCTGGTCTTTCTATTTTTTTTGCACTTTACTGATTGTTAGACCGCACACTTGGTTTTGCAATAATGTATTTGAGTGGCTACTTATGGCTTTGATTCTGATGCATTTTTTTCTATCTCTTGGATGAATTAGATATGACAGTCTTATAAATGTAGTTGATGCATTATCTTATGTGAGGGAAGTTAGGGACACATTTCCAAACCAAATGGAGAAGTATGAAATTTTCATTGATATTATGAAAGACTAGAAGGCTCGAAGGTTTGCAACTAAAATTTTCCTATTGTCATGATCCTCATTACTTTATTTTCTGATTTGGTGATTCATGTAGGAGTAAGTCTTTGAATATTTATCAAAGAATTGATATTGTTGGTGTCATAGAAAAAGTAAAAGAACTTTTTAAGGGTATCCTAGTTTGATCCTTGGATTTATTTCTTTCGTGCCAAATGGCTATGAAAAAATCATCCAAGATTAATACCACGCTCATCTGAAGAAAACCACTTATAAGGAACAAACACTCAAAAGGTGAGTTGGTTTATAGAAAGGAGAATGTCTTTTGTATTTTTTCTTTCTAATTTTCGTAGTTAAACTTCTTGTTGATTTTTTTGGTCTATTTTTGCAACATGGAGCGATTTAGAGAGGATGTATATGATACAACACCATTTAAGCAATCATTTTGCTCTTCCAATGAAAAATTGTAAGCTCTATTTCCTTTACTGATTTTATAAATGTCAAGTGATTTTTATTTTTGCAATGTATTTGAGTTGCTACTTATGGTTATGGTTCTGATGTGTTTTTTCTCTCTCATTGGAATGAATTGGTTATGACAATCGTATAAATAAAGTTGACCCGTTGTCTTTTGTGAGGGAAGTTAGGGACACATTTCCAAAATCAAATGGAGAAGTATGAAATTTTTATTAATATTATGAAAGACTCTAAGGCTCGAAGGTTTGCAACTAAATTTTCTTACTGTCACGATTTCATTACTTCCTTTCTTATTTGGTGATTTATGTAGGACTAAGTCTTTGAACATTTCTCACAGAATTGTTACTGTTGGTGTCATAACAAAAGTGAAAGAATAATTCAAAGGACATCCTAGTTTAATGCTTGGATTTTATGCTTTGGTGCCCAATGGCTATGAGAAAATCATCAATGATGAAGACCAGGCTCCTTCGAAGAAAACCACTTATAAGGAACAAGCACTCAAAAGGTGAGTTGGTTTATGGAATGGAGAATGTATTTTTTGCCTTTTTATTCTGATTTTTTTATATTAAAAAATGTTGTTTTTGTCCTATTTTTGCAGCATGGAGCTTTTTAGAGAGGATGTAAATACACCACCATTTCAGCTGCCATTTTGTTCTTCCTATATTTGACAATTTTAAGTTCTATGTCCTTTATTGATTTTCTATGTCTAGTGATTTTTATGTTTTACTTTTTTCCCGAACTAAGAATTTGCTTAAAATGGATGAGAGTGTAACTTAAACACTACATGCATTTAAGAACATTAAAATTGATCTAATAAATTGATATCCCCGTTAAATTATTTTCATATAGATACTCTAACTATAATTTTTTCCAACTATATTGAGCACATGGATATATGATAAGGTGTTGTATTATATACTTATTGTTTAAATTTTAGAAAACCTATTGCTCTATTTTCAAGTGTCAGTTACGTACATAGATATAGGCCACTATGGCGACCTTTCATCTTGCTATAGTGGGTTCCTTTATAGCGGGCTACAGCCCACTATAGCTTCATCCACTATGGTGCTCTACACAGGCACCAAAGTGCCCCCTTCTGCTTTAGCGCCACCCCAGCCTCTATAGTGAAAGAGGGAAAGTACAGCAACCTCAGAGGCTGCCTCAAAACCAGATTTTTCTTAATGCATGCCCTCCTAAGATAATTCTATGATTTCATAACCCAGATTTTTCATATGCAGATCAACAATGGAAAAACAATTCAGGGCCCTGACTACCCCTTCGAGAGAGTTCTTGATGCTGCGAGTCATAAGCGGTACAAGGAGATTCAGCGGATGGGATTTTGTCTAGAGATGGCTTTTAATATGAAGGGAGTGGTTGAAAAGGCTCCCGTCTTCTAAAACTGAATTCAAGAGTTCGGTTGGGGTCCTTTAGTGGTGTCCCATCCTCTCTCACAGCGTGGGTGGGTACTAGAGTTCTATGCTTATCTACCTATGGTTTAAGGGATTCCCCCAGCCCCACCATTTGCATCCGAGGAGTGGATGTCCCCGTGGATTCCCGGTCTGTGAATCTAGCATTGGGAGTGCAAGAGATCCCTCATGAGGCCTACATGGACAAGTTCAAGAAAGTGGACATGACATGGCTGCGGAATACACTAGGGGAAGATAAATACTGGGATGAGGTCAGCTGGTTCACTAAAAAGGGCCTTACCAGCCAGTACTACTCGCTCGATGCCTGGAGGTGTTTGACACTTGTTGCCCAAAGGATTTGTACATCATGCAACCTCACAGATGTGACCTGTTCCCGGGCCTTGGTGGTAGCCTGCATCATAGCTGGGATCCCGGTGAATGTGGGTAAGCAGATCGTATCAGATTGGAAGGATTTCTATTGCAGCATCAAGAAGTCACCTTTCCTTCCTGGCCTAGTGTCTGTGCTATGTAGGCAAACAGGGGTGCCCTTAGACGACACAGACTGTGAGGTGGAGAATGATGGTGCATTCAACCCCTTACTGGTGAGGAAAAATCCTTTCCGATAGACTAAAATGAGGAAGACGGACGAGGATAATAGCAAAGCTGCAGCGGGTCCAGATGAGGATGAGGATGCTGATGCTGACCCCCTACCACCACCCAGTCCCATCCCCCGCTATCTAGTAGCAGCCTAGAAGCTGACGTGGCTGCAGTTAAGAGATTTGTGGAGATTGCTTCTGCTAGCCCCAATACTACCTTGTCCTTCCCAGGACATAGCCACGCTCCATCAGAAGCGTGATGTTGAGGAGGAGAGGGCGCTCTCTGGACCATCTGTTACTCGCATGTGGAAGACTACGAAGGTAATCTAAGCTTCATTACGCGAGGTTGATATGTAATTGTTGTATTGTCTTATTTGAGAGAAGTTAGAGATTTTTTCTGGACCAAAGTTAGAAATGTTACAAGTTAATTCCTTGATGTTAGGAAAGACTTTAAAGCTCGAATTTTTGCAACTAAAATTAGCCTATTGTCATGATCCTCATTACTTTCTATTTTGATTTGGTTAGTTATGTCAGACCATGTATTTGAATATTCTTCATAGAATTGATACTATTGGTGTCATAGCAAGAGTGAAAGAATTGTTTAACGGGTTTCCTACTTTGCTCCTTCGGTCCAACACTTCATTTCCCATTGTTGGAAAAATAATTTTAATATCTCAAAAAGAAGAATTCATATTATTTTATATTCATTCTATTAAATAGATCTTAGTTTATTTTTGGCTATCTAAATTATCATTAAAATTAGCCAAATATATGGCTGTTAGTAATACGACCCGGATTCTGGAATCTGGATCGCAACCGGCGTCGTTGACCTCTCAGAGGTCGCAGACGAGCCTCATCTTGCATTCATCACATTCATCTAGTTAAAGTTGCGGAAAATTTAAAACTTCTATATGTATGAAGTATACATAGAATTCATATAATTATTAACTTGATACATCATATACTAAGCTCAACATAAGAGAACAACCATCTAACATAAAGAATCAATTCAAAACTGAAGATGAATATATCATAAATAGTTTGCCAAACATGGCCTTATTACGAAGCTTCGAAATGAAGGTGCGAAATAAACACTAGGGACAACATACAGTAGCTATGTCTAAACCTAAGGCTAGGCTAAATCTGTAGCATCCTCGAAATCATGAGGACCTACCAAATGGTTTGGAGAAACGTTGAAGTCCAAACCGCTGCAAGTGTCGTCAACCTCTCCTCTGACCTGCACCTATAAAATCGTAAATAGTAGGGGGTTAATACACCACTTGTAGTAAGTATGGGTGTATGCACACATATACATAAAGCTATGCATGATCAATGAAAGCTCTTCCTAAACGACATGCTATTTCTGGAAAGTCTAGTCACTAGACTTTCTTAATTCATTGGTTGTGAATTATGGTATGAATATGATGTATTTTAATGCATTCAAAGCACACAACTCATTTTCTATACGATTACAATGTATTAGTATCATCAACATAATTTTAGAACAACTCGAGCGAAGATTTGAGATTTTGATTCTCTTAGGCCGAGAGCTCCTCTTTGTACACTTAGATTATTTTTCAGTCTTTTTCTTCTTGTTGTTGTGTATTTCAATAACTCCTTTGGTCCTATTTTTACTTACAAGTGCAATGATTCATTGTAGTCCCATTCCCATAATGAATCGATGTAAGTAATCCAAGGACTAAGGAATGATTTCCCTACCTTATAGTGAGTCATTCTTTACACTATATATTCATTACCTTTCATAAGCAATTCTCTATTGATCATGCCATTGATTTCATTACTTTCATGTTTTATATATTATACATTTCATATACATGAGACTTTGGAATCGTTTATGTAGCATAAGGCATCTCAAGTGAGAGCCCAACATCTCGGACCTCAACCCGAGGGCCTTCTTTAGCAAACACAGAGTCTGCTTCATTCATTCATTCGTACTTCACATTATTCATTTCATTCATTCGTCGGCTGACGTAAACACCAATTATACCTAAGATGAAGTTTAAGACTCTCATCGGGATCATGAAGAGCAATGACAAAGAATGACCTAATGTCATTACTTGAATCTAATTTCACCTCCTGATTGTCTTGCACAAACACCTTTGGTATCGTTCATTTCCTTATCTTTCATACATTTAAGAACTTTAACCTTAACCGATATAGATCATGTGAGCATCATGAAATCCAGTGTCTACCCCACACCAAAAAGAGCTGGAATCATTGGCCAAAGTGACCCAAAAGATGCTAGCGTACATGAGAATTGAACCCCGCCAGATCCCTATATTGGCAATATAGGTTCGAAGACTAGATATAAGGTATCTCATGAGAGTTACGTGCACCTCCTCCCTTTCAAAAAGAAGACATCACCGCTCATAGCTAGCCTATCGGTGCTCAGTATAAAGTTCCATTTCATTCAGCTCATACGTCATGGAAGCTGGCTTCTAGTATGAGGAAATCATAGCTCAATAGATTATTTCTCATCTCATCATTAGTATTAAGTATACATCAGTCTCAATACTTTCATTAGAGTGTACATAGAGACTGGTCTCTTCATTAGCTTTACACTCTCATAGGTGAGTACGTTTTGGTAACATTTACTTACACTATTGATGACTTGTCATCCTTTTCTTTAAATTGATGAAATGTGAATTGTCCTAATTAACATCTTTGGTGTTAATGAGACTTGTCTCACACATTCTAACACCTTCATTCGTGAGTATTTTTAACATAGTAGCTTAGGTGTAAGTGAGGCTTGTCTCACTTCTTTTAACACCTCATCTGGTCACTTTTCAACTTAGACATCTTTAGTTATGTTATTACTCACGTTACTTGCTTACTTTCATTTGATAGCTTCATATCATCGTTTATGGACGATGAGAACTTCACTCAATGAATTACATATGTTCATAGTTCATTTGGTTAGGGCATGTTGGGACTTGTCCCAATGATTGGCATGCCTTTGGATATGGATTCATTAAATTACCTTAGATGTTCTTATATTGTCATTTCCATACTTTGGCTATATATGATTTGCACAAAATTAGTATTGGCCTTAAAAATTTGAAAACTGACTTCATAGCCAATTTATTGGCACAACCCAAAGTTACACTCATTCATGTTTAGTTTGGTATACTTTAGCCATTAGCTAATCTTTTAATTATTCAAAGATAACATTATAGCCAATTTCATTCATCACTCTTAAACGATGTATTGTTAGCCAATTGGCATAAGGCAGGCAATTCATTTAAGTATAATTTCATGGAATCATTAGCCAATTCTATTACATATTTTGAAAATAATGTTGTAGACAAATTTATTGGCATAAGCCAAACTCTCACTAAACTTGAACTTTTAATCTTGATTAAATTACAAGAACAATTCAATGCTTGGTTTGACCAATCTGTGAAGTTATTTTGGCATTACAGATTCATGAACTAGCTTTGATTCTTTATGAAAGTTATAACTACTTATTCAATGCTATTACATTCACAAGTTCGTGTGGATAGGGTATGTTGGGACTTGTACCATTGATTGGAATACCATATGTTATGAGTTCATTGATGTTGAGATTGGTATCACTTTGTTAGTATAACTTCACACATTTTGGGAGATAATATTTTGGACAGTTTTGCTAGCCAATTTGTTGGCATAAACCAAACTTTCACATATGGTAACTTATAATAATTCAATGAATAGCCTATAACAGCAGACTCAACTTCATAAACAACTCATAACAACTTCATCTTTCTCGAACACAAAAGTAAGCATTATGTCATTCCTTAATATGTGTAACTAATCACTCAATCATTCGAATCCAATCTATAGACCTCATTAATCATTAATAATTCAATAACTTATAAAATCAGTTAGAACCACATACCAACAAAATCTTCAAGATTACATCTATATACTTAAAGAATCGAAAACAAGGATAACTAGGGAGATGGACGTTCAACAATATCACTGGGAAACAATCCTAGTTTCAAAATTCATGAGTTTGAAACGTTTGAAAAGCCTCTTGGAGAAAGAATTCCATGAGAGAAAACCCATACCTTATATCGAAATTAATCAACGAAGACCACCTTGAACGAACCTTGAAGAAACTTGAAAATCATTTAAGAAATTTTCTATTTTTTTTCTTGCGTTTTGTTCAATGTTTTTCTCTCGCTTGTTTTCCGGTTTCAGTCATGTATTTGTTTGAGTTTGAACGTGGTTTTTAGGTTTAGGAACTGAACTTGACTTATTCAACTTAGGTTTTAGTAAGTTAATTAAATAAATAAATTAACTAATTACTAAAAAAACCCTCCTATGTTGACTAAACATAGGAGAATGTTGACTTGACCTCAAATCTGAAATTTTGGTGTTGACTATGGTTTAGGTCAACATGTTGACTTTATATTAATTAATTAAATCCTTTATTTAATTAATTTAGGGACCTAGGGTAAGTACTAAAGTACCCCTAAGTCATTGGAACCATAATCAACCCTTTAGGACCATCCTAGGTTAAGTACTAGGATGTTTCTTGCATTATACTAGGTTAGCGTAAGAATTTTGGTTTGACCCCTTTAGTTTAATAAATTAAGCAATATAGGGTAATTACTAAAGTACCTTTAAGTCGTTATAACCATAACTAATCCTTTGGACCATCCTAGGTTAAATACTAGGTTGTCTTTTTCTTATCTCAACCGAAATCTTGAAACTTCTTTGTGATTTCAGTTTTTACCCTTTAAATTAATTAATTAAGCTGCTAAACTAATTAATTAATTAGCCTAGGGTACTTACTAAAGTATCCCTAAGTTGTTAGTGCCTTAACTAACTCTTTGGACCATCCTAGGTTAGGTACTAGGTTGTCCCTTTCTTGTCTTAACCAAAATCTGAAAATTTCCTTTGTAGTTTTGGTTTTAGCCCTTTTAAATTAATTAATTAATTTGCTAAATAAAATAATGAGGTAACCTAGGGGAATTACTAAAGTACCCCTTAGTTGATAGGACCATAACTAACCTTTTGGACCATCCTAGGTTAGGGACTAGGTTGTCCCTTTCTTGTCTTAACCAAAATCTGAAAATTTCCTTTGTAGTTTTGGATTTAGCCCTTTTAAATTAATTAATTAAGCTGCTAAACTAATTAATTAATTAGCCTAGGGTACTTACTAAAGTATCCCTAAGTTGTTAGTGCCTTAACTAACTCTTTGGACCATCCTAGGTTAGGGACTAGGTTGTCCCTTTCTTGTCTTAACCAAAATCTGAAAATTTCCTTTGTAGTTTTGGATTTAGCCCTTTTAAATTAATTAATTAAGCTGCTAAACTAATTAATTAATTAGCCTAGGGTACTTACTAAAGTATCCCTAAGTTGTTAGTGCCTTAACTAACTCTTTGGACCATCCTAGGTTAGGGACTAGGTTGTCCCTTTCTTGTCTTAACCAAAATCTGAAAATTTCCTTTGTAGTTTTGGATTTAGCCCTTTTAAATTAATTAATTAAGCTGCTAAACTAATTAATTAATTAGCCTAGGGTACTTACTAAAGTATCCCTAAGTTGTTAGTGCCTTAACTAACTCTTTGGACCATCCTAGGTTAGGGACTAGGTTGTCCCTTTCTTGTCTTAACCAAAATCTGAAAATTTCCTTTGTAGTTTTGGATTTAGCCCTTTTAAATTAATTAATTAAGCTGCTAAACTAATTAATTAATTAGCCTAGGGTACTTACTAAAGTATCCCTAAGTTGTTAGTGCCTTAACTAACTCTTTGGACCATCCTAGGTTAGGGACTAGGTTGTCCCTTTCTTGTCTTAACCAAAATCTGAAAATTTCCTTTGTAGTTTTGGATTTAGCCCTTTTAAATTAATTAATTAAGCTGCTAAACTAATTAATTAATTAGCCTAGGGTACTTACTAAAGTATCCCTAAGTTGTTAGTGCCTTAACTAACTCTTTGGACCATCCTAGGTTAGGGACTAGGTTGTCCCTTTCTTGTCTTAACCAAAATCTGAAAATTTCCTTTGTAGTTTTGGATTTAGCCCTTTTAAATTAATTAATTAAGCTGCTAAACTAATTAATTAATTAGCCTAGGGTACTTACTAAAGTATCCCTAAGTTGTTAGTGCCTTAACTAACTCTTTGGACCATCCTAGGTTAGGGACTAGGTTGTCCCTTTCTTGTCTTAACCAAAATCTGAAAATTTCCTTTGTAGTTTTGGATTTAGCCCTTTTAAATTAATTAATTAAGCTGCTAAACTAATTAATTAATTAGCCTAGGGTACTTACTAAAGTATCCCTAAGTTGTTAGTGCCTTAACTAACTCTTTGGACCATCCTAGGTTAGGGACTAGGTTGTCCCTTTCTTGTCTTAACCAAAATCTGAAAATTTCCTTTGTAGTTTTGGATTTAGCCCTTTTAAATTAATTAATTAAG
Organism: Solanum pennellii; assembly: GCF_001406875.1. Lineage (NCBI taxonomy): Eukaryota > Viridiplantae > Streptophyta > Magnoliopsida > Solanales > Solanaceae > Solanum > Solanum pennellii. The sequence continues at coordinate 62,044,871 of NC_028646.1, forward strand.
CTGCTAAACTAATTAATTAATTAGCCTAGGGTACTTACTAAAGTATCCCTAAGTTGTTAGTGCCTTAACTAACTCTTTGGACCATCCTAGGTTAGGGACTAGGTTGTCCCTTTCTTGTCTTAACCAAAATCTGAAAATTTCCTTTGTAGTTTTGGATTTAGCCCTTTTAAATTAATTAATTAAGCTGCTAAACTAATTAATTAATTAGCCTAGGGTACTTACTAAAGTATCCCTAAGTTGTTAGTGCCTTAACTAACTCTTTGGACCATCCTAGGTTAGGGACTAGGTTGTCCCTTTCTTGTCTTAACCAAAATCTGAAAATTTCCTTTGTAGTTTTGGATTTAGCCCTTTTAAATTAATTAATTAAGCTGCTAAACTAATTAATTAATTAGCCTAGGGTACTTACTAAAGTATCCCTAAGTTGTTAGTGCCTTAACTAACTCTTTGGACCATCCTAGGTTAGGTACTAGGTTGTCTCTTTAACTAGTACTAGGTTAGTGTCAACCCGGTTTTGGTCCTAGGTTGTCGTGTGCACTAATGGGTCCAATTCATTTAGTACTAGGTTATTTAGCTATTTGGGGCAGTATGTTAGAGTCTAAAAATTGGTTAGGAAGTTGGTCCCCACATGAAGTTGTCCCTTATGCACGTTTTTGTCCCCTTAACTACCCTAACCGAATTTGATTAGGGTGGTCTCTCCTTTCGTGCTTCTTCACATGTCTTGCACATGTGCTTGCACATGGGTTGGTTGTAATTTACTAACTAACTATTATTTATGGTTCCTTTGGGAATAATTACTTATTGTCCCAAGGATCCTCGCTATGTCCTTGGGCACTGCTTACTCTACATGATCATTTTAATTGATCATGCGACATGGTATCTAGGCTTGACACTTGGATGCCTCATACTTTTTTGTCAGTTAACGGAAAAAACATTTAGTTTAGGGTCTTCTTTGTATGTACATTTCTAAACAAGCTTGAACTATATTTTACTTATTTGGGTGTATATAGAAATCGGCTAACACCCCTTAGCCATTTTTCTATACTATGCCCAATATTTCTCAATATTGGGCATTGGAATGCCTATGTATCCTCAATATGTATTCTAACGGACTTACTGGCTCTTCACTAGTCATATGATTTTCCGGAATGTTACAGTTAGGGCCCGTTTGGATGGGCTTAATAAAAGCAGCTTTAAAAAAGTACTTTTGAAAATGCTGAAACTTATTTTTAAAATAAGCAGTTATGCGTTTGGATAAAAGTGGTGAAGTTGCTATGCCGAACGTGAAAAGGGGAAAATGGAAGAAAGAGATGTTAGGGTTATGTGGGTAATTTGGAGATTGTATAAAAATACTAAGGGCAAAAAGATAAAAATGTGGTCAACTTAAAACAGCTTATAAGCTAAAAAAAAAAAAAGCACCCCTACCCCAGCTTTTAACTTTTGGCTTAAAATAAGTTTTTTTTTTTAACTTTAAATAAGTTATTTTGAGTATTGCCAAACAACTAAATAAGTCAAAAACCAGCTTTTAAGTCAGTTTGACCAGCTTTTAAGCTGAACCAAACAGGCTCTTAGAATGTCTCTTTGACCAATTTCACCGTCAATTGTCCAAAATGATCTGTCTTCCAAAATTGCAATTTCTGAGACGTCTATAGCTAATCATTTTTGGCTATATATTACTCATGTGTTCTTCTGTATAGGGTGTGGATAAAAAACTGAGAAAATATTATCTTTATCTTCTTATTTTATATGGTTGGGTCTATATAATTTGATCTTTATTAGATTGACTCCTAGTTTTATATTAAAACAACTTGTTGAATCTTGGTGAAATATCCTTAAGGACAATATCTGACATGCCTCAAGCTTTGGTGATTTCAAAACAAGTGCTCGTAGTGAACTAGTATTTTCCGTAAGATTTCCAACATTTTTAAAGGATATTAAGACACTATGCTTATAGGGATTGACTGGGCTATAGTCAAAATGCAGTACAAAAGTTTTCATTTGTGTTGTCATACAAGGTATGTAGTAATACTATAGGTCTATGTTATTTGAAGTTTTGATGATTTGACAAACAGAGGGACCTTGTGAAGGTACCTAGTTCTCAGCTTGGGTTTGATGATTTGACAAACACAGGGACCTTTTGAAGGTACCTGGTTCTCAGCTCAATGTCCTTTGATTGCTAGCTGGAGAAAGTACAAAAAGTTGGTGCACAGTCTCCTACATCGATAGAGGCGTCAGAAATCTCAATTAATAGCATGGACTTTAGAATGGTGACCTTTCTATACAAGGACAACATCTCCATACATGCTAGCTTTAGTTTTTGCAACTTGAAAAAGAAAAATTCAAGAATCTTGTAAAGGCTGAGAAAATTAAGGTGAAGAAATAATTCAAACATTTCAAGCTGAAGTGAAGATTACGTGTGTGTGTTTAGAAGTATTGTCTTCTGATCTGATACTGTGAACTGATCCTAAAATTTATAAAGGAATTAATGTGGTATGATATGAAAATTCTAAGTTAGTAAGTTTAACTAATTTAGTGCGCAACCTGTGTGTTACTTAGAAAATTCTGAATCATTAATAGAGTAATGGTTTAGTGGGCAATCTGTTAGATTGCTTAGAAAATCCTAAGTTTTCTAGAGGTGATAGCTTAGTGGGTAGAGTAACATCTACTTAGGCTCATCAAGCAATAGAATTATTGGTTGATAGTGAGATTGATAATTTTTTCTCACATTATGTTGTAACCGGTTTTACTCTTGCTCTTGAAGATTAGTGAAACGGTTTGAAAATCCTGTGTGACAGGTCGTGGTTTTACTCTCTTGAGCAAGGAGGCTTCCATGTAAACTCACTGTGTCATTAATCTGCATTCATTTAGAGTTGTTATCTTTTAAGTGTGTCAAGGGACCTGGTCCATTGAGTTGTAGTGGACGCATAGATTCTAACAAGTGGTATCAGAGCATGTGCTCTCTATCTGGTTAACACCAAGAGAGTGATTCTTGTTCTAGAATGGCTGCTCCACTTAATCTAGAAGAAGGTCAATCTTCGACTCGACCTCCTAAATTCAATGGCCAGTTCTATAGCTGGTGGAAAACTAGAATGCATGATTTCCTCATGGCTGAAGACAGTGAACTGTGGGACATTGTCTTAGATGGACCTTTTATTCCATTGTCTGAAGTAATAGATAGCAAAATCACTAGACTCATTCCAAAGACTAAGCAACAATATAATAAAGCTGATAGAAAGTAGATTGAAAAGGGATACAAAGCAAAGAAGTTGCTTGTTTGTGGTATGGGTGCTGAAGAGTTTAATCGTGTCTCTACTTGTGAATCAACTAAGGAGATCTGGGATTGCCTAACTACGGGTCATAAAGGAACTGAACAAGTAAAGGAGTCTAAGATTGACATGCTTACCTCTCAATATGAAAACTTTAAAATGAGAGAAGGTGAAACCATTCATGACATGTATACCAAACTTTCATCCATCACAAATGAGTTACGAAGTCTTGGAGAACCCATCACTATGAGCAAGCAAGTCAGGAAAGTTCTTCTAATCCTTCCTAAGTCCTGGAAAATCAAGGTAGATGCTATCACTGAAGCTAAGGATATGAAGGTATTGACAATGGATACTCTTATTGGATATCTCAAGACATATGAGATGAACAGAAGTCATGATTTGTCAAAAAGGAAGCCAAGAAGGATAAGTCTCTAATGTTAAAATTCAATCCTGAAGAAAAATCTAGTGAAGATGATGATATGGCTTATCTCAGCAGAAGATTTCAGAAGATCGTGAGGAAAAACAATGGATTCAAAAAGGGAGGAAATTTTCCAAGAGCTGCAACTTCCAATGACACCTCTCACAAGTGTGGAAAGGCTGGACATTTTATAAGGGATTGTCTATTACTCAAGGCTGAAAACAAAGAATACCAAAGACCAAGAGGCGAGAAGGAAAAACGTAGAGACCAGGTACTTGACAAAAATGATCAAAAAGCTGCAGCTTATTATGTAGTAAAGAAAGCTCTTGCTGTATGGGGAGATTCTTCAAGTGAGTCTGAAGATTCTGAAGAACCCAATGATGCTTCAATGGTGGTGGTTCATGATGAGGATAATGTATTCAATGAAATGTTTTCGTCATGGCTCAGACAGATGAGGAAGATGATGAAAATAAGGTAACTCTTCTTGATTTTAAGCAAAATCTGAATACTTATTCTCTTAAAAGACTGAGAAAATTAGCAAATATTTTGATTGATTCTGTAATTGAGTTAACTTCTGAAAGAGATTCCATGAATGGTGATTTTGAAAGTCTGAATGAAAATAGAGATAAAATGGGTGAGAAAATGTTAGTCATTGAAGACAAATGGTTGTTTTAGAATCTGAAAAACTAGAACTGAAAAACCAACTGGACTTGATGATTGAAAATCTGGAAAAAGAAAAGGAGAGTCTACTAGTTTACAAATTGAACTAAAAGAGGATTTGAAAACTACTGAGACTAAACTTGCTTTAGCATTGGAAAGGAATAATAGCTTAGAAAGAGATCTTGTCAAACTTAAGGAGGAACTTACTAATTCCCTTAAATGGACAAAATCCTCAAAGTTTCTATCTAATGTGACAAATCAAAGCAACTACAACAAAAAGGGTCTAGGAAGCTTGAATATTACTCCCCCTTACAATCCTCACAGTAAATATGTGTTTGTGTCTGATAATTTGCTGTGTCTTCACTGTTGTAGAAATGGGCATTTAAAAAGAGAAGGTATAACTTGGAGAGAGTCACAAGAAAGATTCTCAAATTATACAGAACAAAAAAAAAACTTTAAAAGGGGGACCTCGTAGTGCTCGAAAGCTATTGATAAAAAAGAACCTTAAATTACCTTACTGGGCAAGAAATACCTTGATCACTCCTTTATCTTGTTTCTGGGAACTTAAGTTGAAATGAGTTCCCAAGTCGAATAAGTGATTCTTACTGCAGGTAAGCGAGAGGAGTAGTAGTCAACGTTGGTACATGGATAGTGGATGCTCCAAACATATGACTGGAAACATAAAAAACTTCCACTCGCTCATGGCACTTCAAGGTGGAGGTGTCTCTTTTGGTGATGGAAAGAAGGAGTATATTTTAGGTGTTGGCAAATTTGGAAAATCAGTTGAAGAATCCATTGAAAATGTGTATCATATTAGTGGGTTGAAGTACAGTCTTCTGAGTGTTTTCCAAATATGTGACAAGGGAAATAAAGTAAGGTTTACATCTGAGAAGTGTACTGTAGTCAATCTGACTACAAAGAAAGTGATTCTTACTGCTCAAAGATGTAAAAACATGTATTTGGCAAACATACAAACGTCTCATGGAGATGATTTGACATGTCTAAGTGCTTAGAATGATAATGCTAATCTATGGCATCGAAGACTAGGTCATGTGAGCTCATCTTTTCTGAATAAGCTAGTCTCTCTGGACCTTGTCCTAGGTTTGCCAAAACTGAAATTCAGTGAAAATAAAGTATGTGAAGCCTATGTAAATGGGAAGCAGATCATATCATCCTTCAAATCAAAGAAGCAGGTGAGCTCGTCAAGAATTTTAGAGCTACTACACATGGATTTGTGTGGACTCTGAAAGTTCAAAGAAGAAGTGGAAAGAAATACATTATGGTGATTGTCGATGATTACTCAAGGTTCATATGGACAAGGTTTCTAAGATCAAAGGCTGAAACACCTGATGAGCTGATAGTGTTTTTCAAAATGATCCAAACAAAATTGAATCATTCGATATATAGATTCAGTTCTGATCATGGAACTGAGTTTGAAAACTCAAAGATTGAAGATTTTTGTTTGAAGAATGGCATAAGTCACAACTTTTCATCTCCAAGAACTCCTCAACAAAATGGAGTGGTGGAAAGGAAAAACAGAACTTTGGTAAATATTGCAAGAACCATGATTATTGAGTCAAATCTTCCACAAAATTTTTGGGCTGAGGTAGTCAACACACCATGCCATGTCACAAATAGATGTTTGATAAGGTCACTACTGAATACAACTCCCTATGAGTTGTTCAACAACAGGATACCTAAGTTGAGCTATCTAAGGGCGTTTGGTACAAGTGCTTTGTTTTGAACAGTGATAAAGATAATCTTGGAAAGTTTGATCCTCGAAGTGATCAAGGAGTTTTTGTAGGATAATCATCATCAAGAAAGGCTTATGGAGTACTCAACAAAAGAACTCAATGCACTGAAGAAAGTATCCAGTGGTCTTTGATGAAGATGGTAATCTAAAAAGGACAGAATCTAATAATGGAGATGAATTGAATGAGTTGTTCCAAGTTCAGAAAAATTAAAGAAATAAAGCTGAGTTAGGTGAACGTCTAAATATTGATAATGTTGATCAATGTTCATCTGAAAAGACGGAGGAAACTGATAAGTCTGAAGAAGGACCTGGTCCCATGCCAAATGAGAATCAAGATGTAACCCACTCTCTAGAAAATGAGGATTCTGATGAGAAAGAGGACGATACTGATTAATAGTGGAGATGAATTGAATGAGTTATTCCAAGTTCAGAAAAATGAAAGAAGTAAAGCTGAGTTAGGTGAACGTCTAAATATTGATAATGTTGATCAATGTTCATCTGGAAAGACGGAGGAAACTGATAAGTCTGAAGAAGGACCTGATCCCATGCCGAATGAGAATCAAGATGTAATCCACTCTATAGAAAATGAGGATTCTGATGAGGAAGAGGACGATACTGATCAACCTCAACCCTTGATATCAACGCCAGCTTGGAAGCACAGTTCATCTCATTTGCTTGACAATCTCATTTTACCTTTAGACTCTGGAGTATATACTAGATCAAAAACAAGAAATCTAGTTGCCTTTTCAGCCTTCATATAAACAATTGAGCCTAAAAATGTAGAAGATGCATTGTGTGATGCAGACTGGGTTAACTCAATGCAAGAAGAACTACATCAGTTTGAAAGAAGCAAGGTATGGTACCTGGTCCCAAGACCTGTTGATAGAACAATTATAGGGATTAGGTGGGTGTTCATAAATAAGCTTGATGAGAGCGGTGTGATTACAAGGAATAAATCCAGATTGGTTGTTCAGGGATATAATTAGGAAGAGGGCGTAGACTATGATGAAACATTTGTGCCAGTTGCTAGAATGGAGGCTATCAAAATTCTTATAGCCTTAGCTGCTTTCATTGGATTCAAGCTGTACCAAATGGATGTCAAAAGTGCTTTCTTGAATGGAGACTTGAAGGAAGAGGTGTTTTTTAAACAACCTCCTGGTTTTGAAGATTCTGAGCTACAAAATCATGTGTTCAAATTGAATAAGGCCTTTTATGGGTTAAAACAAGCTCCCACAGCTTGGTATGAGAGATTGTCAAAATTCCTATTGAAAAATGGTTTCAAAAAGGGAAAATTGATAATACCTTGTTTTTGATGAAAAGAGAACAAGAACTGCTGATTATACAAGTATACGTGGATGACATTATCTTTGGAGCTACATCTGAGCATTTGTGTGAAGAATTTGTTGTTTTAATGGGAAAAGAGTTTGAGATGAGCATGATGGGTGAACTAACTTTCTTTTTGGGGCTGCAAATTAAGCAATCATCAGAAGGTACTTCAATCAGTCAGGAGAAGTACACGAAGGAGTTGCTGAAGAAGTTCAACATGATTGAATCCAAACATATCGATACTCCTATGGGACAAATTCCAAACTTGTAACAGATGAGGCTGATCCTCTTGTGAATCAAACTCTGTATAGAGGAATTATTGGATCCTTGTTGTATCTAACTGCTAGTAGACTTGACATTGTGTACAGTTTTGAAATGTGTGCTAGATTTGATACATGTCCCCGAGATTCACATTTAAAAGCTTTCAAACGGATACTGAGATACTTGAAGAAAACAGGGGACCAGGTCCTATTCTATCAAGCTGGTGATTCTTTTGACCTTATAGGTTTTGCAGATGCGGATTTTGCAGGCTATCAAGTAGACAGGAAGAGTACTTCAGGGATGGCACATTTCCTTGGGTCCTCAATTATTTCCTGGGGAACAAAGAAATAGAATTATGTGGCTCTCTCAATAGCTGAAGCTGAATACGTAGCAGCAGCTGCTTGTTGTTCTCAGCATCTGTGGATTAAAGTACATTTAGAAGATTTCGAAGTAAGCATAAATTTGATTCCTCTTATGTGTGATAATACAAATGCTGTCAGTATGGGGAAGAATCTAGTTAATCATAAGAGAACAAAACATATTGATGTGAGACATCATTTTTTGAGAGATAATTTTGAAAAAGGAAATATTGTGCTGACCTACTGTCCAATGGAGGATCAAATCGCATATATCTTCACTAAAGCTCTCAGCAAAGATCAGTTCGAGAGTAACAGGCTAAAGTTGGGAATGATGAATCCAAATTGATCTGAAGTCACTCTCAAGCATGAAATTTCCTTGGTGTCTAGAATCTGCAGTACACATATCCTATTTACTAATAATAAATTGTCTAGGTAAGATCAATATTGTACCTATTGCATCTATACATTTATAAAAGATTTACAAAATATAAAACATAGCCAGAACTATTCAAGAATGGTGTTCAACTTGGAGTAAGGGACCTGGTCCTTCCAGAGGTTAGATTTATTTACATTAATTTTAAACTGGTTTAAAAAGTGACCGCTGAAATAGCCATGTGTCTGTCATCGGTCATTCTTACCGTTAGTCCCATAGCTTAAATCCAAACGACACGCCTAATCTAAGGGACCTAGCACCATTTCTCTTCTTTTTGTACACCTTTTTCTCCTCTCAAATTCTTCTACTTCTTTCTAATACTTCTATTGGAAAACCCTAAAACACTCTCTCCTTCTTCTTCCTCTCTTCGTTGCTGTAATCTCTTCTTTCTCTCTCTTTCTGATAACATGTCGAAACCTTCATCCACATCAAAGAATATGCTTGTATCTCTGAGTGAAATTGACCCTGTGTCATTCTACAGATCTTCATCTTCAGGTTCTAAATCCAAAGTGCCGACAACCTCAGAAATCAATCCTACTCTAGATAGTTCTCAAAACCCTTTTCATTCCATCGACCTAAACAACCCTGTTCTCTCCCCTCAACTTCATCCCCATCTAGAAATGCTTTTAGATAATCTTTTTGAGGAAGATTTACCAGAGAGTAAAACGTCTGAGTCTAATATCCTGGCCGCGAGATAAGGATTGGTTATTGATAGCCTTACTATGATGAGAAAAGAAGCCCGACAAGAGGAATTTGAAAATCCTCTGTATAAAGATGTGAGAGAAACCCAACCTGTTTTTGACAAAACTCCAGATTTTGGGAGATATCCTTCGTCAGATTCAACTGACATGGAGGGTGATTATCGTCCCATTCAGTGGATGTTGAAGAAGAGAGAGGTGTCTGCCTCTAAAAAGGGAAAAGAAAAGGTCTTTGAAAGTGATTCTATGAGAAGACTTTTACCAGAACTGACTCGAAGAAGATGTTGGCAGATGCCATGAAATCCAGTGCCGAATCCACTGCCATAAATCAAAGGAAAAGAACCTTTAGGGTGCCTAAATTCCAAATGCCTTCGTCTGATATGGTAGAGGTTTCTGGGGAAGAATCTGATGAAGGACCTGATAAGAAAAGTTCAGGCAAACTGAAACAAAGTGTAGAGAGTAAGGATGGCAACAAGAGCTTCAAAGAGGTGGCTAAAACTGGTGGTGTTAAAGAGAAGGGGAAAAGAAAGAGAAAGACATCTGAAAAGGGAAGCAAAAAGCCCGAACAGGTACCTGGTCCACAAGTACGTGTGGATGACACAGTGGTCAACAGGCAGACAGTTGTTGACAATCTGAGCAAGCAAAGTGTTTTGACAGGCAAAGTGTTTGACATGAATATCGTTACCCAACTTGGGATGGACACTCTTCATGATATTGTGGAAATTCAATCATGGATGCATATTTTTGATCTCAAGTCTCCTGTTCTTCATGAGGAAGAAGTCCATGAATTCTATTACAATATGGAATTTCAGGAAGATGGCAGCATCAACACCAGAGTGAAAGACATAGCAATCCATCTTGACGAAGACTCCCTGGGAAATATTCTTGGAGTACCTAGAGGATGTATCAGGTCCGTAGTTGGGAAGGCTTGTTCTGTGGAATTTGTACAGATATGTTCCAACGTTCCAACTACTCGATGTGCTGGTTTGTTCAAAAAGATAATGAAAAGTGAATACCAGCTAATCTTTGAATTTGTCAACACGTTTCTACTTCCAAGAACAGAGAAGAGAACTTCAGCAACTTTTGCTGATCTGTTTGTGATGGAATTATTGTGCAAATTCGAACCTCTGGACCTTTCGGCACTTATGCTAGAACATATCTACCAAATAGTGATTGAGCGAAAAGGAAAACATGGAATGGGATATGGATACTTTTTAACAAAAGTGTTCAAACACTTTAACATTATTCTCGAAGTTGGAAAGGTGGGTACTATGAAGCAATCTTTCTCTGAGACTACTTTGGTTGAATGTGAATGTATTGAAGGGAAAGGAAATCATAAGAGCAAAGTGTCTCAACTAGTTGAAGAGCAAGATCAGCTGAAGCATGAGCTGGAAGAGATGACTGTGAGGTTGAGTAGCAAGGATGTCAGAATTTGTTGATTTACAAGAGAAAGCAATAAAGGACAAAGATGATGCTAATGTTAGACTTACCCTTATCATTCAGTACCTCTCCCATCAGCCTCCCCCCTCATAGTCCGTCCTGTCATCTCCCTGTTGTTTTTCTTTGTGTGGCTTATCGGCAAGGTCTTCTGAATTCTAGTTTAATTTTAATGTATTGAATGTTATTTCTGCGTTGCTATTAATATCATTCCTCTTTTGTTCTGGCTAATGTCTATTGTCTAATTCTCTCTTTTATGCTTGATTGTCTAAAGGCTATGATCGTACTTGGCTCTATTATTGGTACAATCGGTTTACTGCATCTCCTTTTTATGATGCCAAAAGGGGGAATGTATACTGTTTTGGGTGTTTTTGTCAGGGGGAGCATATGGGGGATCGAATAGAATATCGTTATTGTAGTTTGTGTTTGGGATGATTTCTTTCAGGTGGAACAATGTATGGACAAGCAAGTCAGGGGGAACGAGTCAATGGAACGATGAACAATGTAGGCTGGTATATAGTTTATCATCATCAAAAAGGGGAAATTGTTATTTGAAGTTTTGATGATTTGACAAACGTAGGGACCTTGTGAAGGTACCTGGTTCTCAACCCAGGTTTGATTATTTGACAAACACAGGGGCCTTGTGAAGGTACCTGGTTCTCAGCTCAATATGTCGTTTGACTGCCAGATGGATAAAGTACAAAAACTTGGTGCACAGTCTCCAACATCGGCAAAGGCGTTAGAAATCTCAACCAATGGCATGGCCTTTAGGATGGTGACCTTTCTATTCAAGGACAACATCTCCATACATGCTAGCTTAAGTTTTTGCAACATGAAAAAGAAAAATTCAAGAACTCTTGCAAAGGCTAAGAAAATTAAGGTGAAGAAATACTTCAAACGATTCATGATGAAGTAAAGATTACGTGTGTGTGATTAGAAGTATTTTCTTCCGATCTGATGTTGTGAACTGATCCTAAAATTTATAGAAGAATCAATGTGGTCTGATATGAAAATTCTATGTTAGTAAGTTTAACTAATTTAGTGGGCAACCTGTGTGTTACTTAAAAAATTCTGAATCATTAGCAGGGTAATGGTTTAGTGGGTTGTCTGTTAGATTTCTTAGAAAACCCCAAGTTGTCTAGAGGTGATAGCTTAGTGGTTAGAGTAACATCTACTTAGGCTCATCAAGCAATAGAGTTATTGCTTGATAGTGAGATTAATAACTTTTTCTCACATTTTGTTGTAACCGGTTTTACTCTTGCCCTTGAAGATTAGTGAAACGGTCTGAAAATCCTGTCTGACAGGTCATGGTTTTATTCCCTTGAGCAAGGAGGTTTCCAGGTAAACTCACTGTGTCATTAATCTGCATTCATTTACAGTTGTTATCTTTTAAGTGTGTCAAGGGACCTGGTCCATTGACTTGTAGTGGACGCATAGATTCTAACAGTCTATAATATATTTTTAACATACATTAGTGTTGCAAATTTGGACAAAATAATTTTCAATGTAGTAGAAAATTTGGAGAATGATAATTCCGCTAAATAAAAAAAATTGAGTAAGCGGATGATATAAACTATTGTAGTTATTTCTCAAGTGAATCTTGTGGCTAATATGTGAAAGTTTCGGTGTTAAAGTTTGACATAGTTGAACACAAGTGTGTGAACTAAACGTTTGGTGTTCTACACCCAAGTTGACGGAGAAGAATAATTTATTCATTTTTGTGATTCTAGAACTTCTTAAGTTCTTGAAATGAAAAAAATTCTTCAAACTATACTCACATATGAAAATCCTGACAGTATCTGAGGTGGTACAAGATAGTGAAAGTGATTCATGTGGAATTATGAGAAAGGACTGATTGAAAGTTATGGAACATGAGTATTTTAAGCATGAAGCGTTTGTAACCAACATTGTTCAAAGGTGAAAATGTTAGTAATTTGTTTTCCTTATGATGAAATGGGAGAAAAATGATATCTCAAAAATTTCATGTTTAGATTTGCAACTTTAATAATGTATAAGTGAGTCATTTCTATATTAGTTATATCTTGATGTTAATTTGGCAGATTCATACCAGTCATCATAATTTATTATTATGAATCGTAGATATAAATATTATGTGTTTTTCAACAATTGAATTGCTTTAGTGAATTTTGAAATAGCTAATATATTATGACTATTTTAATAGCTTTTGAAAGTGCTTGCCTTTATTATACTTTAATGTGGAAAAGTTTTCTTACCAACAGTTTGATTTCAATATTTCTCTTTGTATTGACTTTCAACAACAACTAGAAGAAGAATGTCGCATATACATGTTTGTAGAAATAAGTTGTGATGTGACTGAATGCAATGTTAGAGTTGAGAAAAATAAAAATAAATTATTATTGAGGTTTTAAAAGTGATAATATTTCTAATGTAGAAAATGATATTAATTTTTGATACATTGTTTTGAAAAGAGTCCGAGATCATACATGAGAGGTACCATAAGTATGGCACTAAACAAATTGAATATTCTATTATACTAGAGGTAGGTTGTGCATCGGTCAGTTCGATCGGTTTTAATCATGCTAAACTATCATGAAAAGATATCGGTTTATCAGTTACTGATTAATCGGTTAGTGATCGTTATCAGTTCGGTTATCATGTTAACCATTAATATTTCACAACATTTCATTGAGAATTACTAATGTACTAACCACTAATTAACAATACGCAACAACTAGTATTCAATGATGAATTTTTCCCTATTAGTCAATTACTACATAAAGCACTTAATAAAACTTCATATTAACCCGAACAAAGATAATATTTCCCAAGCTGACAAACTCAAAAGGATTCCTCATAACAACCAAACCAATTTCAATATGAACTATAAAGAGAAACCATTACAAGACCACTAACGAAAACCACTAAAGATCATGAGAACATTGCTAATAAAAACTTTTTCATTGCAGATTGTAGAATTTCAATTTTGGAGGCATATCAGTGGCTCTCTCACTGTAATTCGAAAATAAAAACAAAGACTTAAAGTTGGGGAATCAACCATTTGAACCTCAATTTAGACACTTAGAGAATGACATTTAATATAACTCACCGGAGTAAGAGCAGTGATAGTAAAATTAATGATGACCTCATTGTCAAAACCCAATTTAGAACCGTAACCGACCCTAAGGAGAAGAGTTCCACAACAAGCCTTAACCAGAAATCTACAGAAAATCGGATAGAATTTCCTTTGTGTTTAGGCCTATCCTGAAATTACCTATATGATAAATCAATAATGTATCCAACCAATCTCATCATTAATCCACCTTGTTCATCAATAAACTATTTGAAGAGTAAAAATACAAATTCCAACTCCAAAACTTAAGTCTCATAATAGACACCAGTTTACAATAAAAAAGAATACTCATAAATTTTAATAAAAGAAATGACTATGAATCGACTATAAGAACTCAAAGAAATGTTTATAACAACAAAGAATCTTATTCTCCACACGAAAAGTGCGGGTCTCACCAGGAATTATCAATTCGTAAGCTTTAGTTAAAGAAACAATTACCCATGTCACCAACATTGTTTGTAAAATAAAGCGAGGAGTGACGCTAGCTCATTGAGTAATAACACATAACCACAACCATTTTAATGAGGGACAAGTCAGAAACATGCTATTATGATATTCAAATTACTAAAATCAATGCCTTCTTCAGAAATGGTAACAATATTCAATGTCATTTGCCTCATGTAAGCAACATAAATATAGACACTTACTAGTAAACTCAGAAAAATATTTACATATCAAATATTTATACCTGTAAACTCAAAAAAATAGTTTCATATAAAATCTTATAGTTGTAACCTTAGAAAAACACTTTTATATCGAACATTATATCTAGGAGGTTTCCAAGGATGAACCATGTAATTAGAATGACCTTCTCTTTAAGAAGTAACCAATAAAAGTGAACCCCTCATAAAAGAGTTAACTATTCATATTAGTAGATCCCTAATCGAGGGATATCAGTAATAATATACTAGTTCTACCTTCCCACTAGCAAGGGCTTTATCAAAAATCAATAACTACAAGGTGCACCAGGTCTAACGAACCCGTCGTTATCTATGGGATTCATCAAGGTCTAATCTCATTTATACTTTTCTTGTAATCAGTAGAAGAATTTCAAAATCGAATAGAGTATTTAAATTTTTTCAAATCGTGATATCATTTCAATGTTTACCAATAACATGTCAAAATACAATTTATCAAATAAGTGTACAACCTTATCAATAACAAAAATCATATTTTGTAAGAATAAAATCATCTCAAATAATCATGTACAGTAAAAGACTCGTCCCACATGCAAGTTCAAAACAATCAATAGCACATTTACTTTATAAATCATGCAAAAATCAGGAAATTTGTGAAATACAAATTGTGGTAAGATTACTACTCATAGTACTCGTGTTGATATACCAAAATTGTCACCTCAAGCAATCCATTAGTCTTCCTCGATCAGTCTATAATGATATCATGATAATCTCGTATTAATATCTTCATTTAGGATAATTCATACTAAATTCAGAATACCCAATCCTCAAGGTTTCATAATAGACTCTCAATCTACCAATTTATATTAAATAGGTGCTTCTAATCCAGCTAAACAACCTCATTGATGATTAATTCACACTATAATAAACAAAACTAACCTCGCTGTAAATCAACTCTTCTTTGGTTTATGATGAACTATAAAATTTTATTGCAAACACTTACTTACTCAGTCAAATCACAATACTTCAATAGATTCCTCTCTCTCTTTTACCCTTATTTCTCTAACTTAAAATCCCAATTTGATAGTCATGAAATGTACGAATTTAAATATATAACTAAGTTTATAAACTCACCTGATTTTCTCCTTATATCTTTGCTTAACAGCCTTAGGCGATTGATTTTTAGCATGATTCCCCTCTAAGATCTTTATTTGAACTCTTTTCTTTTCTTTCTGCATATGTCTCATCTTGTTTTCACACTTCCTCTCTTTCTTCTTCAAAATTTTCTTCTTCTTCTTCTTGGTTGATGTTTGCAACAAACCCCTCTTGATCCCCATTATCTTTTTTTATTGCTGCCAGGCGCAATTTTTCCAATAGGTTTTAGCCCAGATTTTATTTTTAAACAACTCCATTGAGTCAACATAACAACCAATCAACTTATTCTATTTTTGAAACAATACCAAATTAAATATATGCCCTTATTACATATTTTTTTTATATATATGGTATTACAGTCGCTGCTTTGGAATATTATTGTGAAATTTGAGTGTCAAGTACAAAGTCATCGTAAAAAGTCTGAGTACTGAATTGTAAAGGCTAAAAGTTCCTAAGGCCTTAAGTGATATAAATGTAATTAGTTAAGCTACTTATCAGATCGTCGGTGCACCCGGTTTGAAATATGGTCAAATCGAGACCCGAACTGACAAGTCAATAAGAATTTTATGTAAATCGAGACACGAATTCTTAAACCATTAACTCGAACCATTTACCAAATAACCAAATTATCGATTTAGATTATCAATTTCAGTTCAATTTTGAACAACCCTTACGAGAGGGTTCAATGATAGTAAGTGAATTTCAAAATACAGATGTGGTTTCCAAACAATAATAATTGTTCTGAAAAATAATTTTTTAGTGATAAGATTAAATACACGTGCGAGACATAATGTTTTCAAAGGAGCTGCTACGAGATCAAAGTATTTACATAAATTATGTGTAGTCAAAGGTGACTCTAAAATGGAACATAGAAGAGAGTACGACTTTTTCTATTTGAGAAGATCAACACTGATTGTAACGCAACATATGTGATTGGAGATCCCATTAATTAAGTTCATATGGGTAACAACAAGTCATTAGTTGGCCAAGTAAGAACTCTGAATTTATGTCTCTCCTATGATGTGTGAATATAGTGCAACAATCTGCAAAGCCATGTGAGGCTGAGTTAAACTCTTAATCCATGGTGTATTACTCTGCACAATACACTTGATGATTGGACATATGTGAGTATGACGTGGTGCCGCTTCTATGAAATTGTAATAGATTTCTAGAGGACTCATGAATATGAGGGCACACATGACCTCTTAGCGCAAAATCACGATAACGACAAACATTGTGAGCGTATGATGTGATAGAATAAGACCCTAAGCTTACAAAAGAGTTCTCCATTCATAGAAGTTCTAAACTTCTCATGTTATTCTTTAAGCGTAAGCTTATATCTTATTTTATCTAGGTATGATTCGTAGACTATAGACACCAGATTTGAAACATTGTACTCATATGCTAAAACCCAAAGCGCATTTTTTTAAATTTTAGTTCTATATATTCTCTTTGAGATATATGCAGGGGAAATGAATATTGTTGGAAAAATAATTCTAATATCTCAAAAGGAAGTACTCATATTATTTTTCTAGTCATTCAATTAAATGGGTCTTAATTTCTTGTTAACTATCCCATAAATTATCATTGAAGTTACACAAAATGTCTCTTTTGACCAAAATTATTACACCTTCGTTTGTCAAAAATGAATTATCTTCAATTTATTTGATGACATTTATTCTAACATTACATGGTACTTTTTATATTTATTCAAGCAAAACACACACAAAAAAAACATAAAAAGAAAAAAGAATAAATCTGTAACACCTCGTAGCCAAACCAGACCAAAAATTAGTTTTTCAGAAAAATCTGCAGGTGCTTCCAACGGTGGCATCGACGGACCGTAGCCTGAACTACGGACCGTCTTGCACAACCGTCGATGGGATCAGAAACTCCCAAAAATTTAAGCCTAGAACAATTGGTTAAGTCTTGGACGACGGACGGACTTACGATCCGTAGGTCAAACGACGGTCCGTAGTCCGTGATCGTCGATCAAGACTCCCATAAACTACTCTCTGACAAGAGCTATGGATGACTAGCATGGTTCGTAGGTGGACCTACGGTCCGTAGGTGGAAAATTTGCAGCCAGTTAAGGGGAAATGCAGTTGGGTCAACTTAAAATGATCATAACTCTTAACACAAAATGAATTAGGTCTCCCATGACCTACCCACATATATATAATTGAATTATCTTTCCATATCCACTGACCTTGCTAAAATCAGACCTCCGAGTAAAACGTTATGCCCAATATAGGAAAAGCTTGTCGAACAGGCCGTCACGACGGACCCAACGACGGGGTGTCAGGCGCACGACGGACCGTCAGTCCTGGCCATCGTGAGGCCCAAAAGAAACCTTCCCAGGGGTCTTTTTGACCTTTCCCACTCTATTTAAACCCTAAATTACGTTGTTTTGACCCTAAATCATCAGATTTTAGTCAGTTTAATCCTAGAAACACAATTAAAACATATCCAAGTCAACTCATTAAATCAAAACTTAGAAAATTAGAAGCAAGAGAGGAGAAAAAAGCTCAAGAACCCTAGTTTAAGAACGCCACAAGCTCCAGCATTTCCAGCCTTAAAACTTAAGTATTTTTCCGTGGATTTCATCACCACGTATGTGGGATTTCACTAGTGGGTTCCTTTCACCCATTGGGTCCTTTGTTTCAGTTAGTTCTTGATTCTCTTATCATGATTAAACCTAGGGTTTCTAGAACTTTGATATAACTTCATGAATTTATTAAATATATGTTCCGAATCAGATTATCATATTATTACTCAGATTATCGCATGAATTTCAGAACCCTAGCTTTGTATTTCTGTAGTTCTTGAATTACACATGCTAGGTCATATATTTCAGACACTTCAGATATACATGCCTCAGTTAAAAATGCATAATTACCATATTAATTGTTGAATTCTAAGTTTTCATGTTCCGTTTAGAGCTATCCAGTATTTACAGAAATTTAGATATAATCAATTAATTTACATAATTCATTGGGAGTAGCATAATACCGGGTTGGACTAGGGTTTAGCATACCCAATAGTCCCAGAACTACTAGCCTAGTAGGTTGTAAGTCCCCTCTGTGGACAATCAGTTTATTGATCATGCCAGCATGCCTTTATACCTCTGGCAGGGTATATTGGGTCCTCTCGATGGGGCGTATACATCGGATCTACATATAGCTCATGTGGTTTTATTATCGGTTATTAGTAGCTCCCACAGTTCAGTCAGACTCTTTGCATTGACCATTTATCAGTATATTTAGTATTCAGTTTCAGCATGTTATAAATTGGTCATTGCATCCAGTTAGCTCAGAAATCAACACATCACGTTCAAATTATTATACTTGTTTTTGTGCTTGTTCAGTTATGTTTTATTTCAGCTTTACTCTATCCTACATGCTCAGTACCTTTCAAGTACTGACGCTTACGTGCGCTACATCTTCTCATGATGTAGGTTCAGGTTCTCAGCATCCAGATCATGCATAGATCGATTTCTCGGTCTCCAGTTCAGCAGATTCAGTGGTGAGTCCTCATTCTCCGAGGACAACAGTCATGAGTTTCATTTAAGTCTTTAGTCATTTAGTTTCAGTTTTTGCTAGATTTAGCTGGGGCTTGTCCCAGTATTTCTAGTCTAGTTTAGAGGCTATTTTCAGACATAGTTAGATTCAGCATAGTATTGAGTTAATATTTCTTTTGTATTAAACTCATTGTTTTCAAATATCTCAGTTATAGAATATGGGTATTCCCCATCTTTTCATTTTAAGTATGATTTAGCTTCCGCAGCTGTTTATTATCTTTAGTATGCTCATGATCATGCCTGCAGGGTTAGCTTGGGATCACTTGTGATCCTAGGTTCCGTGTCTGTGTCTCGGGGGTAGCTCGGGGCGTGACATAATTAGTATGCATCTTTCAAATTTTAGGGCACGCACAACACAACATGCTGCCCTTTTGTTAATTTATTAACGCCACTGTTTGAGAGGCATCACAATAAACTTTATGTTTCCGGTCTTAATTTTAAAATTTTTTTTGGGGGAGGGGGGCGGGGTTCGATTTGAATTTTTTTTTAAAAAAAATTAATTTTAATTTCTTAAATTTTTGGGGGAGGGGTCAAGGGTAGAGGTAGGGAATTAACAAAATTTGTAATATTTTCTAAAAACTTTTTTTTGAGGGAGGGAGGGGGTAGAGGTAAAAAAATATTAGAGTTGATTTTTTTTAAAAGTAAATTTTTTATTTTTCAAAAAATAAAAATTGTAATTTGAAGTTGGAGGAGAGTTTTGTAAAACATTTTCCTTAATTTTTGAAGGTAAGTCATTTTCCTTAAATTTGAGGAAAATGAGTTGATATAGAAAATATTTTGTGAAACATTTTACCCAAACAAACATGAGAGAATTGGAAAAACATATTCCTTCCTACCACACAAAACCTTAATGTCGCGATCTGAGCCTACACCTTGGACGTGACCGACAATTGAGAATCATTGTTGGTCCCCAAGCAAACCCTCATATTTGTTGACTACAAGACGCGCCTACCAGAGCCCCTCCGGACGGGATCTGTCCGACAAGCCCTGGCGCGCCGCGCCAGCCACAGCCTCTCAGGACAGCCTCACGTGCTCCATGCCTTTCAGAGCCCCAAGGACGCCAGGGGACCCCATTCGTTCCACATCTTTTCGTACTAGTTCCTAGGTGATGTACCCACATTTATTTGTTGATTCCAACATTCTAAGGTACATCTAAATATCATGAAATCATCCATAAACATGAGATCATTAACCTTGAATCCATAATTCAATTCAAGGAAAGTTAATATCAAAGTCAAAGAAGTTAAGAGTCAAGCCTAAAAGTTAAGAAGCAAGTCAAACTAAGTTCATTAAAGTTTTAAAGAGTATTAAACAAACATTTGAACTTTTTTTTTAAGGATCTAGAGACAATTTTAGCAAAGAGTAAAGAGTTGAGTTCATTTCTCAAAAGTTATAAGGGAACTATGTATTCCCTAAGAGTTAAGTTGCAAGTTAAGCAAAGAGTAAATAGTTGAGTTAATTTCTCAAAAGTTATAAGGGAACTAAGTATTTCCTAAGTGTTACAAATGTTTTCACATTTTGAGAAAGAAAGGAAGACTTCCAATAAAGCCTTTTGCTAGTTTTAGTTAAGAGGAAACCATGATTTCCAAGAGAGCTTTTATAATCTAAGTTTGAGAAAATTACCTCAAACTAGAGAAAAAGTTGTTTTAAAAACATATGAGCTAAGTATTTTGGGAGTACGATATTGAGACATGAGTTCATATTAATTCAAGGCCCCATAAACCATGTAGCCAACATGGACAGAGGAAGGGTCATACTTTTTAGATGATTCTTTTGTGCTTTTTAGCATAGACTAATGGATCCACTTAGCAGTTCAGGTTCTATACTGACGTCAAGGTATAGGATGGTCCTATTGCAACGTAAGGTAAGGCGTTGTACCATCGATTAGTTCATAATGATGGTTTTCGATTAGAGAATGTCCCACAGAAACTATACTTTCATATATAAGTAAGGTTGAGTTTGTTATTGCATTTCTTTAACGAACTAAGTTGTTTACACTGTTTTACAAGCTTTATCTCTCTCTCTCTCTCTCTCTCTCTCTCTCTCTATCTATCTCTCTATCTATCTATCTATCTATATATATATATATATACACACACACATTCAGACTATGTATATCTGTATATGTGTTAATAAAAGTATAGCGGAGACTATATATTTATCAAATAGTTCAACATCTACAATATATACAAAAAAAAAGATTTTTTTTATGTTTTACATATAATAGGAGTATAAATTTTGACAAATGGAGTTCGAAATACATAAATAATTTATATTTATGTCGTTTAACTTGTTGATTTATGCACATTATGTTTTTCTTTTGTCGAAATTTGTAATTCGACTAGTTTTTTAAAAATATGTTATATTTTTTGATATCTTTTTTTACTTTTTCCTATTATCTCGAATTATCATACATATGGCATGAAAACTTGTACAATATTTCCCGCAAAATTTTGTGGCCATATCTGTTATGGAATCCATTTACAACTTTACCTTAAAATCCTTTATTTGTACTTCATTTTATCTTGATTAAGAAACTTTTTTAATGCACTCTTTTGTTGTTTTTCCTCAGTTTGATCATTAATGGTTTCTTTTCTTTCCTCTTCTCTAAGTTGGTATTGGGTTTCTTGCTTGACTTGTTTGGATGATGGTTGTGTGTTATTTCACGATGTATTATATTGTATCATATCACGTTGTATTATATTATTTTGATGAATATAATGTTTGAATAATACAATACAAGAGGTAAAAACAATTGAAACAAGCTAGGTCACACACCACCAGTAGGCAGTACATGTTTTGGATAAAGTCAATATTTATTTGGTTGCTGATGTAAAAGACAGATAAAATACATTAGTACGTGTGTTCCATTAATGAATTCTATGTGATTTTGAATGAAGTCTAAAATTTTATTTAGATTTGGACAAGCCACTAAACTCATCATATACTTCTCGTGCAACAAAGAAGAGCTCTCAATCTAAGTAAATATTTTGGTTAAAAGCAATACACCTTAGCAAAACAATTTCTGATAGTTTGCCCTTCGTCATCCATTGCACCGGCAACTGACACCACTAGCGTGCAACCATGCAAGATAATGTAAATGAAAAGAATTCAATTTCGGTAGCCTTGGAACATAAGATTAGCAAAAATTCCAGGCAACATAAGCCTAGCATAAAAACAATCTTTGCTAGACTTACGTTCCAAGGCTAACGAATTCGGATCCTTTTCATTTGCATTACCTTGCATGAGCACGCTAGAGGTGTCAAGTGCAGGTGCAATGGATGAGGAAGGACAAACTATCAAAACTTGCTTCGCTAAAGTTGTCGAAGTATTAACTTTAGAGTGAGAACTCTTCTTTTGTTGCATGAGAAGAATGTGATGAGTTATGTGTCTTGTACAAATCCAAATGAAAATTTAGACTTCATCCAAAACACATGGAATTTAGTAGCAGAACAAACATATGATTGCATTTATATGTAAGTATCCACAATCTATGTCCGAAATTTCAGAAACACATTTATACTATACTAAGGTCCTATTACACCAAACTTATTTTATAAATAATTTTCTACCCCTTTTTCTCCTACGTGGCACTATCAACCACATAGCTTGAAAAAATTGTCAACACGCGCTGATCCCAGAAGATAGTGCCATATAAGCCAAAAATTCTGACATAGGTTGGGGTATATTTATGCATTTTCCCTTTTGTAATCAATTTGATTCGAATTGCAGTTAGTTTTGAATTTTGAATGTTCCTTCAAGATAATAGGAAAAGTAAAAAAGTACCACACAATGTATTCTATTCAATTTTGTCTCTCTAAAATTAGTCGAATAACTAGTTTCGAAACAAGAAACATAATGTGGATAAATAAACAAATTAAACTACATTAATAATTTTTTTATATATTAGTATATTTTATTCTAATTAATTAGAACTCTATCTATGGAAAAGTCATACTCCTATTATATATACAACGTTAACTTTTTTCCTTTTTATATATATTATAGATTTTGAAATGATTTGATAAAGATATTCCCACTGCTATACTTTCATTAATACATATACATAGTCCGAATTAAAGTTACTAGGTTAGTTTAATGAACCAATAAGTCCTTAGTTTAAAGATAAATCAATATTGATTTTTTCTTAATGTTTTTGTACACACTGAAATTTTGTGGGACTCTACTAGATGCGTTCATTTTGAGTTGAGACAGTACAAATTGCGTTCAACTCAAATAAGGATTCTTGGAGGCTACTTAACCCTAAACCCTAGTTTATGCCTATATAAATGGTACTAAATTCCCTTAAAAGGCATCTCAGAAATTCCATAAAGAGATCAAGATCTCGAATACTCCGCAAATTGATGGATTATTCATATAGAGAGGTCAAATCTAAATCATCCTAGTTCGAGAAATACGCCATTAACGGCCCTCGAATCATGGATAAATCCTAGGAGAGTAGCATCAAGGGATCAACAGAATTGTACTCACAATCTATCTTGATTAATAAAATCATGTTTCTTCATATTTTATTTGTATGATTTATTTATTTTCCATATATTTAAAATTTGTTGCAAACAAATTCTGGCATGCCCAGTGGGACAATCTCTACCTCTCATCTAAACTTTTCAAGCATCAAAAAAATCAAAATGTCTTCCACTATAGAAAAACAACTAGCAAGCTTAACTAAAGCAATTGAAGGCCCGACAAAGTGAGCAAATGAACAAGATGCTAAACTTTCAAAGCTATGTCAGTGAGCAAACGAACAAGATGATAAACTTTCAAAGCTAACAATTAAGATGGATAACATGATTGAGAGAAGATCAAGTCAATCACCTCTGAAGCTTTCTAAAATTCAACACAAAGAAGTGTCTTGTGTAAAGCAAACAAAGATCAAAGAGATTCATATCTCAGATGAAGGTTTGATTCCAATTGATCAGTTAAAGAACTTTATCATAGAGACAATCGAAGATGAATCCGAGTCTTCATCCAAATTTTCTCCCATATATGCAAATTCATATATACAAAGGATTGATAACTTGAAAATGTATGAGGGTTATCAACCTCCCATGTTTCAACAATTTGATGGCAAAGGAAATTCCAAACAACATATAGCGCACTTTATCGAGACTTGCAATGCTGCTGGGATTTATGGTGATTATCTTGTTAAAGAGTTCGTTCAATTTCTCAGAGAAAATGCATTTGATTGGTACACCAGATCTTGAGCCTAATTCAATAGATAGTTGGAGCGATTAGAGCAAGAGTTCCTTAATCGTTTCTATAGCACAAGACGTGTCGTTAGTATGATGGAACTTAAAAAAGCTCGTCAAGGTGAAGATGAGTTAGTTGTTGACTTTATCAATCGCTGGAGAAGTCTGAGCCTCAACTGCAAATATCGCCTTAGTGAAATTTCTAGCATTGAAATGTGCATCCAAGGAATGAATTGGGGGATTCACTACATTTTGCAAGAATTAAAGCCCAATACATTTGAAGAAGTGGAAACTCGTGCACATGACATGGAATTAAGCATGACTTTAAGAGAAGATCCACAATCTCCTGTCTATGGACCTCATGAAGATGAAGATATAGAAGAACTTCAAAGTGGGGGCAAGTCTGCATCCGAAGATGACTTTGAAGAGTCAATGTATATCTAGACGCTCCTTAACGCATGAGCTTAAACTGCAAGTTAGAATGCTCCTCGAAACATGAGCTTAAATTGTACGTCACTTAAATCTTCAAGTTGAAATGCTCCTTGAAACACGAGCTTAAACTGTATGTTCACTTAAATCTTCAAGTTAGAGTTAAATCTTCAAGTTGAAATACTCCTTGAAACACGAGCTTAAACTGTATGTCACTTAAATCTTCAAGTTAGAGTTAAATCTTCAAGTTGAAATGCTCCTTGAAACACGAGCTTAAACTATATGTCCCTTAAATCTTCAAGTTTGAGTTAAATCATCAAGTTGAAATGCTCCTTGAGACACAAGTCTAAACTGTATATCATAAAAATCTTTAAATTTGAGCTAAATCTTCAAGTTAAAATGCTCCTTAAGGTACGCGCCTAAACTGCATGTCACTCCTTGCCCGCAAGAGTATAAACTGTGTACGACGCAACAAAAAAATCACTCACTCTTCCAGAACTACGTTGCGATTTGATCCTCTTCATCGAGGTATGTAGACACTTAGAATCATATTTTAAGTTCAGTTGCTTGAGTGTCAAAAAACCAAATGTTTCCACTTGATCTGTTACATGAGTCAAAGCTATGAGTAAGCTTTCATAAAACTTCAGACTTGCACCAAATGGTGGTGACTCAATGGGGGCAAACCCTTATGAATAATATTGTTTCAAGATGAAGTTTTAAAATCTCCAAGTATGCAAGTTGAAGTCTTCAAATTCTTCAAGCCTAGTCTTTGAAAGATAAAATATCTCGACAAGACTTGAAGAAGGGGGCATTTGTAGTCACTTAAAATTTATTAAAAGTAAATTTATAAAGTTGTTTGAATTATATTAAGTTAATAAATATATTAGTCCAAATAAATAATATGGATTAATATAATTGATTTAATTAGTTAAATTCAGATAAATACGAATTTAATTAAAGCCCACTCCATAAAATCCATATGATATTTCACTTAAATCTGATTGGCTGAAGGGAGTCCTGTTCCAATCGCAACTCCTCTATTCTAAAACTGTAAATAGGGGTCTCATAATTCAGAAAAAGGGAACCAAGAATTCTAAACAACAAGCTAGAGAAAGCTCATGAATCAAAAGCCATAAATTTCTCTACAAGTTCAAGAATTCAAGAATTCAAGGATTCAAGTGTTCAAGTTCATGATTTGAAGAAGTCCAGATCAAGTTCAAGAACGATCAAGATCAATACCACCGAATTTAAGATCAAGCTCCAAGACCTTGAATTCAACTAGAAAGTCAAGATCAAGATCAAGTCCAAGTATAAGTTCAAGTTCAAGATCAACTTCAAGATCAAGTTCAAGAACGATCAAGATCAAGACCACCGAATTCAAGATCAAGCTCCAATCCCTTGAATTCAACTAGAAAGTCAAGATCAAGATAAGTTCAAGTCAAGATCAAAATCAAGTCTAAGTGTAAGTTCAAGTCCAAGATCAAGTTCAAGAACGATCAAGATCAAGACTACCGGATTCAAGATCAAGCTCCAAGCCCTTGAATTTAACTAGAATGTCAAGATCAAGATAAATTTCAAGTCAAGATCAAGATCAGTCCTGGTCCAAGTCCAAGTTCAAGTCGAAGATTAAGTTCAAGAACAATCAAGATCAAGACCACCGGATTCAAGATCAAGCTTCAAGCCCTTAAATTCAACTAGAAAGTCAAGATCAAGATAAAGTTCAAGTCCAAGATCAAGATCAAGTCCAAGTTAAAGTTCAAGTCCAAGATCAAGAACAAAATAGAGATCAAGATCAAAATAGAAATCAAGATCAAGATAAATCCCAAGTTTAAAATCAAACTTTAAATCCCTTGAAATCATATTTGAAAAGGCAAATTCAGAGGAATCATAGAGATTGTAACACTCGCACTTGAAATAATAAATCGATTGTTGCTATAATTTTTCGTTCTTGATTATTGTTTTCTCGACGCGAAATTTTGTTGTCTACAGTTTTCTTTTGTGTTTTATATTTAAAGTGTGTTTGGTATGAAGGAAAACATTTTCTGGAAAATGTTTTCCAATTTTCTCATGTTGGTTGAGACAAAAGCTTTGGAAAATGTTTTTCCAAATCAACTCATTTTCCTCAAAATAAAGGAAAATGATTTCCCTTAAAGAATTAAGGAAAACATTTTCCAAAACTCTCCTCTAATTTCAAATTACATTTTTTTTTTGGGAAAAACATCAATTAAAAAAAAATNAAAATATTTTCAATTTCATAAATTATTTTCTACTCTAGTAAAAATAAAAGATGTCTCTTAAAAGTATTTTTCATTCACAAATCAAACACTAAAAATCATTTCCGGAAAATATTTTCTACTCACCAACCATACATGAGAAAATAAGTAAAAAATCTTCTTGTTTTCCAGGAAAACATTTTCTAGAAAAACATTTTCCTTCATACCAAATACACCCTTATCCTAGGTAATTTTTCTGCGCTTCGCGTGGTTATAAATAATAATTGCATGACTTTGCAATTAATTTTTTACTAATATCCATAAATTCAAAATAATGGAAAAATAGGCTCTTAAAAAAATTAACAATATTTCATGAATTTGATTATTTGTCATTATCACATAACTCAAGAACCTCTAATGAATGAATTATTCACAAAATAATAAATAATTGGTTCTTTAATAAATATTAAAACAAAATAAAGAAGTAAACAAAAATATATATGTGTGTATATATATATATATATATATATATATATATACACACACACACAAAGGCATTTTGTCATATAAGGAAATATTTAAGTTGCAAAGATTTATAGTGAGAATTCTTGGAACTCAGTACAATAATTATTTTCTTATATATATGTATATTTTTAATATAACCTGAGACAATAACTTTGCAGAAACAGAATAACATAGTTTAAAACATGTACTAAAAAGGTAACAATTAATATCATCAGTATAGATTAATGAGTGTAAAAGAACATACCAGGATATGCAAAAATAGAATGAAATAGAAAGAAAAAAATTGAGTCCACTAAATGCGCAATGTCCCCTTAAAAATGATTTACATCCAATACTAGAAGTTTAAAGAACTACATCCTCTCAGCATGAAACATTTTTATTCACCAAATTATTGATAAAAAAAAGTAATTGTGCCAGTCAGTCACTCAACAGGAGCAAAGTACACGAATATTTAATTTTAAAATCAGAGAATATCCCTCTATTTTTGGACAACAAAGGGTAGTGTGAACAACTTTTTATTGTGCCTTATCATAAATATTACAACTATTTGGTAAAGTTGCAACCTTTCGGAAAATTCACAACCTTTCATAAAAGTCACCACTTTTCATAAATTCAGAACTCTTCATTAAAGTCGCAAGTTTTCATAGAGTCAAAACTTTTCATAAAAGTCGCTACTCTTTATTAAAGTCACAAATTTTCATAAAAGTCACAACTTTTGGTAAAAGTCACAATTTATCAAAGTCACAACTTTCATAGAAGTCAAATCTTTTCATGAAAGAGGAAGACTAGTTTTGGAAATAAATAAATTTAAAAGGAAATTTTTGCTTGTACTGGAGTCACGTAGACGGGCCTAGACTTCTCTTTTATATAAATATATGATACGTGAATGTCTAAGGAAAATAATTAGTACTTCATAATTGTTGAAAGTTGTCAAACAAATTTCATTGGTAAAAATCAATATCTAAAAGCATTTTAATTCACTTAATTGTCGTAACTAAAAGATTTAACCACCAGAAAAGTTAACTATTATTGAAGGGTTAATATGGTCGCTAAGAGAATGTATAACGTCCAGATTTCATTTCCTCGTTATAGGATTTTTAATGACCGAATTTTTAATCTGGTTGTTAACTTTTAACAATGGAGCTTTTAGCGATCGATGACAAGCGAAATTTTATCGGTTGTTATTGACAATGAACGACAGGATAAAGACTTCTAACGACGGGATTTCTCTCACTAAAAGTCTTTTTTCGTGTAGTGAGTCCACACAATAAAAATTACTAATAACTAAATCAGTAAAAATAAGTATGTATTATTAGTATAGTGCATAAGTAAAAGTAAACGTGAAAAATAATAGACCTACCTTGTTTACTTTGAATATGTCGTATGATTGTGTACTATGTATTTTCTCACATTTTCTTGCATTGCTTGTTATTTCGTTATTTTAATTAAGAGTGTGTATTTATTTTTATTACAAATATATGCTTATTTACTATCATATTTGATGAATTTTTTTAGTAATTACAATTAATAGGTCTTTGTATTTTATCTAGAATTAAATTGAGGCCCAAATTATTGTTTTAGTGACCTTATAATCGATCATGATCCATGGACTAGTTTGGACTTCTACCCTCTCCACTCGAAACATAGGTCAGAAAGTAGGAAACCAGGAGCAAATTATCAACTATTCTTTCAACTTGCTACCCACATTTTGGTTGGATGAGTCTTCCTTATTTCTTTATAAAAAAAATTGTGTTATGATTGGTGGAGATTCATATTAATTGTGTCCGTTGTAATCGTATAGTCATATATTAATTTGTACTCCCTCTGTTTAAAAAAAAATGACCTAGTTTGACTTGGAACGGAGTTTAAGAAAAGAAAACAGTTTTTTTAATCTTGTGGTTCTAAATTAAAGT
This sequence comes from Solanum pennellii, assembly GCF_001406875.1. Taxonomy (NCBI): domain Eukaryota; kingdom Viridiplantae; phylum Streptophyta; class Magnoliopsida; order Solanales; family Solanaceae; genus Solanum; species Solanum pennellii. The sequence goes on from NC_028646.1 coordinate 62,074,254, forward strand.
TATGTCAAATATACCAAAATGCTCTTTAATCTTGTGGTCTTAAACATGCCACGTGGAAAGTTAAAGTTAAAGTGTTGCAAAAAAGGAAAGGGGTCTTTCTTTTTGAAACAGACTAAAAAGGAAATATGGTCATTCTTTTTGAAACGGAGGGAGTACTTGTTAGTTGAAAACACGGAGACTCAATAAAATAGACGGCCTTAAAGACAAATTTAGAAAAAGAGAGATAGAATTTTTTTGGGTAATAACTATAATTTTTTTTTACCATAACCACCAAAGAACAATTATAGAGCACCTTATTTCTATTGACAGAGATGAGGCCTCCAACAAAACAAGCAACACATTACATCTCTAGTTCTCCAATAAAGCTTCTACAATTCTGTGCTCTCTTAGTATTACAAAGAAAACATATCCTCTCCCCTATCTCCTTCTTTATCTGTGCGACAGTCTCTATAGTATGTACATACTTGTCTCTAAATTTCTATGCTACGATTTCCTTCTGAAATTTCCTCCAGTGCTTCTTCTTGATGTTTTCTGGGACCTGTAGTATACCTCCAACAGAAACACTTATCCCTGTCCATTTTTGTACCTTCATCCACACTTCATTAGTCCATCTACAATGCTCAAACAAGTGAGAATTAGTCAGGTATCAAGAGTTATTTCCAGATATATTACTCAAAAGAACCGGCACAATACGCCTAATCGATTTGAATTGAAAAAATTCTGTCACTATTGTTACAAACATACGATTCATGGGGAGATAAAACATTCATAGTTGCAGTAATGTTGATTATTTATTCGGCGTTAAAGACATTTGGAATTTCATCTCTAATGACACTTTTTTAGTTAGTGATAGGAATGGGGACAGTCACTAAGTATAGAAGCAATGCAAAAGTCATGAAAAAAGGACACTTAGTAAATAACATGCTTTTCATGAATTTTTATTAAAACATCCTACTCTCATCATCTTGAATGTGGAGCCTCACTTTCTTCTCTTGTGTTAGAAGCCCACAATGTAGGTCAGCCATACCAAAAATCTATGCCTAGGCTAGACCATTGAGGTCCACATTAATTCTACATTCTTCAATTTTTGTCTTTGAGCTATGGTTGCCAAATAGCTACTTGTAATAGAATACTCCCAATCTTTTGTGAGTTAATTTATAATACCTATTTTGAATGTACCATTGATGCATTTGTGCCTTGAGAGAAGTTAATTCTTCCAATACCAATTATTGTCCATCGGGGATGTGTGTTGCCAAATATATATATATATATATATATATATATATATATATATATATATATATATAT